>NC_050573.1:261280305-261603305 GCF_011100635.1 Trichosurus vulpecula | reverse complement strand
GGGAAGAGAAATGAGAGTGATGTGAGAAAACTCTGAAAAACAAGTCAATGACTTGCTGAAGGAGACCCAAAAATACTGAAGAAAATAAAACCTTAAAAAATAGACTAACTCAAATGTCAAAAGAGCTCCAAAAAGCCAATGAGGAGAAAAATGCTTTGAAAGGAAGAATTAGCAAAGTGAAAAGGAGGTCCAAAAGACCACTGAAGAAAATACTACCTTAAAAATTAGATTGGAACAAATGGAAGCTAGTGACTTGATGAGAAATCAAGATATTATGAAACAGAAACAAAGGTATGAAAAAATGGAGGACAATGTGAAATATCTCATTGGAAAAACCACTGACCTAGAAAATAGATCCAGGAGAGATAATTTAAAAATTATTGGACTACCTGAAAGCCATGATCAAAAAAAGAGCCTAGATACCATCTTTCACGAAATTATCAAGGAGAACTGCCCTGATACTCTAGAGGCAGAGGGTAAAATAGAAATTGAAAGAATCCACTGATTCCTCGAAAAGATCCGAAAAAGAAAACTCATAGGAATATTGTCACCATATTCCAGAGCTCCCAGATCAAAGGGTAAATACTGCAAGCAAACAGAAAGAAACAATTTGAGTATTGTGGAAACATAATCAGAATAACACAAGATCTAGCAGCTTCTACATTAAGGGATCAAAGGGCTTGGAATATGATATCCTGGAGATCAATGGAGCTAGGATTAAAACCAAGAATGACCTACCCAGCAAAACTGAGTATTATGCTCCAAGGCAAAATATAGATTTTCAATAAAATAGAGGATTTTCAAGCTTTCTCAGTGAAAAGACTAGAGCTGAATAGAAAATTTGACTTTCAAACACGAGAATGAAGAGAAGCATGAAAAGATAAACATGAAAGAGAAATCATAAGGGACTTATTAAAGTTGAACTGTTTCGTTTACATTCCTACATGGAAAGAAGATGTGTGTAATTCATGAGACCTCAGCATTAAGGTAGCTGATGGGAATATATATATATATATATATATATATATATATATATATACACATATATATATATATATACACACACATATATATATATATATGTGTGTGTGTGTGTGTGTGTGTGTGTGTGTGTGTGTGTGTGTGTATAGACGGAGGGCACAGGGTGAGTTGAATATGAAGGGATGATATCTAAAAAAATAAAATCTAATTAAGTGATGAGAGAAGAATATATTGAAAGAGGGAGAAAGGGAGAGATATAATCAGGTAAATTATCTCACAAAGAAGTGACAAGAAAAAGCAATTCATTGGAAGGAAAGAGGGGACAGGTGAGGGGGAATGAGCGAATCTTGCTCCCATCAGATTTGACCTGAGGAGGGAATAACATACACACTCAATTGGGTATCTTACCCCACAGGAAAGAAGGAGGAAGGGGATAAAAAGAGGGGACAATAGAAGGGAGGGCAGATGGGTAGAGCAGGTAATCAAAAGCAAACACTTTCGAAAAGGGACAGGGTCAAGGGAGAAACCTGAATAAAAGGGGACTTGATAGGAGGGAGCAAAATATAGTTAGTCTTTCTGAACATGAGTATTGTGGAAGGGTTTTTCATAATGATACACATGTGGCCTATGTTGAATTTCTTGCCTTCTTAGGGAGGGTGGGTGGGGAGGGAAGAGGGAAAGAATTTGGAACTCAAAGTTTTAAAAACAGATGTTCAAAAAAAAGTTGTTTTTGTATACAACTGGGAAATAAGACATACAGGGAATGGGGCATAGAAATCTATCTTGCCCTACAAGAAAGTAAGGGTAAAGGGGATGGGAGGGGAGTGGGGTGACAGAAAGGAGGGCTGAATGGGGAACAGGGCAACCAGAATATATGCCATCTTGGAGTGGGGGGAGTGTAGAAATGGGGAGAAATTTTGTAATTCAAAATCTTGTGGAAATCAATGCTGAAAACTAAAAATATTAAATAAATAAAATAAAAAAATATGCTAAGAAAAAGTGGACTCTATTTAATATTTCTCTTGGTTTTGCATAAGAAAAAAGTTATTTAAAAGAGGTACATATGGTAGTTCTTTAACAAGCTGTCATCATTATAATAAACTGTAAGGGATTTTGTGATCAGAATTTCTACTTTTAATAATTTTATTTTGACATTTTAAGACTACTGGAGATAAAAAAGTTTTCTATACAAAAGACAATCAGCAGCAGTGTTTTAGAGGGAGAACTTATTATGACAGTCAGTGAATATTTCAACAAGTGGATAAGATGAGAGTAAAAAACAAAAATTGAGCCAGAAGCCAAAAGAGCTGAGCCTGCCACTTACTGTATGTGAGAACTTGGAGAAGATTTCTTTTAATTTCTCTTAAGCTCCAGTTAACTCAATCATAAAGTGAGGATACCACCACTCACCTTGTCTATCTCATACATTTTTGCGAGAATCTAATGGGATCACATATAGCAAGACACTCAGAGTGAGGGTAGAGATAGCTGGTATATATGTGGGGAATTAAGATCATTCTCATTGCTACAACAAAATATATGAATAATGAGCACTTTTTTATAACTTCATTTTCATGTAAATGCATTAAAGAAATAATCTGTAAGGCATTCATTCCATGAGATATTGTAAACATCAAAAGGCGATGGGTATCAAATTCATGATTTCTGAATAATGGACTGCCTTAAAAAAATAAAACATAATCTAATTATCAAAGTCACAACTAGCTGGGCTCAATAATAGATCAAAGAAACACCCAAGCTCTGAAATTGTTATCCAATCACCTATGAACAGAAGGCCTCACAATTCAATCAGGATAGAAGTGCTCCTATTCAGCTCTATAGCAAGGCAGCAAATGGGCTGCCACATCCTGGCAGCCAGACACAGCATGATCTGCCTACTCCACATTTGCCAAAGCAACACAACCATATCTGTTCAGATGCATTATCTTAGTAAGACCCAGAAGTATCTGACAAAAGCGATGTTTGTTTCTTGACATGAATCTTCTTTTATGAGACAAGAGGACTTTTCACTCAAACTTATATGGTCAGTAAATGAGCAAGTGCCTTCCAAGAATGCAAGAATGTCTCTTTCTCTCTCCTAGTCTCTTCATTTAACCTTTGTACACTCCATTACCTTGGTTGTGTTTACAGCATGTGAAAATACCCAATAAATTCAATATTAAAAAAATTAAAAAGGCACTGTGGCATTGCAGAGATATCAGTCCCAAATATCTAATCAATTCAATGAAAATAAAAGATTCAAAATATCTCTGGAGTTGACTTACCAAGATTCATTTTTCAATGAGTTCCTTTTGCAAAATATAGCCCTAGCTGCTAGATACTTGCTTTGTCTCTCCATCTCCCTATATTCTCCTTCTTATGGGTCTCTCTATTTCACTAAATCTTTCTGCAACTAGCTCCACTACCTCAGATAATGATAGCCAAATGACAGAGAGAGAGAGAGAGAGAGAGAGAGAGAGAGAGAGAGAGAGATCTATTACATATAAACACATACATGAAATAGACAAACAGGTATATATTTTATATATATATACATATATATGTATTCATGCATATACACACATGCATATTACATAAATCATGTGCATACATATTTATGTGTACATGAATACTCACACATATATGCATTGCATACCTATGTATACCCATCTCTCTTTCTCCCTCTCTTTCTCTATCTATACCATCTATATTTATATCTATATCTCTCTATATGTTTATCACCATCCATCTCTTTCTTTGTTCTACACACTATTGAATGCCTTGATCTCAACAAAATCTCCAAAGGACACTGGATGAACTCAATTTTTGGTTAGCTAACATTTATTAAATTTCCAAGGGTACATGGAATATTCTATAAGAATTACTTTGGAATGGTGCTGGGTAAAGGGCAGGGTTGATCAGTAGTGGGGATAGTTGAGATAGACAGTAAAAATGAGAAAATAAAATAATTTTTACAGCATTTTTAAAGAAGGAGAGGAAAAGGGTTATGTGCAAGGGAGCAAATTTAAATGTACTAGGAGAAGAGATGATCTGTCTCCCAGTTCAATCATTACTGTTCCTAATGGCATTAGAATATTTTATGTGTGTCTGTATATGCAATCTCTCTCTCTCTCTCTCTCTCTCTCTCTCTCTCTCTCTGTCAGTATTTATACCATCTATATTTTTACCTATATCTATATCTTTCTATATCTCTATCACCACCCAACTCCATTTTTATTCTATACATTATTGAATGCCTTAATCTCAACAAGCTCAATTGCTTTTTAGAAAATAGCTTTTTTAAAAAAAATGCAACTAAATTTATGGGAAGTTAAATAAACTTCCCATAAAACACATGTAAAGAGATAGATTTAATTTGTAATATTAATGGTATGTGAAGGCAGTGTGATGCTTGATCTAATAAGTGTAATCTAATAAGGTACACTGAATGAGAAAACAGTAGAAATGGGTTCTAGCATTGACGGCACAATTATCTGCCGGGTTACTTCAGGCAAATTACTTACCACCTCAACCTTGATTACAACATCAGAGAGTTGAAGGGTTTGAACTGAATGGAAAATTTCAAGATTAAAGGTAAAACTATGTCATAAGAGGATGGAGCCAAGATGGCAGAGTAAAGGAAGCAACCCAGCTAAATTCTCCTGACATTCATTTCCAAAAAATTTTAAAATAACCTATCAGATCAAATTTTGGAGCATAATAGTCTACAAAAAGTGAAGGTGAAACATTTTTTCAGCCCAAAACAACTTAGAGGTTGACAGGAGAAGTCTGACACCATAGGCAGGACCTAGCCTGGAGTGAACACAGTAACAAAACCATCTGTGAGACATGGAGGCAGCTGTAGCATAACAACACCAATCCCAGGAACTCTAGGCCCAGAGATGATAAACAGATTGGACAAATGGTCAGAAAATGACTATAAGGAACCCTGAGCTGGCACTCAGCACAGGACTAGGTGCTGTTTAATAAATCCATTGCCCATGCACAGTTCTGAGTCACAGTTATAGATCAGAGAGGAGTGCTTGTCATCAGTCACAAGGGGGTAGGGTCCCTCATCCTAGTCTTAGGGTTGAAGGAACACTAGTGTTTGTGGATACAGGGGAGCAGGGACCCTTCCTGGGTAAATACTAGAACAGAAGTCACACCACATTGGAAGCACCAAAACCTTGCAGACTCTCCCAAAACTAGCTTTGAAAACAGAAACACAAAAAACTTGGGACGGTACCTCAATTAATTAAATTAATGTTCCTAATGGCATTCATATCTAAAAGTATTGAGCACAGAAAAACTTTAGCATAAAGTTCAAAGACAAGAAATATATCAGATAAATGAGTAAACGACACAAAATGTACCTGATCAGAAAAAGCTACTATCATGGCAGAGAAGGTTAAGACACAAATTTAGAAGAAGACAACAACATATAAATAGCTTCAGTCAACATTCAACATTCTATTTAACTTTCATGACTTCAAAGCATTCAGGAGATTTTATTAGTAATCTCATTTTCACTTTCACATTGGATACAGAGCACATTCCTGGCTATGTGTAATGAAGAAAAAATGAGAGGCACCATGCTTAAGTTAATATCCACAAAAATAAAAAAAGAAAAGAAAAAAGTATGTATGAAAATGTTCCTGAATCCATCCAAGAAGTTGTTAAAGTAACCTTTCAAGTACATGATGAGGGAATTGAGAAAATGGAAAAGTGATCAGGTTTGTGGATAAATTAGATGGTGTCACCTTGGCCCTTTCTCTGCAGGCAAGGTTCCAAGAGTCTGGAGAAAGGAGAGCCACATAGGTATTACCAGGCCCAGCAGGGCTGAGTCCCTTAGGGCAGGATTTCTGAGCGCTGATGGCGGCCATAAACTCATTCTGTTGCATCAGGGAACAGTTCAACCATGAATCTAAAAGGGAGATTAGAGATGGCAGGTCTCCTCTTTCTCTTTTTGACCTGGAGTTTTTCTACCATAATTTCCCATGCCTCTCTCCATCCCCTTCTAGATTGTTTCTCCCCTTCTCTGGATCTTAAGGATTTTATGGTAACTGTGCAAGGAAAAGTATATATTATCACAATTAATTGTTTTTATTAAAATGTATGCAGAAAAGTGGTATTTTCAGCAATCTATTGAAAGATTTGTTTTTGGTGGTCATGGGAATCTAATCATCTATTTTTCCATACATTCAATGTATCAGCATTTTATTTTTGACTCTCACGCAATTTTCTAGGAACTTAACCCCTGCAAAAGTTAAGTACTGAATGTGCAAGCACAGCCTCAAAGAAACAAACATGTACATTGGACACAAACTCAGAAAGAATTCCTAGAAGAGTTAAAGAAAGAGATAAAAATGAAGAGGAAATATTGTGGAAAGAAATGAGAGTGATGCAAGAAAATCATGAACTAAGAGTCATCAGCTTGATAAAGAAGTAAAAAAAAATACTGAAGAAAATAAACCTTAAAAAATAGAATAGAACAAAAGGTAAAAAGGCACCAAAATCCACAGAAGAGAATGCCTTCAAAAGCAGAATTGGCCAAATAGTACATGTACAGAAATTCACTGAAAAGAATTCCTTAAAAATTAGAATTGGGCAAGTGGAAACTAATGATTCCACAAGACATTGAGAAACTATAAAATAAAAAGAATGAAAAAAGTAGAAGAAAATGTATAACATCTTACTAGAAAAACAACTGACTCTAAAAGAGATTGAAGAGAGATCATTTAAGAATCATTGGTCTACCTGAAAGCCATGAATAAAAAAAGGGCCTAGTGATAAACTTTCTGGAAAATATCAAGGAAAATTGCCCTAATTTTCTGGAAGCAGAAAGTAAAATTGAAATCGAAAGAATTCAGCAATCATCTCCTGAAAGATAACTCAAAATGAAAGCTGTCAGAAATATTATAGCCAATTTTCAGAGCTCCCAGCTGTAAGAGCAATTAGATTTGAAGATCTTTCCCACCCATCAATAGGCCATATGACCTCCTTACATCACAGGAAGCCTAAGTTACATGGCGGGAAGAGCTTTCTGACAGGAAAAGGAAGTTTTGTCACAGAAAATTCTGAGAGAAAGAGAGAGAGATGATATGGCTGCTAATGGCTGCCCTCATGATTGTTAGAACTGAACAGGCTGACTTAGCTGTATTGTGAGTTTGTTTTGGGGAAGACCTCAGCAGGGGGTCAGAGAGGTTTTGGGATAGTGAAGTTACAGGCTGTGATATGGTGTTTTAAGTTCCTTGCTCTTATGATAAAGTGGGCTAACTGGAGCTGAACATTTGGTTATGGGATATAATTTTCTGGTTTCTGAATAAATGTTATACTTCTTTTACCTTCTTTATGGAGAGTCTCTCATACTTTGTGATACAGAACTGCATAGGCATATTCATGATTATCATTGATGTTGTGTTTATTGTCTTACTGTTTCAGCAGGTCAATGAGAAAATACTGCCTGCAGCCAGAAATAAACAACTCCAATATCAGAAAGCCACAGTCAGAATAGCACAAGATACAGCAGTTTTTACATTAAAAGATTGGAGGACTCAGAATATCATATTCTGGAGGGCAAAGAAGCTTAGAATACACCAAGAATCACCTACCCAGTAAAACTGAAAATAAGCCTTCAAGAGAAAAAAAAATTGACATTCAATGAGATAGATGAATTTCATGCATTCTTGAGGAAAAGACCAGAGCTGAATCAAAATTTTGCTTCCAAATATAAGACTGGAGAGAAGTATAAAAAGTTAAGCAGGAAAGGGTAATCATGAAGGATTTAACAAGAATAAATTGTTTATATTCCTACATGAAAAGATTATACTTGTAACTCCTAAAATCTTTATGGGTAATTGGAAGGCATATATAATGACTGGGGGCATGAGAGTGAGTTGAATATGATGGGATGATATCTAAAAATTAAGGGATGAGAAAGAGTAACACACTGTGAGAAGGGGAAAGGTAGAGGTAGAAGGGGGTAAATAATTTTCCATAAAAGAGTTATTTGCAAAAGAGCTTTTATAGTGGAGGGGAAAATGGGTGTTGGGAGAAGTGCTTGAACCGTACTCCCATTGGAATTGGCTCAAAGCAAATAGGAGGGGAAGGAGACAGGATAATGGGGGGCAACTTATAGAAGGGAGGGTGGATTGGGGAAGGTGGTAAAAGTAAAACACTTTTGATGGTGGACAGGGTGAAATGGGAGAGTAGGATAAATAGGGAAGATAGCATGAAGGAAATACACAGTAATCATAACTGTGGAAAAAAACTACAAGTTTCTCTGATAAAGGCATTATTTGTCAAATTTTACAGAGAACTGAGTGAGATTTATAAGAATATAAGTAATTTGCAATTGATAAGTGGTCTAAACAGATGAAGAAATCAAAGCAATCTATAGTCATAGGGAAAAATGCTCTAAATCACTATTGTTTAGAGAAATGCAAAATAAAACAACTCTGGGGTACCATCATACAACTAACAAGTTAGTTAGTATGACAGAAAAGGAAACTGGAAAATGGTGGAGGGGATGAGGGGAAAATGAGGCAATAATATAATATTGGTGGAGTTGTAAACTCATCTAACCACTCTGTAGAACAATTTTTAACTTTGCCCAAGGCTAGAAAATGCTGCATACTCTTTTATACAGAATTACAACTATTAGGTCAATACTCCAAAGAGATAAAAACTAAAAGGAAAAAGAATGTACAGATACAAAAATATTTATAGTAGTAATTTTTGTGGTGGCAAAAAAATTGGAAATTGAGGAGATGCCCATCTATTGGAGAATGGCTAAACAAGTTGTGGTATATGATTGTGATGGAATATTATTGTGCTTAAAGAAATGACAAGCAGGATGCTCTCAGAAAAAACTGCAAAGACATGAACTGACACAAAGTGAAATGAGGAGAACCAGAAGAAAATTGTACACAATGACAGCAATATTGTATGATAATCAACTGTGAATGACTTAGGTAGTCTCATCAATACAATGATCAAATTCTAAAGGACTTAGACTGAAAAATGTTATCTACCTCCAGAGAAATATAAATGCAGAACAAAACATACTTTAAAACTCTTTACTATTTTATTTATTTTTTATCTGTTTTCTTTCACAACATGACTAATGTGTAAATATGTTCTGCATGACTGCATGTATACAACCTACCTTAAATTGCTTCCCCTCTCAATGAGGGAACAGGGAGGGAAAGAATTTAGAACTAAAAAAAATAAATATTAAAAACTGGCAAAAAATGCATAATATTTTCAAAATTTAAAAAAGGACTAGCTCTTTACCAATAATACAATCCTGCTGAAAATCTTAGATAAAATTATTGTATGATCCAAGCTTGGATTTCAATTTTCATAAACCTATGTCTATTTTTAAGATTATAAAAAGAAATTTCATTCAATAAATATTTGAAGCCCTACCATATCCTAAAGATAGAGTATCATTTGGAAACTACTGAAATAAAATACATAATCAAAAATAAGAAAACGGTTATGTGATTTCAATGCTACACGGAACTTCTTTATGAGGAAACTCCATGTGCCAAAGCAAGATGACAACTTCTCAGCAATTTATAATCTTTGGAAGTTACTTAGAGGACAAAAAAGATGAAATGACTTGCTCAGGGACCCATCGCCAGCCAATATGTGGATAAATGTATGTCAGTGGTAGAATTTAAACCCAAGTCTTCAATAATAATACTAATAAAATTTATCTAGCACTTTAACATTTACAAAGTACTTTATGTAAGTTAGCTCATCAGATCTTCTAAAGACAGCCTTCTCTTTACTATACCAAGCTGCCTTCACACAAAGGACGATGTTAGTTAAAGATTCCTATGGGATTTTTGAAAAGTTGGAAGACATAATCACTCTATAATACAGACATCAAGAATTATGAAAGAAAAGAATACTTCCAGTTCTTAACACTCATGTCATGGTACTATCCCTTTCTACAAAAATGGTGGTCAGATCACTTTAAGAAGCCATAATAATAAAGAAGTAAAAGTGCCTTTGTTGATAAATAATAGGTTGATGATGAACAATATATTTGGAAATATTTGATTTTATATATTATTAAGTCTAAAAATTGTAGGAGATAAATTTGTAAGAAGAAAAGACTATTAAAAATATCAGTGAATGTATGTTGACAGATTCTTTGAAAGGTATAAGATAGCTATTTCCAACTTAATTTTTATTTACCTCTCCAAATCACTTCTCTGCTTCATATTCTATATCTTACTCGGACTATTCTTTTTTTTTGCAATTTTTGGCCCATTACATCCCACCAGGGAGCCATTTTTACTGTAGACCTCTTTTTCATCAATAAGAGGAAAAGAGGCAAGGATCAGTGCATCAAATGGCATAGTAATTAAGAACCAACACATGCTCATGTGGGATGTGACCAAGATGAGTGAGTAATTCCTCCATGTTAGATGAGTGACTGAGGGTGCAAAGAGGGGAGGAAGGACCTGAGGAGATAGGGTTTTGGAATAGGTATCAGGAGCTTGAAAGAGTCCTAAACCTACTTTCAAACTACATCATTATGAAGTCAAGTACAAGTCACTTAGCTGTTGAGTGTCCCAGTTTCCTCATATAGATAAAGGGGATAATGATGCTGAGCTTTTTCACAAAGAAGCTGAGTGTCATTACTAATGAAAATACAGGTATTAGGTCTTATGAAGTGCTGGAGATGGAACTATAGTATATGGTTTTTTTTTTAAATAAAGGCAAAGACATGATGAGACAGTTCTTTTTACATGAATAGCTAAATATAATAGCAGTACCTATTGTATCATGGAAAAACAATGCATTGAGTTCGGCCAGAAATAAATATACTGCAAGTTTCAAAGGGGATATTATTATTTCACCATTGGGTGAAATTACCTTTTTGAATAGTATGTTAGCCTTCTCTATCTTTTATAAAAGAGTATAATTAGATTTTCTCCCAGATAGTCAGTTCATCCTTTTAGCAAAAGTAAGAGTCAAAGTGGGTCAGGTTTTAAAGCTCCAGTAGGCCTTCAATATAAAATATCACCAAATGCCTATCAGATATATCAAGCATTTCATAGGACTTAATGTATAATCTACTAATTCCCATGTCAGTCTTTACTTGTGTTTGGACTTTGGTAATGCCGATTTGTCTCATCATACCTCAACTATCACCTTGTTTTCACTAGCACACTTATATCTATCTATTTCTTCCTGAGGGGAGTAAAATCCCCCATATCCCTCCAACTTACATTTCCTATCTTCCTATCAGTCTATTGGAGGGTATAAGGGCCTGGCATGCTACAGTCTATGGGTCACAAAGAATCAGATAAAACTGAACAACAACATCATCTCCACCATCTTTAGGCCACACATTTTTCAAAGCTGTCTCACATAATAATGATAATAATATAGAAATGGGGAGGAGTAAAGATAGTGATAAAAGATGAAGTCATTGCAACCAAGAACTATAGAAGTAATAGTTTTAAGAAACCTGAATTTGTAGATTATTCAGGGTAAAGATAGAAACTATGAAATTTATTACCACATGCTGCAAAAACTTAGCACATAAAATGGGTAGGCAGGATCAAATAGCCAGAATTATCCACTAGTAGCTTATTATTCTTTGTAAACTACCAAGTTAGAAATCCCCATACTGCAACGGTAAGGCAAATCAGTAAATGAGAAGCTCTTTCCTGCCCATTTGAGTAGGCTTAACGTAGGGCCCCAGGTGGGGCCACCTAAGGAAAGTCTGATTAGATCTTTGCTCTTAAGTTTGCCCCAAACCCCTAATTACTAGGTGCTAAGCCAATGTAGGTGTGAAGCTCTCAGGGTCCCAAGGGGAGGTGCTAAGACCAGAGCCAATCATAGGAGCTTAAGTTCTGGTGGCTCAGATGATGTTTGATGATATCTGAAACTGTATAAAAAGAGAGAACACAGCTTGGAGATTGAGACATGTCAAAGGCAGAAAAAGCAGCAGCAACATCAGCAGTGGCAGCAACAGCAGCAGCCAAAGCCAAAGCAGAAGGAGCTGAAGCGGCAGGAGCTGCTGGTTGCAGGGCTGACCCACCATGCGGACCGGAGAGTGCTGAGCAAGGGCTTGAGGCCAGTGGGTAATCTTCTTACTGGAGGGGGGAAGCATGAATATGATTTGGTTTAATGTCATCATGTTTTTTATAACCTCCTGGTTATTCTTGTGAGGTGGACTTATTGGGCCTAGGAGCTTTTGGCCAGGATATCAAATTGGGGGCACTCGTTCATGAGTCTGCTAATTTGGAGCTTGAATAAATGTTTTAATTCTTCTGCCTTCTACTTAGAGAATTCCTTATATCCTGCGGTTCTGAACCATTCAGGCATATATACGATTTTCTTTGAAATCATGAATTCTGCCTTCATGATCTAAAAACATAAAACTGCCCTTGAGAAATCAACAAACAAACCATGCTGGAACAAAAGCATTATGGAAAATAAAATCATAACCTTCAATTATCCAGTCATAAGATTGACCTACAAAATTTGAAGAACATTTTTAATGTGTCACCACATCAAATATTCAGAACCTTTATACCTTCTAGAATATCTCAAATGATAGAGACAGCAAAATAAACGAAAACTTGTGAGAAAAAAAGAAACACATAAGATAACAGGATTGTGGGATTATAAATTTAAAGCTCAAAAGACCTTAGAGGAAATCTAGTCCAACCATTTTATTTTGCAATTGAGAAAATCGAAGTCCATGACAATTCATTGACTTGACCAAGGTACCATAGGTAGAACACATCAGAGTAAGGATAATTTCCATCATCTTGTCTGCAAGAGTGTCTATCTCAAAGAAGCTGTCTGAAAAATGCTTCCTAGGGAATCAGGCATTCAGAATGCATGAGCTGTTGTGGGTGCCTCAGGGTCTACTAGCATTTTTTCCTGTCTTGGTTAAATATGAGATTATTTTTTGATTTCTTTCTTTTTCCCCATTCATGCATTTCCTTTTTATTTGACATGGATACCTATGAGCATGGGGGGAGTGGGAGGAGTTGGGAAGAAGACTCCTAAACTAATGTGGTATCCAAGTATGCTTTCTACCCCTATTCATATCATTCCAAAATCTGAACACACACCCCCTCTATAAGTTCTACCTCTAGCTAGTGAATTGTCTTATGGCTCTATTCATTGTCCATCTCTTTGACTACTATGTCCAAAATACCCCTCCTTGACTATAATTCACATATATGTATTGTTGTGTTTTGTTTGTATTGTCAGTGCTTAATGCAGGATACAATTTTTTTGTATTATTTTCCTTAGACTTTATAAAATATAATTCTGAGTTGGATATTCTGTGGGGGTCTTACCTTTCGGCATTCCCTCTTGCAATGCCCATCTTCTAAGGATATCTTGTATATATTCTATGTGTATCACATATACATATTTATATAAATGTTGTTCCATCCCTTAGAAGAAAGATCCCTGATAGTAGAGATGTTATTTGTTTTTTCTTCATATCTCCAAAATTTAGGACTGTTTTCAGCCCATAGTAAGCAGTTAATAATGAGTGCTTCTGGGTTGGTTTTATGAAGAAATAACTGACACTATCTTTATATGAGGCCACAAGAAATACGCATTATGTACTGAACAAGTCAACTGTTTCATGTAAACAATTTTAGTCTCAGGGCTGAAATGTCTGCTGTGTGTCAGCAAGAATCTATTAAGAACTTACTAGTATAGTGCTAAGCATGGGAAATACAAATAGCATTAAAAACAGAATAAGTGGTCTCTATGCTCAAGGAGATTATGTTCTAATGGAGGACACAAACATGAAAATAATTAGGCATTTATGGATAGATGTAAATATATGTGCATGTGTGTGTATCTGTATGTATTAGCTGGAACATAATTTCAGAGGATAAGGCATTAGCAGTTGGCAGGACCAGGAAAAGCCAGAAAAAGGTGAGATTTGAGCACATTATTGAAGGAAGTAAGGTAAATTAAAAGGTGGAAGTGAAAAAAAGAACCTTCCTGGCATTAGAGATGTACAGTTTAGAGGCACAGAGGTAGGAGAGTATTGTGTGGGAAAAACAGAAAATACATCAGGGTAGCTGAATAGTAGAGTGTTTGGATAGAAATCAAATATAAGGAGAATAGATAGGAAGGAAGGTGGCAGGTAGTGAAGAGCCTTTAAATACAAAATAGGAAACTTTATCTTCAACAATCCTGGAAGAAAGAGGGAATAACTGGCATTCGTGTTGGCTAGTCCTCTTCTAATGTTTACTGTTCCTTGATAAAAGTAAATATTTTCATGTTTTCTTGTTTTAGCAAACAAATTTGTCTCAAACCTTGAGTGTCTTTTGAGATTAAAAAAAGTATTAAACTTGCACAGAAGGTATAAAGATCAGTTGGAGTTTAGCGCTGTTTTAGACCTGGAGAAAGATTTCTGAGATACCAATGGTCTATATATTATTCTCTTGGGATATGAAGGGAAAACAATACTGAAATCAGCACTCTGTTAACAACAAAAATGTTACTAGGGAGTTCCAGTTAAGAGTTAATTTTAGAGGATTGAGGAGAATCAATATTTAGGATGTAATTCCTCTATATATACTCCCACTTCCATTGAATCTTCCCTGGTCATTACCAACTTAAAGTCTCCAATTCTCAGGGCCCAATTCCCTCCCCCAGTCCCCAATTTCCTCTTTCAAGGTCTTGAGAAATCATGGTCATACCTTGGAAATTTGGGCCAGATTCTCTGCAGACAGCCTGTCATAAGCACAATGCCTGGCACATAATAGGAACTTAATAAATTCTTGTTTCCTTCCTTTCTATATTCCCTTATGTAGGGCAATTAGACATAATCAGGGAGAACTGCTTTATTAGCTAACAACTAAGGCGGCAGGATTTGACCTTGGTGCCAGAAATCCTAGCTGTGTTTTGATGAAGTAATATTATTATCATAATAATTATGTTTTGATGAAGTAATATTATTATCATAATAATTGTTTTATAATTTCTCCACTGAGGTCTCCTTTTAATGTTTCAACATAATGAAGAAGTGATCTTGCGTTCTAGAGCTCTATGCCAATGGATGTCAATGACTTACTAATCAACTACACTACTATGTACTAGGTTCTATGGTGGATATTCAGACACAAAGACAAAAATAAAATACACCTTGATCTGAGAGAGAGAGAGAGACAGAAAGAGAGAGACTGGGGGAGAAAGGGAGAGAGAGAGAGAGAGAGAGAGAAAGTTTTCCAGTAGGTATTTAGACAAGTGATATTATCCATAAGTATAATATTATTATTCTATGCTACATTACTGATTCATTGATCAAATTCATGTATTTCCTTTTCTGTCTAGTTAGTTTTCCCTTTTGTCTGGGTGGTTTTTCTTTTCTGTCGAGGTGAATTGTATACTGCCATGACAAAGTCACTTGTTTCTCCCTCCACTGACATTCACTCAAATACATTGTCATATTTCTCCCCTCTGATTCCTGGATTTTCACATATTACTGTGTGTTCTAAATATATAATGCTACCTCATCTCCTGCATCTATATTTCTCTCAAATAACATTTACCAATACTGAGCCATGGTCCAGTAATGGGTTTTAACGCTCCAAATCACAATAGTAATTATGAGGTCAAATTTGGTACCTTTGCATTATGACCTCTAGACCTTCTTGTTTCTTCCCTAAATTCTGGGCTTTTATATGAAGTATTTTATGGCCAAGGTTTTTTCTATTTGCTCATTTTGTGGATTTGTGTTTCTTGTGTACTTTTAGGCATCTCTGTAGCTCCCCTACTAGGGCTCTGCTATCCTGATGAGTGTGTATTTGTTCTGGCCCAGTAATTCAAGAAGGCCCTATTTGCACTTCAGTTTACACTCTACCTGGCACATAACTTCTCTTCAGCTACTTTACTGCCAAGTTTAGACTCTGCCTTCATTCACAGCACCAGTAGAGGAACCATGACCGAATCAGATTCATTTTGGGGCTGGAAGGATGTGTTAATCTACTATTCCAATCCTCAAGCCCGAGTTTTTGCACTCCTGATTGGTGAATGCCTACCTAGACCACTTTACAGGGAAATTCCAGACATGTTTCTCTTCATTCATGACTTGACTCATTGAACTTCTTCACCTTCTCCTCATGAATTACATTCCCACAACAGTTTCTGTTTTGGCCAGAAACCCTGAGGGTCTTCCCCTCCCAGATGGATTTTTTTGTTGTTGTTGTTAGGTAAAAGAGGCCATTCTTTGCTTCATTTCTTACCTAGCCTTAATAATTGAATTAGCTTTGCCTCAGCCAAACAAAGAACTGGGAAAGACTTTAGCTTGAAAAGGTCAAGGCCTCTGACTGTATTTGGGGCCATTTCTAGTCATCCTGATCTATATCTTGCCGCTGGGACCAGATGGCTTCAGAGGAGAAAGTGAAGCTGATGACTTTGCATATCCCTCCTCACTTAAATCCAATTCACTTGCAAGTCATGGCATCACCCTCCTCATGTTATGGTCTTTTTCAAGAATGAAGGACAAATAACAATAACCTTCCCACTAAGGAAAAACCTGTACTGTAAGGTCTTGATCTTCTGATTAGTGACTGCCAGTCTGGACTACTGTTTTGTAAGGAGCCTCTGACATGTTGGTCCTTATTCATGACCCCATTCTTCGAACTTTTTCTCTTCTTTCTCCTTTACAACCACATTACCCCTGTATGGGTACTCTTTACCTCTAACTTCATTCTTTCTATGCACTTTAAAATGTGTGTATGTGTGTGTGTGTGTATGTGTGTCTGTGTGTCTGTGTGTCTATGTGTTGGTATGTTTATGAGAGATAGATGTGTGTGTCTGGGAAACTTGTTACCAAATCTACTTTTCTGCCAGATATGGTTATAGAAATAATTATCCTTCAAGACTTAAGACACTTCCCTCTTCTACTTCCACACATACTCTTCTAATTGGTTTAGAGAAAATAAAGGAAAATGTCAATTAATTTACTTAAAAAGCTGTCATGTATAAGAGGGGTTAGACTTGATCTATTTGAGCCCAGAGGGTAGAATTACTATATGTTAACTTATCTGAGTACCTGAGCACAATAATTCATATTCACTAAGAATATAGTTAATAATTGTGGAATGTGGTAAATTGAATTAAAGAATTCAAATTAAAGATGGAATTTTAAGGGGAAGCTAGGTGGTGCAGTTAGTAGAGCACCAGCCCTGGAGTCAGGAGGACCTGAGTTCAAATCCAGCCTCAGACACTTGACATACTTACAAGTTGTGTGACCTTGGGCAAGTCACTTAATCCCAATTGCCCTGCCCTCCCTCCTTGGAAAAAAAAAGAATAAACATTTCCTCTTTCAGATGAATTGACTTTCCTAATGCCCAGACAAGTGAACTTGGTACTTTAGCAGAATTGTTTAAAATGTCTTTTACAGTATCACTTTACTCTCATAAGGTATAGAATATACAAAAAATGCAATATCAAAAATTTATAAAGATAATATGTAAAATATGGGGATCAGCATAGTCAATGCTCTGATTCTTTTTTTCTTTTGCCTCTTTTATCTCTTTTTAGCTGCACCATTAATATCATAGTGGGGGATTTTGTGGCTTTTCTCAGTCTGTTTCATGCATGATGAAGCCATTTTGCATCACATAGTAAAGTAAAATGACACTTATTGGACATGCTATGATGAGGGACACTATCCTTTCATTTGCATCCATTACAGTTGAATAGACTATTTATTTGAGTGCTTTTAAGAAATTAGTAAGGATATTTTGCTGCAGCTTTCAGAGCTATTGAGAAGAAATAGACTTGATACAACTCAACTGACTGAAGAAGGAATTTTGCTGTCTTGGTAGATCTACTGCTGAGAAAGGCAAGTTCTAATTCAATTTGATTCCATATATATTTAAGTGCCTACTATGTGCAATGCACTGTGACAGGTAATAAGAATACAAAGATGAAAATGAAATAATCTCTGTATTTATAATTATTACATTATTCTGGCCCTGAAAGTAAGGAAACATTCCATAACTACAGACATCATTACACCTTATTGTCAAAGATTCATAGACAAAGATTTTTTGGAACAGATCTTAGAAATTATAGACTCCAACTCACATATCTGAATCATCAATTCTTTCCACAATATTCCCAACAAAGTTTCAGCCAGAGTCTGATTAAATACTTCAAAGGAAGATAGATACAACCAGCAGCTTATTAAAATCCATTGCCAAAAAGGAACCAACAGATGGAAATATGCTCAGTGCTCACAACAGGAGTCATGCATGCAAGTCTGTATTGTTTCATTTGATAGATATCCATTCCAAATTTGTAAGAAAGATGTTCAGTGTTCACTTATTAATATGATGAGTCTTTGTGTAGCGCTGCTGCTGGGTGAAGTAGTTTGCAGAAATACTAGCAGAAAGGAATGATTCTTATGTATAACTCTGATGCTGATAAGACTCTGTGGGCACACAACTTAGCAATTGGCAACATTTGCCCTAAACCCCTTACATGCTTCCCTTGTGTTTAATATTTCATGTTTACTCCATATTTCTTCCTCAATAGGGCCTTCTCAACTGGACTCTCTAGACAAGATCCTTGATTCATTTGGAGATTAGCCTTCATTCTTCAGCTTCTCATTGACACTGGCTCCTAATTCACATGTTTCAGATTCTCGCTTCTCTTTCAGAGCCTAAGCACTCCCTGCCATGCAGTATCTTCTTCAATATCACGGTCCCAGTATGACTTGTTCAACTGGGAGTTTTCACTTTTGTGTGAATCATCCACATGTGTATTGGTTATATTTAGAGTGCTTAAGCATCAAGAAATAGAACTATATTTTTATTTTGATACACAATATTCATGATCTGCTAAAAAACCTAAACATTAGATAAGAGCTGATTTTGATTAAGAAAGGAGTTTGGGTGACATAAGGGAAAATAATGCCTTGCAAGCTGGTTGAGGAAGCCTTTGAATAAGCCTTTGGAATTCATTTTTCTACAGACAGCACCAAAGGAACAAATCCATTAGGAGATAACAAGGAAATTAAATTATTTACAGACATATAAATCCACAGTTTGAAAATTTTCTAGTACTATTATGCTTCCCCCCCAAACAAATTTTACGATATTCATGTTTCCTTTGCATAGAGTATTAATGATACCCTAATATAGAAGTAATGCAGTGCTGCATGGGTAGAAAGAGAGCCTCAAACTGACAAGGAACTTGGTTCAAGTCCTACCTCTGACACTTACTGACTTTATGACCTTCAGCAACTAACTTTGTTTGCTTCTCAGCAATTAGTTGCAGAGGAGGTGTTAACCTGGATTGACAGAGCGAATTTGTTCACTTAGGTGTTCACTATACGAATGAAATCGCAGTTCTTCTGAGGCATATTACGACAGTTCTTAAAGCAATGTGACAATAAAGGGAGCAGCTGGGTGGCACAGTGGATAGATTGCCAGGCTCGGAGTCAAGAAGACTCATCTTCATGAGTTCAAATCTGGCCTCAGACACTTAGTAGCTATGTGATCCTGGGTAAGTCATTTAACCCTGCTTGCTTCAAGTTCCTTGTCTGTAAAATGATCTGATGTATGAAATGGCAAACTAATTTGGTATCTTTCCCAGAAAACCCCAAATATGGTCATAAAGAGTCACATGAAACTGAAATGACTGAAAAGAGCAATAAAACAAACAAACAAAAAACTGTGAAGCCTCTCTAAGAACTGTGATCCAACTATGTTTTTGGTAGAAAACTACATTATTACAAGAACAAGAAGTGAGGTTAGGTAATGTCAAAAATCTTATTCTTAACATAGAACTTCGTTAATCCAAGATAAAATTTAATGATAATTTTGCTCTTTTAGTGAAAAAGACATGAGGAAAAGCCATTGTGAACCTGATTCTTGTTTGCTACAAAAGAAATGATCAGATCCCTGGGCAGAAAGCTATCGAACAATTTTGGAATTTGTGATGGAGGAAAGCAAATCTGGGCACAACATAAAATGAACTTGTATTTTGGGAGATTTTTTTTATTTGTTTATTCTCCTTTGGAAAAAAAATCACATAATTAATTAATTAATTTGTTCCTGCTTTGTTGATGAAAGCATTAAGAAATATTAATTTTCCATCAGAATTGCTTTTACTGCATCTCATAAGTTATGGTCTGTTATTTCATATTTATTATTTTCCTTGATGAAATTATCTATTCTTTCTATTCTTTAATCAGTTTTTGAAACAATATTTCTTAGATTATAATTACTTTTAAACTCTTTCATAAGTGTCCCTTATTGAATATAATTTTTATTTTGTTATGATCAGTAAATTATACATTTAGTACTTCTGATGGTTTACATTTCAGTGAGGTCTTAATGTTTCAATACATGGTCAGGTTTTTTTTAAGTACCATGTATAGTTGAGGAACATATAAACTCCCTTTTATTTCCATTCAACTTAGAGCAAAACCCATTTCCTTCAGTAAAGTTCTCCTGTCGTCTTCCCAGTTTTGCTTTTTATTAAGCTTTGAGAAGGATTTATTCCCATAATGCTATCTAGTGGAAAAGGGGTAAGAGGAATTGCTGCCACAAAATGAGGAAGTAACTTACACATTATACTTCATCTTCAATATGGCTTACAGGAGCCATTTAATTACTTGTCTGAGGCAGAAAACTCCAACTAGCAATTAACAGCAGTAGTTATGTGAAACCAGAAGTCTATATAGTACTGACATAGGCCTTAGAGAGTAAATAAACTTGACATGCTTGTACCCAGCCAGCAAGGGTCTCTTCCACATTAGTGTCACAGGTTAAACAGGAATTTATGTTTTTACTTAAACTAATCAACAAATGATTGTGTTCAGTCCTAAGCACTGATTCTCATTTTTGGGAGAGTTGTATCATTTAATCTTATTTTATGTGTGCCTCATATTTTTTAAATGCCCATAAAACATGCTGTAAAGAATTGGTTGAATCAGAGAGAATTAAAGTAGATACACCTCAAGATAACTAGCAGTCCAATCAGGGCAAGTAAAAAAGTACCCAGAAATGTTATTTCTGCTTGAATAAGCTGTACTACCTTTTACACTTCTAACATAGCTATTTTAAAGGTGCCATTAGGAAAATATTACAGATTGCACATCTCCCTATTTATTTTCACCTCCGGATGCTCATCCCTGCCATGACCATCTGCCATGAAAGATGTAAGCAAATGAAAATTTCATTGTGGCCATTTTCATAATAGGAATTAACAATTCTCTATTACTCCAAAAATAATGTTATATGTACATATATATTTTTAATTTTTGAAAGAAAGGTATTTTACTCATAAAGTGCCCAGAAGTAGTTCAAGATTATGGTTTTAGTTTGTTTTTGTTTTTCCTAAACTCAAAGATTTCCAAATTAGGCTTAGAAGCTAAATCATGTGAGATCAATTCAGGATAGAAAAGCTGTTGGAAAAAGTTGTTCCTTCCTAATATCTAATGATAGATTTTATATACATGTATGTGTGTATATGAATATACATGTACATATATAAAATATAAACATACATGGATATAATATGTGTGTGCATATATTTTCCTTCTTCTTTAATGGAAAATTAAATTTAAGTTAAAGCTTACTTAAATATAAATGTGAGAGTCAGGATTGGGTTTTCAAAAAATCTACTTAAATAAAGCAAATAAAATTATAGTTAAAAACACTAAATGTTTAATTTTAGCTTGAACATTCTTGGAGCTGATATGTGTAACCACCAGCTGTTAAAAAACACTCCTGAGAAATGTACATGCCTATCATTTGAGCCAGAATTAAAAGAGGCACCTGCTGCTTTAACAAGAACTTGGTTTAATTGATTTCTCATGCCCACCCTTTTATCCTTCCTACTTCTTTTGTTACTTTAGGGTTGTGTTTTGTTATTCCTACCTGCTTACCAATGTTTTACAGCTACTGTGGTTAAAAAAGAAAGAAAATGTATCAATTATTAGCAAGTATTTAGAAAATACTTTGAATTTACTCTTATTAATCAATTTTAAGGAAGTATGGGTGGCCTTCTGTTCCTTCCTGACCTTGGGGGTGGAGTCATGATGTGGGCTGGAAAGCAGTGGCTTGCCTAAAGCTCTCCCCCAGGACCCTCCAAACACCTATAAAAATGGCTCTGAATAAGTTCTAGAACTGCAGAACCTACAAAATAGCAGAGGGAAGCAGGGTTCCAGGCCAGGACAGCCTGGATGGTTGCTGGGTAAGGTCTATCTCATGGAGCTGTGAGTGAAGCAGAGCAGAGCCCAGTGTGGGCTGCACCCAGACCAACCAGACCAGGAGCCAGGCAGAACAGGCCCTACCACCTTGAATCAGTGAGCTATGGCAGTTATCAGACTTCTCAACCCACAAACACCAAAGACAACAGAGAAGGTTAGTGGGAAAAAACTGCAGGGACAGAGTGAAAGGAGGGGACAGAATGAAAGGAGTTTAGCCACTGCCCCAGGGAGAGTGGAGGCAGTACAGCTACAGAACTACAGCTGCAGTTGCTTCTGGCCCACCTAGTGGGAGAAATTAAGTGGCAGATCTGAGTGGGAATGCAGAGCCTGCTCAGATTTGAGTCTCAGTCCAGGTTGGCGGTTCTTGTAGGAGGAGGAGCACTGGTGTGGCAGAGCTTGTTGTGTAGAAAAGGTTCTGTAAACAACTCCCTCAAGCTTGGGAGAAAGTACTCTATACTCTAAAAGGAGTCATACCCAAAAGAAAATCTAAAGGGTCAAGTAGTTGACTGGGAACACAGCCAGGGAGCAAAACAGACTCAGATTCAGACTCAGACTTTGGAATCTTTCTTTGTTGACAAAGAAGAACAAAACATACAGACAGAAGAAGTCAACAAAGTCAAAGAGCCTACATCAAAAGCCTCCAAGAAAAATATGAACTGGTCTCAGGAAATGGAAGAGCTCAAAAAGTATTTGGAAAAGCAAGTTAGAGAAATAGAGGAAAAATTGGGAAGAGAAATGAGAGTGATGCGAGAAAACCATGAAAAACTAGTCAATGACTTGCTAAAGGAGATCCAAAAAAATACTGAAGAAAATTACACCTTAAAGAACAGAGTAACTCAAGTCAAAAGAGCTCCAAAAAGCCAATGAGGAGAAGAATGCCTTGAAAGGCAGAATTAGCCAAATGGAAAAGGAGATCCAAAAGACCATTTAAGAAAATACTACCTTAAAAATTAGATTGGAGCAAGTGGAAGCTAGTGACTTTTTGATAAATCAGGATATTATAAAACAGAAACAAAGGAATGAAAAAAAGGAAAACAATGTGAAATATCTCACGGGAAAAAACCACTGACCTGGAAAATCAATCCAGGAAAGATAATTTTAAAATCATTAGACTACCTGAAAGCCATGATCAAAAAAAGAGCCTAGATATCATCTTTCAAGAAATTATCAAGGAAAACTGCCCTGATATTCTAGAGCCAGAGGGTAAAATAGAAATTGAAAGAATCTACTGATCACCTCCTGAAAAAGATCCCAAAAAGAAAATTCCTAGGAACATTGTTGCCAAATTCCAGAGCTCCCAGATCAAGGAGAAAATACTGCAAGCAGCTAGAAAGAAACAACTTGAGTGTTGTGGAAACACAATCAGGATAAAACAAGATCTAGCAGCTTCTACATTAAGGGATCAAAGGGCTTGGAATATGATATTCTGGAGGTCAATGGAGCTAGGATTAAAACCAAGAATCACCTACCCAGCAAAACTGAGTATCATGCTCTAAGGCAATAAAATAGAGGACTTTCAAGCTTTCTCTGTGAAAAGACCAGAGCTGAATAGAAAATGTGACTTTCAAACACAAGAATCAAGAGAAGCATGAAAAGCTAAACAAGAAAGAGTAATCATAAGGGACTTATTAAGGTTGAACTGTTTTGTTTACATTCCTACGTGGAAAGATGATGTGTATAATTCATGATACCTCTGTATTAGGGTAGCTGAAGGGAATATATGTATATATAGATACAGATATAGGTAGATAGATAGATAGATAGATATAGATATACATGTAGATATAGATATAGACAGAGGGCACAGGGTGAGTTGAATATGAAGGGATGATATCTAAAAAAATAAAATCAAACTAAGGCATGAGAGAGGAATATATTGAGAGTGGGAGAAAGGGAGAGATAGAATGGGGTAAATTGTCTCACATAAAAGTGGCAAGTAAAATCAGTTCATTGGAAGGGAAGAGGGGCCAGGTGAGGGGGAATGAGTGAATCTTGCTCTCATCAGATTTGACCTGAGGAGGGAATAACATACACACTCAATTGGGTATCTTACCCCACAGGAAAGAAGGAGGAAGAAGATAAAAAAGGGGGCACAGTAGAAGAGAGGGTGGATAGGCAGAGGAGGGAATCAAAAGCAAACACTTTCGAAAAGGGAGAGGGTCAAGGAAGAAAATTGAACAAAGAGGGATAGGATAAGAAGGAGCAAAATATAGTTAGTCTTTCTCAACATGAGTATTGTGGAAGTGTTTTACATAATGATACACATGTGGCCTATATTGAATTGCCTGCCTTCTTAGCGAAGGTAGGTGGGGAGGGAAGAGGGGAGAGAATTTGGAACTCAAAGTTTTAAAAGCGGATGTTCAAAAAAAAGTTTTTTCATGCAACTAGGAAATAAGATATAAAGGCAAAGGGGCATAGAAATCTATCTTGCACTACAAGAAAGTAAGGGAAAAGGGGATGGGGGGGAGTGGGGTGACAGAAGGGAGGGCTGACTGGGGGATAGGGCAATCAGAGTATATGCCCTCTTGGTGGTTGGAGGGTAGAAATGGGGAGAAAATTTGTAATTCAAACTCTTGTGAAAATCAGTGCTGGAAACTAAAAATAAGAAATAAACAAACAAACAAACAAACAAATAAATAAATAAATAAATAAGCATATTAGATGGATGGATGGATAGATAGATAGATAGATAGGTAGATAGATAGATAGATAGATAGATAGATAGATAGATAGATAGATAGATAGATGAATGAATGAATAAATAAATATAAAGAAGAAAAACAAAAAATAAAAGAAATTTCCTGACTTTGAAGGTAAGCTTCCTCTCCCCAGAAGGCAGCCCTATAATATTAAATGTAGCCAAGGTCACAAATCATGACTGAGAATTGAGAAAAGCAGCCTTTGTTAGGTGAAAATACACTGATGTTACTGAAAAGGTTCTCAGGAATGGCCATGCAATATCTTCCATGACCCTAACCAGTCCCTTTCGGTGAACCACTAGGAATCACACAGGTCTAAGCAGCCACCAGAAACTTGCACATAACCTCCTTCCCTTTCCTATGCATAGTGACTAGTAATGTATTGTGCATTCAGAATGGGGAAAAAATTCTTTATTCATTGATTTCCTTTCCCCACTCCCCTTCCAAAAGTAAAAAAGAACGCTGTGACTCTTCTACTACTCCTTTACAGAAATAATGCTATTTGTGCCAGAAGAAGTGCTCAGCAGGAACTGATCTCCTAGAATAAGAAGTAGCATACGTATACCTAAAGAATAATTTGAGATTCTGGCATGAAGAATAGTTACTTGCTCTTAATATGATGTTCATTTTAAAATATTGATTAATTTTGGCGGCCAAAAATGAGATATGGGATATAGAAGAGATAGAGTAATATACATATAGATGACACAGATATAAATATATAGATACAGATATAGGTGTTGATAGAGCTATAAATAAGATATACTTGAGATAAATATAGATCTAAATATATAGACGAATGTGAAAATGTAGATATTGTCATATCTACCTCGATATCTCTTCTGTATATGTCTAATACATCTGATATACCATTTATTATTATTTATAACGAGTAATGCCCATAGAGCCAAAAGTCCCTGATTTCCATTTTGTCTGATTCTTACTAGTTGTGCAACAGACCACAAATCATTGAACCTCTCCAAACTTCAGTTTTCTTAAAAGGGAAATAGAGATTCTAATATAGACATTGCCTACCTACATCACAGGACTTTAATGTAGAAAATATATGTAATCCTTCACATTTTAATATGAATGTTAGTTATTACAATTATCTTTATGGATTCTCATAGTGCCTAGTTCCTATATTTCCTATCACCTTACTTTGTAATTTAGATTTGATTTCTTTGTGGACTTGGCTCTTGTCACTTCTCTTAGACTATCCATTCCTCGAGGACAGGGATGATATCTATGTGTCTTTGCATCACTGTCACTAACACACATTCATAGTAGTTGCTCAGATATGTGCAATGCAATGGAAATCACACAGAACTTTGAGTAAGGAGACCTAAGATTGTTCCCTGATTCTGGGCTTCTACCATGTGTCACTTCTCCTTTCTGACCTTCAGATCTCAAAGTGCTGCTAATGCTTGCTCTGTCTACACCCATGAGGTTATTGTGACAAAAATGCTTTCTAAACCTTAAAATGCTATAAATCTAAATTACTTTAATCCATGTTATTTGAATGAATCAATTTAATACCAATGACTAATAGATTGAGGAGAATTAAATCCACAGAAATTATTAGTGTTGACAAGAGCAATGCACACATGGCACTAATTAATTAATGTGTTAATATTTCAATTCAAGAAACAGCTTTTAAATGAAAATAGTTTACAGAGTGATGCATTAAAGATTACAGAACATGCAAAGACAGACAATACACAGTCTACATCCTCTAGAGCTTAGTATCTCATTACTTCAGATATAATGTGATCCATACACAAAAAGGATCAAAGATTTAGAGGTGGAATGAACCTTAGAGATTTAACCCATTTGCCTCATTTTTCAGATGAGAAAACTCAAGCCCCAAAAGTGTAAATACCTTGCCCATGGTCAAATAAGGAGTCATCATCAGAGACAAGGTTTGAACCCTGATCCTCTGACTTCATCAGTTTTCTTTCTGCTACGCTGCACTGCCTCAAACAAGTACAGTCTGAATAGATCACGAACACATGAGAGACGCAAGGAATTTCTGGGAGAAGGACATCACTGAATGAAGTACAAGACTTCCCAAAAGTCTCAGTACAGCTTTAAGGTACTAAAGCTTAAGTAGCTTTTAAGCTACTGAGACTTTGAGAACACCCTCTAGAGAATGGGTACAAAGATGTGTGAGATGTCTGGTAATTATTTGATCTTCTCAACAACATGCAATGTTAACGTAACCATGGTACAGGTGAGAACACTAAGACATTGAGAGATTAAGTGATTTGCTATGACCACACAAGTAATAAAAGGGGTAGCCAGTATTGAAATATGTCTTCTGAATTCAAATTGGTTGCTCTTTTGATCCACCACAATATCTCTTTCATGATTTTATGATTATGTTCTCCCTTGGTTCTCTGAGGTCTGACTGTTCCTTTTCAATCTCCCTTGAGGAATCATCCATTTCCTACCCCCTTAATATGGGTATTACTCTATGCACTGTCCTCAGCCCTGTTCTCTTTTCTCTCTCTGTACAATCTTGGAAAATTTGATGGGTTCCATCATGTCTGCAAAAATGACTCACAAATCTATGTATCAATCTCTAATCTATTTCATACATCAACAGCCTACTACATATTCAAGAATTCTTCCTTTCTAACCTATAAGCCTGTCAAATTCAATATATCTACTAAGAGTCAAAATCACGTTCAGGCCTTCATGGTCTCTTGCCTAGACTAGCATATAGCCTTTCTAATTAATTTGTGTGCTTAGGATCACCTCCCTCTTCAAGACATCCACTAGGCAACTATCAAAATAACCCTCCTAAGGCACTAGTCTGACAGTATCTCTCCCCTTCTTGTAAAGTTTCAGCGACTCTCCTTTGCCTAAAAGATAGAATTGAATAAAACTCTTTATCCTATCTTTTAACAAATCTGATAATTTGACAATCCCCATCTTTCCTAGTCTTATTTCTCACTGATGTCTTTGCAATCTATACATTCCAGTCAAACTGTACTATAAACTATCCCCTAACTCCATGGTTTCATCGAAACTTAATTTCTCAAATTAGGTATATTTTGACTAAGTCATACATCCTTATGTGAGAAATTTAACTTAAATTCTTACTTTTCATACAAATATTATGCTACAGTTCTATTTCTCTATGTTCCAGAGACAGTCCTCTCACACACAGAAGAGAAAATGCGATAGTCATCTCTCCATAGTTTCTTCCTCTTTACACTGAAGATAGACCTAAATACTATGAATAAAAACTAAACAATTTTGCAAACATTAATTTTGTATTGAATCTATTTCATTCAGAGTACTTATCCTCAAAATGGACAAGAAAGGACTCATCTTGCTCAGAACTTCTAAGATAGTAAGCATTATTAAGCCTCTACTCTGATCCAAGCACTGTGCTAAGAACCAGAAATACAATAAGAGGCAAAAACCCATCTTTAGGAGCTCACAAAAGAATGTATTAATTATTTGCATAGAATCACAGAACCCGAATATGAAAGTTGAAAAGTACAAGAACATCAAAGAAGTTCAATCCATACATGAAAGGAATGCATGCCTAATGTATTGTGCATGACAGATAGTTATATAGTCTCTGCATGAAGACCTCCAAGGAGGTGGAAAGTACTAGTCTTTGTAGCAGTCTATTCCAATTTGGGACTCTTTAATTTTTAGGAAGTAATCGAAGTTATTGGGAAGTTAGTGAAAAGTACTTCCCTGACTCTTGTAATATAAAAAATATGTACAGTTATGAAAAGGAAAGATTGGGACGGGGAAAAAAGTTATCAGAATTAAACATCTTTTTTTCTTTCCTTTGAAAATCTAGGTGCCATTTTCTATAAAACTGAGCCTACATCTATGCATTCCACACTTCCACTGTTTCTAAGGCTTCCTTACCCTCTACTTTCAAAGTTTAGGAAGGTTGGGAAGACAAGGCAGAGAGAATGAGGGAATAGTATTTCTTTTACATCAGTATCAGTAACAAAGCTTTCCCTGACGTAGGAGAAGCCCCGATGATGGAATGATTAAATAAATGCAGAATCAATGAATATACAGTTTAAAATAGAGTGTATTTAAGTGTATGGATAATTTACATTAAAACATCTATAAAAGAAGGCTTAGACCTCCATATGTCAATGTCTTCACAACTTTGATGTATATGAAATTAAGTTTATATCTGTTATTATATCCCTACAAGGACTCCTTGCTATCCTGATGCCAGGGTTTCCCAGTGGACAATCTAGTGCCACCTACTAGATGCTGGCTATACATAGAGCTACATACCATACAATTATTCAAAAAATCCTAATGGGAACATGCCAACTGTAGAGCACTTATATCCACATCCTGACACCATCAGCTAATTCTGTAGCCCTTGGAACAGCGAAGAAACTGTCAACAAAATCCAAGAGTTATAAAATATATAGGGTATATCAGGAGCTATACTAGGCATTGTAGATACAAAACCAAAATGTAACAGTCCCTTCTCATGAAAAGTTGATTTTTCCCTAAAGCTATCTTAAAAGACAGTTCTTTCTAGGTTAGATCTAGTCCCAAAGAATTCAATTTAGCTAAATTCAATTTTTTATTAACATCTTCCTCATTTGGTTAATTGACATTATTTTTCAATGTCCCAGGTCATAAAATGGGTAACATATACTGGGTATTGTAGTGAGTGAAATTCAACAAAGACTGAGGCACATATTGTCCAAGCAAGATAACAGTTTATCAGCAGGAAATGAACCTGGTAATAAAGTGGATTGTAATAACTGCCTCAGCTAGTCAAAAGACACCAAGAAGGACATCTTTTTTCTGGTTTTGGGGGAATACAGAACAAAGAATAAGACTTCATAGGTGGGTAACAAGTTAGGATTGTTTACAAGAGCTTGACATCATGAATGAAAAATAAGTATGATTGTTTATAGAGTTGAGGCATGGGGGACAATATGATTAGGTGGAAATTGGGAGCGAATGGCTAGTAACGATCCCCTCCTTTGATTAAGAAATGTTCACTGTTTGAGTCCAAATGCATGGTCAGAAATAGTGGACCAGACTTCTTTGGATAACAAACCAGAGATCCTTGAAGGATAGCTTGGTGGTGTATAGGTACTCGATCAGACTCCCTGGTGCTCATCTGCAACCCTCAAGAATAATAGATTTTCTTGAGGCAAGAACAGAACAGTGGTTTACAAGAGAACAAGATTTCTAAACTTAACTCATTACAAGCCAGCTGAATTTCTGAAGTAATTTCAGAGACAAGGAACTATGACTTAGACAGTTACAGGACAAAATCAATTAACTTTAAATAGGCTCAAAAATGATACAGAATCAATTGAATTTTCTCAGAATAGAGGCACTCAAATATTGTTTGAATGGCTGATTTAAAGTATACGGTCTACAAAGCAAAGCTTGAATATGAAATAAAGGAGAGGAACAAACTAAATTTAGATCATCAGTCTCATCAGAGGCGCAGCATCAGCATTGTCTTGCAGTTTCTTTCCTTTCTGATATACAACACACAGTAAGGCGGTGGGGGTGGGTGGAGGAAAAGTAGCCATTTCCTTAACCCTGTGTAGTCTTTGCTGAACAGTAAAATTGTAAAACATCATTTTAGAATCCAACTTAGTCTGAATTCGACCAAACTGTGACTATCTTTCACTGAAATATCCAAGCATGAGACATTTTAACTCTTTATTCTATAATATTTAACACTTTCTTATATCATATTATCTATTATCTTTAATATTTATATATTTATATTTAACACTTTATATTTCAAAAACAGAGGAAAAATTAGGTCAATTACCATATAGAATAATCCAGAGATAGTTAATGAAGTTATGATGGCCATTTTGCAGTGCATGGCGTATAATTTGATTTTTAATTAGCTCCAAAGGTTACTTCAACCTTGAATGGAGTGTCACTGGGATTTAAAAGAAATATAGATAGCAACATCAAAGTTACTCCCAGACTCTAAGAACATAGTTGCACACTGTTTATCCACATGCAGTTTCTCCCACAGTTACAAATAAATGTCACAGTGTAATTGCCAAATTAACCACATGTTTATCCAATAATTTGAGACAATGTCCTGCAATTCTAAATGGACTAGAGTCTTTTTTATTTTTTTTTTATTTTTTTTTTAGTTTTTTGGAGGGGGGAAGGCAGGGCAATTGGGGTTAAGTGACTTCCCCACAGTCACACAGCTAGTAAATATGTCAATTGTCTGAGGTGCATTTGAACTCAGGTCCTCCTGACTCTAGGGCCAGTGCTCTACTCACTGGGCCACCTAGCTGCCCCAGGAGTCTTTTTTTAAAATATCTTGATGGTTAACATTTTCGACCAACATAATCCCTTCCATTAAAGAAAATCCTCATGCATGTTTCAGCTACTGTGACCGTGTAAGATCAATAATACCAGCACACAGGAGGGCTGCTAGCACAAGTTCTTTGATCTGTTTTTCTAAGGAAAGAAACTTTAAGGATTAACAATCTTACTTTAATTAAACATTCATATATTCTTTACTTAGTTCAGGGATAAAAGCCAGCACTCTGAACTTCAGAGAAAACACAAACAGAAATTACAAATATAAATTATATAAACAGAGCAAATAAACACCAATCAACTGACAGGCTTCTAAATGTCTGACCATAGCAATACATAAACAGTTACCAGAGAGAGAAGCACCAACATCAGGGTTTTTCAAAGCTGGAGCTCCTTAACGGCTGCCCAGAGTCTCCACATCAACACTCTTCCAACGACTGAGCCCCAAACAAAATGCTAATCTCAGAGTATTTATATACTTCTCCAGAGTCAGAGTGCTTCACACCTCTCATGACCTAATTAGAAAAAGGATGTGGGCCTTCCTACAAACAAAGGTAAGACTCAATCTTTGATTGCTTTAGTGCTGAGAAGCACTCCAAAACAAAAGACAAAAAAGTCCCACTTTTCTTGCCCTTATACCCTGAGTTCTCCAAGGCTATGGCAGTAGAACATAAACCCTCAAAGTTTCCAACAAATTGGAAAGACTCAGAATGCTCACTGGGTGATAGACTATTGCCAAAGCTTTAACCTAGTTAAGCATAGAAGAGCTCCTCTCATGAAGGCCAAGAATTATTTTGGCCAGAGGACGTCATGACTGTCTTTTGATGAGGTATGTATAGGTCTTCATATGTATCAATGGAGATGAATAAATCATACTTCATTTATTCATTTATTTATTTATTTATTCATTCATTCATTTATTTATTTATTTATTAGCATTTTTGGGGGTAGTGAGTTCCAAAATTATCTCCTTTCCTCCAGTTTTTCCACAACACTGAGAAGGCAAGCAATGTGATACCCACTAAACATGCAAAATCATGCAGAAATATTTCCATATTAGCCATGTTACAAAAAAGCAAGCAAATAAAGTGAGAAAATTAAAGTTCAACTTGCACTCAGAGTTCATCATTTCTCTCTTTGGAAGTAGATAATAATTTTCATTATGAGTAATTTGGAATTGTCTTGGATCATAGTGTTGATAAAAGTAGCTAAATCTTTCACTTTCAATCCCCATTACAATATTGCTGTTACAGTGTGCAATGATCTCCTGGTTGGACTCACCTCACTTTGCATCAGTTCATATAGATCTCCCTAGGTTTTTCTTAAACCATCCCCCTCATCATTTCTTACAGCACAACAGTATTCCACCACAATACTATGCCATAACTTTTTTAGTTGCTATACCATAACCCTTCCCCAATTGGTGGACATCTCTTCAATGTTCAATTATTTACTACTATAAAAAGAGATGGTATAAATATTTTTGTACATATGGGTTATTTTACTTTGACTTCTTTGGGATAAAGAGGTAGTAGGGATATTGACAGAGCATGGGGTTTGTACAGTTTTATAGTTTTTGGGGGCATAGATCCAAATTTTTCTCCAGAATTTTTGAAACATTTCACAACTCCACTAGCAGTTCATTAGTGTGCTTATTTTCCCAAATCTCCTGTGTCCTTTGTCACAGGTGTGAGGTGGTAGTGCAGTGCCTTTCTCCAATTAATTGTTATTTCAAACATTTTATATAATATTAAATACTTTGATTTCTTCTTCTGAATAACTTCCTGTTCATATCCCTTAACCATTTATCAATTGGGGGATAACTGTTATTTTTTTTTTATAAATTTGGCTCAATTCTCCATATATTTGCGAAATGAGGCATTTGTCCGAGAAACATGATATAAAACTTTTGATAATTACTTAATTTTCTATGGCATCATATAGTAAAATGTAGTTTTTGTGATCATTTCTTTTAATTAGGTCAATTTTTGCTTTTGGTTTTGATTTGTCTGAGAATGATTGCTACCCCTACCCTTTATTACTTCAGCTGAATCATAATAGGTTCTCTTCCAGCTTTTTTTTAACTCTGTACATATGTCTTTCTGTTTCAAGTTTGTCTTTTGTAAACAATAGACTCTTGGATTCTGTTTTCTTTCTTTGTTTTTGTTTTTTTTTTTTTTTTGGATGGGAGAAGAGAAAGCAACTGGGGTTAAGTGACTTGCCCAAGGTCACACAGCTAGTGTATCAAGTGTCTTAGGCTGGATCTGAGCTTGAGTCCTCCTGACTCCAGGGCTGGTGGTCTACTCACTGCACAACCTAGTTGCCCCTGGATTCTGTTTTCTAATCTACTATGCTATCCACTTCTATTTAAAGGTAAGTTCATTATATTTGCATTTATGATTACTATGTATTTCCATAAATCTGATTTTCTTCCATTTATGTTTATCCTCTTTCTCTCTCTCCCTCACCCTCTCCCTTTCTCTCTCTCTCTCTCTCTCTCTCTCCTTCTCTCTGTCTCGGTCTCTCTCTCTCTCTCTGTCTCTCTCTATCTCTCTCTCTCTCTCTCCCTCTCCCATCTCTTATCTCTCATCTCTCCTATCTCTCCTTAGAAGACTGTTTTGATTCTGACACTGCCTCCTTTAATCTGCCCTCCTTTTACACACACATCCTTTTTCTTACTGCCTCCCCCTCATACTACCCTGTTGTGTAAGAGTGATTTCTATACCCAACAAAATGTGTGAGTATATTCTTCTCTCTTTTAACCAATTTGAAGCAATTCTGATTCAAGCATTGTCTGCCAACTCTGCTCCCATTTCCCCCTTCATTGTAAAAGCTCTTACTTGTGCACCTTTTTTGCAAGATTTTTTTTCATTCTTCCTTTCTCTTCCCCCTTCTCCAGTACATCTCTCTTTCTCATCCCTTCTTTTTTTGGGGGGCTGGGGAGAGGGATAATCTCAACACAATTTAGTCACTCCCACAGCCTCTGTTTATACAGACTCCTTCTAACTGCCCTACTAATGATAAAGTTCTTTGGAGTTAAATGTATCATCTCCCCATTAAAAGTATAAAAAATATTTAAACTTATTGAGTCCTTTAAGATTACTCTTTCATGTTTACATTTTTATGCTTCTCTTGAGTTATGTAAAAATGTTAAATTTTCTATTCACCTGTAGTCTTTTCATCAGGAATAGTAGAAAGTCCTCTATTTCATTAAATATTCATTTTTTCCTCTGAAGGATTATACTCAGTTTTGCAGCTTAAGCAATTCTTGGTTGTGATCATAGCTCCTTTGCCTTCCAGAATGTCATATTCCAGGCTCTCCAGTCCATTAGCATGAAAGCTGCTAATTCTTGTGTGAACCTGACTGTGGTTCCATGATAGTTTTTTTTTTTTTTCTTTCTGACTGCTTGCAATATTTTCTAGCTGACCTGGGAACTCTGAAATTTGGTTATAATATTTTGGGGAGTTTTCATCTTAGGATGTCTTTCCAAAAGTGATAGATGGATCCTTTTGATTTCTATTTTATCCTCTGGACCTAAGATATCAGGTCAGTTTTCCTTAATGATTTCTTGAAATATGATGTCTAGGCTCTTTATTATCATAATTTTCAGGGACTCCAATGACTCCTAAATTTTCTCTCCTTGATATATTTTCCAGGTGAGTTGTTTTTCTGATGGGATACTTTACATTTTCTTTTTTATTATTACTTTGACCTTGCTTCATTGTTTCTTCTTGTCTGGTGGAGTCATTCCCCTACCCAATTCTAATTTTTAAGGAATTATTTTCTTTAATGAGCCTTTGTACCTTTCCTTTCTTCCATTTGGCCATTTTTGCTCTTTAAGCAGGTCTTTTCTTCAGTGAATTTTTGTGCCTCTTTTACCATTAGGCCAGTTCTGGTTTTTAAATTGTCATTTTCTTCAGCACGTTTTTGTGTTTTTACCGAGTTGTTAATTCTTTTTTTTTTTGTAATTTCTTGCATTACTCTTTTTCCTTTTCACATTTTTCCTCTACCATTCATATCTGTTGTCTTTTTCTGAGTTTGTATTTTGGTCTTCTTTGCCACTGCAATAGCTTTTTATGATAAAGTTATTTTTTTTTGTTATTGTTTGTTCATTGTTCTGGCCTATTTCTTGACTATAAACTTTATGTCAAAGTTGGGATCTGCTCATCTGTGGGTGGGGAGGTACAGTCCTAAATTTCAGGGTTTTTTTATGCTGCTATTTTCTTAACTAGTTTTGGGGATTGGCAAGTGTTAGATGCTTCCAAATTGGTATGCTCCAGGAGAGGTGTGGTTATGTACTTCTGGTTTACACTCTGGTATTTACCTAGGAAGGGCCTCCCTTCCCTTATGTCCACAAGTGTTAGTGCTCCCTTCTGCCAACTTCTACCAGGGCCTTTGCTCCCTTGCGATCAATTACAAGTCTTTCTCTCTGCTCTGGAACTGGAACCCAGAACTCCATATGGACCATATAGTTGCCACAATATCCAACCTGCACCCAATGCCAGAGAAGGGTCCCCTGTAATCTTTTTCTAACCAGTGGTCCAAATCCCTTACCCTGCTTCTATGGCGTCTGCCTCCAAGTCCCACCACTGATGCTGTGCGTGCATGCTGGTTCCTACTCTGATATCATGGACATTTCCTGCTGACATCCTAAGTTGTTTTAGGATGGAAAAAAATGTCTCACTCCAAACTTTTGTTTGTTCTGCTTCTCCAGAATTCAATTTGAGGCATTATTTTAAAGTTGTTTGGAGACTTGAGCGGGATTGCTGCCTCTACACTGCCATCTTGGTTCTACCTCACCCTTGGTCTTTTTCAGAAACTAATTTTGAAGAGTATGGTTTCAAATCCTACTCTGCCACGTACTGCCTATGTGACTTGGTCAAAAAGCTTCCCCTGTCAGGGACTCAATTCCATCAACTTTAAAGTGGTGAGGTTGGAATAAGACAACAACATTTTTTTGCTTTCAGTTTGTCATTTAGCTGTTTTGGACAAAAAGGAACCTCAAAAAAGGGAGATGCTTGGGGTGGATGGAGCAATGGTAACTGACAATACAGAGAAGGTAGAGCTGTCCAACACTGACATATTTTCTCATTCTTTAGATTTTGTTTGACTGATTCTTGATGCCTCATAGATTCATTAGCTTCTACTTGCCAACTGTAATTTTTAACAAAGTATTTTCTTCAGATAACTTCTTCATCTCTCTTTCCATTTGGCCAATTTTACTTTTCAAGTATTCATTTTATCCTCTTTGGTTCTGTAATTTTTCTTTTACCTCTCTCATTTGGCTTTTAAAGTCCTCTTTGAGCTCTTCCAGGAATGTTTTTTGGGCACTGAATCATATGTGACTTTAGTGTCAATGTTGTCCTTTTCTGAATTCATATTTTGATCATCTCTGTCCCCATAATATGATCCAATGGTCTTTTTTTAACTCTTCTATCTTGCTTCTTCATGGTAGTTGCCTTTTTCCCTGTTTTTAAAGTGGATCTCTGCTTCTACGGCCCAGGGAGCCCTGTCACAAGCTTCTTTTGTTGGGAGCTAGGGGCCTGGTTACTGGTTTTATGTGCTGTGGCCTCTAGAGATATCTTAAAGAACTTATGAGAGATCTCAGGCATGTCTTTGCTTTCACTCTGCCATCTTGGCTCTACCCCCAAAATTGACATATTTTGTCAAAGTAAATGCTTTTAAACAGGGGGAAAAAGCAGAGTAAAAATGGCTAATAAGGAAATTAGTCTCTAAGACAAATCAAGAAATTAAAAGAAAGCAACAAGATTGCCTTAATTAATTTGTGTCACCTGGCTTTGGTTACTTACTAGCTCTGTGACTTTGCACAAATAACTTTACTTTTCTAGGCTCAGTTTCCTTAACTATAAAATTTGTTGACTACTGAACTAACTAACTTTCTTACTATTACTACTACTATTACTTCTACTACTACTGCTACTACTACTGCTACTACTACTGCTACTACTACTACTACATACACACACACACACACACAAAGTTTTTGTTTCCATGAAATTATTTTTGCCGTTTAAGTCCCTTCCAGTCATGAATATATTATCTTTTGATATATAAAATTTTTTGTGTACATTGATATTTAGAAAATAAGAGAAAATGTGGTAACAAAAACAGATTATTTTTGCCCTCCATCTTTATGTAGTGACTTATATTAACTAGAGCAAAAAAAATGCAATGATATCAAGATACGATAAAATGTCTTTACATATTTCCCAGAAATATATGGTTCCTTCCTTCTTCCAAATAGTTAAATTCTTCTATGGCATCTTGGAAGAGGAAAAAGCAAATGAACAAACTTTATTCTCCAAGGCAACAACTACACGACAGCATGGAAAAGTATGTGCTCAAAACTATTGTCATTAAACACCAATAATAATGATGATCCTTATAATAACCATGGAACATAGGTATTATTTTTATTCCCTGTTTACTATTGAGGAAATTGACACAGAAATTAAATTATTTGCCCCCACCCCCATTTGAACTGGATTGAAACTCAAGTCTTCCTAACTCTAGCCACAGTGCTTCATCCACCGCCCTATTTAGATGCCTAAACTTTGAAAAGTACTGTTTAGCAACCAATGATTGGCATGTGAAACACAAATTTTCATAGTCAGAAGGAGTCTATGGAAAGTAGAGTGAATGGTTGGCTACAGGCTAAAAAGAGGGAAGCTTTAATTTTATAACTTAGCTGAATGCATGTTTTTAAAATACACTTAGTTACAAATAGTAACATAGTATAAAGGTATCAGCCAACAAGGATTTAAAGCTTCAAGTTTCAGTTCTTAATTCCACAACTCCATAATATATGTTGAAATTACATTCAAAGCTAGTGCTGTGGGACAAGAATAGAGAGGGGAAAGGAGAGATGAAGAACCGCCATGTTTTTCTCTTTCAGCATCCTTAATTCAACTCTATGTTCCATCAAAAGAAAAGTATTTTGAAATGGAGAGAAACTGGTAGAGAAAATATCATCATTGAAGGGATCAAAGACAGCTATGTTCTTACAATCAAGCCTCTTGCCTCCACATTCTTTTACCAGATAGAAACCCATTTCTATAGATGTGAAAGCAGCTTAAGTAGCAAGAGCTCTTCAGCTGAAGGGAATTTAGTGGAAGACAAAAAAAATGCACCTGGCTTTAGAAGGCTGGCTTTAGCTAGTAATATATGCCTATAGACTGACAAGTATAACAAATTAGGTTTTTCATCATATGCAATAAACTTTGCTCAGTCCTTATTAAAACTATAATCAGAGTTTCATGCTGGGGTTTCATGTCCAGTTTGTCTTGTAGCCTTGGTAGTGTTCTTGATTTTGACTTGGCTTCCTCTTTGGACATCACTACTGTCTTTAGATCAATTTTTGCTATTGTTAATCTAAGTCTTGATATCTGCTTCAGAGATCACTATCTCCTGAAATTTAAAGTTCCAAAATAGGTACCCCTGACCACTAACCTCTCCTTGATTACTCTACTGTAAGCCTACCTTTACCCTTGACATATAGCCTATGCTGGCATATCCATGATGAAACATCATCTTTATTCTCTAAATTTGGGAAAGCTTCTGTTGGGATTACAGAGCCCATACAGCTACAGTTCCAGCAAAGTATGGTATCTGCCTTCCTGCATATAGGCAATATGAAGGTAGGCCTAGAGTGAAACAGTAGAGGGATCTTGCATTCCTCTGTTGAGAGAGATAGGGAGACAGAGAAAGACAGAGAGAGAGAGAGAAGGAAGGAGAGAAATAAAGATAGATGATTGACATAATATTAAATACATCATATATACAATATTAAATATATACATATATGTAAAACAATTTTATATTACCAAAGAGAAAACTTTGTTGGTAAAATAAAAGATAACCAGGAGAAAATAGTTTGAAAATATAAATTTATTTATCTATAAAATGATTTGGGATATAATATATTGGTCTATGTTCAAGGGCAACTCGAGGGCAGAGTGAATAGCGAGCTAGACCAGGAAGCAGGAAGACTCATCTTCCTGAGTTCAAGTCTGGCCTCAGACACTTACTAGCTGTGTGACCCTGCAAGTCACTTAACCCAGTTTGCCTCAGTTTCCTCATCTGTAAAATGTACTGGAGAAGGAAACATTAAACCATTTTAGTATCTGTGCCAAGAAAACTACAAATAAGGTGACAAAGAGTTGGACACAACTGAATCAACTAAACAACAGCTATGTTCAAGAAAATCGCTATTTACTATGTATTCATTTGTAAAGAAGTATATAAAAAGAATGGATGCTTTTATAGGGAGCCTTTTTATAATGGGTCTTACAACTAATTACTGCATGAGAAACTTTTAATACATTGGAACCCAGTGTCTTTATCTGGACAGAAAATTGTTCCCAAGCAAAGTGATGGCATGCCTGTCATACTTGATGCTGCAAGGCTTAGGCTTATGGATCTCCTAAGTCAAGCCAAAGTCAATCTTGTGCAAGCACACAGTCTTGCACCAATATGATGCATTTCTGGGAGCAACTATGCTGCCCAAGGAAAGTTGGACAAGCCTAAGTCAGAAAGTGGAGCAAGTTAAAGCTTCTATGCCAATCAATACTAAGATTAGGGCTAAGGCCATTTTAATTCAGGTTTAAGGAATGTGATCAAGGAAAGGGATCAAGACAATACAATTCCCATTCAATACTTGATGTGCATCCAGAATGATTGGTCATTGGAGGAAGATTAAAAGCTCTAGTGACTCTTTCTTCTGATGGATCTCCTGGTTGGACTCCTTGACTGATGTCATTCGGTGAGAGATAATGCTCTAAGAGGACTTGGGACATTTCTTACCATCTTGAGGCTGATATGTGACCTGGTGAATATGAGAAATACTTCTTTGCCTTTGCCTCCCTCAGCAGTTATTCTTTCATTTTACTTATTTCTTTCATTTCATTTAAACATCTTGTGACTTTTAATACACCAGAAAAACAAGTGTCAAGGATTCTGGAAGTCTGGAAGTCTCAGGATCTGGCCAGTCTGGGAGTGGAGTCCATGTTGTGTTTACAATCAGCTAAATAAAAGTCAATGGCCCACAGAGCAAACAGGGACCTTCAGGATCCAGCCCAATGGTATATAAGATGACTATTCATTCAATGATGCCACATTTGAATGAGTGTGTAGAGGAATCAATATTACGTAGAAGCTGGCCTAAGTTAGATACAAATCTTCCCAGAAAACAAAGTGGTCTATAGAAGAATGTGACTCTGAGTTGTTCCGGGGCTTCATGAGGGTGGTATTTTTACTTTTCTTCTGGCTATAGCTTCAAAGTAATGTCATTTTATAAAATCTCGAAAACAAAACCAAGCAAAACAAAATGAAAAAACTCTGCAGGTACTATCAACATATGGCAGGTGTCACTGGGTCAGGATTACAGGATCTAGTGAGCTCAGAAGAAAAATGAAGCTTCCATGGCCAATGTTCTTCCTAGTCTTGACTACAATATCATTAGCTAGGACCCTATTACCTCTTCTTGCCATAGCTGCCTCATCAGGAGATGGAGAAAAGAGAAGGTTATAAGCACTTATATACTGCCTACTATGTATCAGGCACTGTGCCAAGCACTTCTACAAATATTATCTCATTTTATCCTCACAACAACCCTATGAGGTAGTTACTATTATCATCCCCATTATACAGTCGTAGAAAATGAGACAAATAGAAGTTAAGTGACTTGCCCAGGGTCACAGAGGTAGTAAGTGCCCTGCTAATTGACACAATGTGACAAATAATATAAAGCATAAAAAGAGGGTCACATTTTTGAAATATATAATTTACTGATTTTTATATCATATTCATTTTCAAAACTCCCCTTGTTATAAGGAAAAGTGTATTTTCTATTTCTTTACTGAAATTTTCTTGCTTGCTTTTTTTTAAGCAATCAGAGTTAAATGACTTGTGAAGGGTCACACAGCTAGTAAATGTCTGAGATCAGACTTGAACTCAGGTTGTCCTGATTCTAGGACCAGTGGTCTATCCACTGTGCAACTTCACTGGCCCTTTACTGGAACTTTCAATATTTGTTTGTTTTTCAATTTTTAGAGCATATTTTAGGGATACTTTCATTTACATTCTTGTGGGCAGCTAGGTGGTACAGTGAATGGAGTGCTATGTCTGGAGTCAGGAAGGCTCACCTTTCTGAGTTCAAATCCAGGCTCAGACACTTACTAGCTGTGCAACCCTCAGCAAGTCATGTAACCCTGTTTGCCTCAGTTTCCTCATCTACAAAATGACCTGGAGAAGGAAATGGCAAACCTCTCTGGTATTTTTTCCAAGAAAATCCCAAAAGGGGTCGCAAATAAGGTTTACAAATAGTTGGACATAAATGGGGGATAACTAAACAACAAAAACAAAATCATGCTTAAATTATTTCTCTCAGATTGCTCAGTTGACTATATATAAATTATTAGAGATTTTACCATTTTTCTCTGACATCCCCATATTGCTAATTATTTACTACACAATAATATTCCATCATATTAATAGACCACATTTTTCTTCAGTCATTCATTCACCAATGAGGGTATCCACTTTGATCCCAGCTCTCTTATGACAGAGCGCTGCTATGAATCTTTTGGTATATAGCATAGCTTTGTTACTGAATTTGACAGTCCTGAACTATATCTGTGCTCATGTTTACATACATGTTTACTTTATGTTATTCGAAATGCTTTCCTTGACATTAGGCAGATTGTATATTACTGGACCCATTTTATACGTAAGGAAGCCAAGGATATAAATATTTACGTGATTTTCTCATGATTGCAGGATTCAAACACAGATTTTCCAACTCCAGGTCCAATTCTCTATCCATTATGCAGTTGAGAAGGATAATAATAGATGCAACATTTAGGTTCAAGGATGGAAGGAAGATGAGAATACAGCCATAATTAGTCAAAGACCACAATTATATCCCAGTGCAAACATCAATATAAGGCTCAAATAAGCTTTCTAAGGCATATTCACTTGGGGAAAATGGAACATATATATAATCTTTGTTCTGTTTGGGAAGTTGGTTTTGATATCACCTTGAAGATATGTAGTAGAAAAGGTGAGACCAGACCATAACAATTACAGAGTCTGAATATTCAGCTTTGTGGTATTTCATGGGACAAAACTCCAAAAACCATAACAAACTACATAGGTAGGACTTGAACTCTTGATAAACTAAAACAATTAGGATAATGGAAAATTTCAAAATCTTTACTTTGGGTTTATAAACATATCAAGTTAGGTAATAGAATAAGGTGTACTGAGATTATTTACTGAATAGGCGTGCTTGTCCTTTCCCATAAAATGGAAATCTGTTTGATTGTCAATTATCCTCAGGCAGATTATCTAAATTGCCCTCAAGTTCTTATGGGAGTTGTCTATTTTGCTTAATATTGACATAACAAAACCTGTCACTCTAGTCAATCTGGGGAATGGGAAAAATCCCCTCCAGGCCAAAATGCTTAATGATTTAATTACTTTCTGAAAACTTTTTTATTCCCCACTTGCTATCTCTACTACCCAAAGGTATGAAATCCAGATTGAAAGTCTTTCTATGATTAATCTTGGACTGATATGTATTTGCAGCAGTCTGAGAGATGTTGATACAGTCCACACTTAGGAAACAACCAAAGAGAGTGAGAGCAGGGTACTGGAATCTGACAACAAGAAGAAACTATTCCCAAGCCCTCTTTAATCGACTCTTTAACACTGCAGCTTCTTTACTTTGTTTGATATACTGTTAATTTCAATAATATTGAATCAATTTATGTTTAAACATAAGAACCAAAACACATTCTCCATCCAAATATAACAGATTTTTTCTTAGCCTATACACCAATTGTATATGGGCTACCATTCTCTTCCAATGAAAGAGATATTTGAGAATTGATTATCAAGGTGACAGAAGAGAGATATCTTCTTATCTTATGTAAAACAAAGAATTTTTTTTAAATAAAATCATAATATTTTGTAGTCCTAATGAATATTAATGTATTTAATATAAGTGGTAAATAGCAAATTGATGAAGGAGAGAGCAGTCTAAGCCATGAGATTTCATTTGTTGTTAAAGTTAGAATTCATATAAATGCTCCATGAAAAAGAGATTCCATGAATTGATGTTGAGTAAAGTGAGGAGAACCAGGAAACCAATGTACATAGTAATAGCAACATTGTGCCATGACCAACTTTGATGGACTTAGCTCTTTTCAACAATGCAATGATCGAAGACAATACCAAAAGACTCATGATGGAAAATGCTATCCACATCCAGAGAAAGAACTATGGAATCTAAAAGCAAATTAAAGCATACTATTTTCCTTCTTTTGTTGTTTTTTTTTCTTTCTCCTGTTTTTTCTCTTTGGTTCTAATGCTTCTTTATAACACGACTAAGGTAGAAATATGTTTAGTATGATTGTACATGTATGACCTGTATCAGATCATATGTACTCTTGGGAAGGGGAGAAAGGAAAGGAGGGGGAGAAAATTTAAAACTAAGAATCTTATAGAAGTGAATGTTGAAAACTAAAAATTTAAAAAAAAAACTTTTTTAGAAGAGACAGAATCCATTTTATCTATGCAAAATTCTGATTAATGTTGGTTACATAGTAAGAGTTACTTTAGAAATCTAGTTAATTTATCAAGTCACATCTGTTATTTAAATTAGTTGGCAAACTATTAGAACCACTAAAAGGTTTCCACTGCAAAGCACCCATGATAGAATGCTTTCTTCTTCCACCAAATGTAATGATTATGCATAGAGAATGAATTTCTGAAGTCTTATCACATGAGAATGATTTTAAAGACATTTCATTATTTACTCTATAGAGGGACTCAGGCCTTTAGATTGTTTTTTTTTTCTTATACTCAGGATTTAAACTCAGGATGCTCATAATTACGTGACTGGGAGTAAGTAAAAACACAGGGTATATACTGTTGTCATATTGACATTTATGGGTCATTTAAAGAGAGATGAGCTGGCCTTTTCTTGAAATATTCTACAAAGCATCTCAGAGACATTTAATCAAGTGTTCTTAATAATGTCAATGAAGATTTCATTCACCAGAAGTGGTCCTTTACATTTCACTTATTGATCCTTGTGGATTGTAAATGGTATCTCATATATTCAAATTTGATTTATTTCTAGCAGAATCCTGACTTGAATAGGGGAATTTAAGTAATTAAAATTAGCAATTCTTTCAAAACCTGCATTTAATAGATTTATTACTTTATTCTGTAGAAAAGCTTACTAAGAATTCAAGCTGAATACCAAAACTAGAGGATCCATGTGAGTCGAATAACATATATTTTCGTATGATATTTGTATTGCTATGAAAAGCATTGGATAGATGTGTACCCCACTATTGAAGGAGGCCTATGTAAGAGGGGCTCTCTCTAGTCATCTTGATGAGATTATAGGGCATTGGCCTTTATTAAGAAGGGGCAATTCCCATGAACTAGAAAAGAGTCCTGGCCCCTTTATAAGTGGACTTAAGGAGATCTTCTGATTGGTATTTAATGGCTAGGGCTGCTTCAGAGAACATGCGTGACAAAGACAGGGAAGAATCAACTTTTCTGAGCAACTTCCTCACCTGTGGTTTATAAAATGAGATAAGTGGCAATAACTTGGTAATATGGAACTCTTTTTGTATGATTTCTCTCTCCCATACTTCCAACAAAAGGGAGGTATGTGTTTATCATCTGATCAATGAGCATTAATGGCAACTTGGACCCAAAGCATATGGCAGCAGGAGACATAAGCTTCCCTAATGAAGGCTGAAAATGAAGTCCCTAGATTTTCCAGATCTTCCACATTTTTTGTTTATATTTATAAACAATAATAAGCCACCAGTGATCCTGAAAAGGCAGACATTAATATCTTGGCTAGTATCTCATCAATTGAGAGTTTTTAGATTCAAGAATTGGGGACTAGCTGATAGGATGGAAAATATTTGCTTAGCAACACCCTACTCAGAGAAGATAACTTCTAGAAGGAAAATCCTACAATAGAAAGGCTAATGAAAGTCATACTATGGTGAGACAGGAAATCTGGGCCTTGCCAGTCCTCTGTTACGGTTGTTCTTTATTTGCTTGTATAATACAGGTTGTAGATAAATTTGAAATGTCTATTTAGCCATTCCACAAGTGGTCTTTATTTTCCATGAAGAAAGGAAAGGAAAAAAAAATAAGCATTTATTAAGTGTCTATTATGTCCCTATCCTAAGGGCCTATTATGTCAAATATTATCAAATGAAGATCAAATGATATATTTGTAAAAAGCACTTAGTAGGTAATACATAAATGCATATTTCCTCCCCTTATCCTTTCCCTATTATTTCATTTGATCCATACAACGAATGTGGAAGATAAGTCCCACTATTATCCCCTTTTCATTTGAGGAAACTAAGGCAATGGTTAAGTGAATAGTCCAGTATCACAAAGCCTAAGAGTGTCTGAAGCCGTATTTGATCTCAGATCTTTCTGATTTCAGGTGCAGAACGTATCCACTGTACCATCTAGCACACTAAGTCTCAAAAACTGAGGGCCAAACAGAATTTTCCTTTGAGAATTCACACACAAGGTGCAGAGATAAGATGGTGTGGTAAAGGCAGGACTTGCCTAAGCTCTCTCAAGTTTACTTCTGAACAACATTAAATAATGTCTCAAAATGAATTCTAGAGTGGCAGAGAAACAAAAAAAAAAGCTAACGTGAAATAATTTTGCAGCCCAAGACAACTTGGAAGGGTGGCAGGATATATTTGTTTCTGTGGGGAAAAAAGGGAGCACAATCAGGCACAGAGAGCACCTGGGCAAGTCAGCAGTCATACCTGGGAATGACTGAATAATCACTTGTTGCTCCCAGAGTTGTCTGGAGCTCTCAGTCCATGGACAGTAGTAGAGAGTCAGATGAGTGATCAGAAGGAGATTACTGGAAACCCCTTGCTGGTACCCAGTGCATGATTCTTTTCCATTTCCCATAGGCAGTTCTGGGTGATTGCCCCATGGTTAAGTGAAGCATTAGCAGAAGAGGGTACCCTTGTCACAGTTCTGGGGCAGAAAAGAATGCTTGTGGCTGCTCAAAGAGCAGAGAATAGTCCAAAAGAGCATTGATCACACCTCTTTTTAGGTCATACCACCTTGGAAGAACTGAAAACTTAGAGAACTCCCAGCACTAGCTCTGAAAACAAAAGCATGAAAAATCTGAAGCCTGGTACAATGCTCCCTTCATCCCAGGAGCAAAGACCAACGTAAACATAAAGAGGAAAGTCAAGAAATAAGAATGAAAAATGAACAAACAATAGCAAAAATACAAAGAACCTGACTGTAGAATGCTACTATGATGACAGTGAAGATCAAAACATAAACTCAGAAAAAGACAACCATACCAAAACAACTGTACCCAAGGCCTCAAACATAAATGTAAATTGGCTTCAGGACCCCCCAAAAAGTTCCTAGAAGAGCTCAAAAAAGGATTTTTAAAATCCAATAGGAGATGTAAAGGAAAAATGGGGAAAAGAAATGAAAGTGATGCAAGAAAATCACGGGCAAAAAAAGAATTCACACCTTGTTAAAAGAAGAAGAATGATGAAGAAAATGACAAGTTAAAAATGTAAGAGAAATGATGAAAGAGGCACAAAAATCCACCAAAGAGAAGGACTCCTTAAGGAGTAGAATTGGCCAAAAGGAAAAAAAAAAGATGTATGAAATTCACAAAAGAGAAGAACTCCTTAAAAAGCACAGTTGGTCACATAGAAAAGAATGTGCAAAAACTCACTGAAAAAAAATAATTCCTTAAAAATTAGAATCAGCAAGTGGAAGCTAATGGCTCTGTGAGACATCAAAAAAAACAATAAAAGAAAGTCAAAAGTATGAAAAAAAGAGGAAATGCAAAATATCTCTTTGGAAAAAAAAAAGACCTTATAAAAAGATTGAGGAGAGATGATGTAAAAATGATTGGACTACTTGAAAGCCATGGTCACAAAAAGAGCCTAGACATTATATTTCAAGAAATTATCATGGACAATTGTCTTGATATCCTAGAACAAGAGGGTAAAATAGGAATTGAAAGAATCTACTTATCAGTTCTTAAAAAAGATCCCAAAATGAAAACTCCCAGGAATATTATAACCAAATTCTGGAGCTCCTAGATCAAGGAGAAAATATTGTAAGCATTCAGATAGGAACAATTCAAATATTGTGGAATCACAGCTACTATCACAAAAGATTTAGTGACTTCTACATTAAAGGGTCAGAGGGCCTGGAATTTTATATTCCAGAGGGCCAAGAGGCTAGGATTACAACAAAGAATCACCTACTCAGTAAAAGTGAATACAATCCTTCAGGGGAAAAAATGGATATTTAGTGCGATAAAGAAGTTTCAAGCATTCCTGTTGAAAAGACCAGAGTTAATAGAAAATCTGACTTTTAAACGAAATATTCAACAGAAGCATAAGAAAGTAAAAATGAAAGAGATGTCATAAGGGATTGAATGAGTTAAAACAATGCTGCTTGCCACTACTATGGCTGTGTAAGACCAATAACACCTGCACACAGGAGCGCTGCTAACACAGATTCTTTTATCTGCTTTTCAAAGGAAAGCAACTTTAAGGGGTTTTCAATCTCACTTTAATTAAACATACATATATCATTCACTTAGTTCAGGGGGAAAAGCCAGTACCCCGGACTTCAGAAGAAATACAAACAGAAACTACAAGCAGAAATTATATAAACAGAGCAAAATAACACAAATCAGCAAACAGGCTTCTAGCTGTCTCTCCAAGACATTACATACTTAGTTACCGGAGAGAGAAGCACCAATATCTGGGTTTTTCAAAGCCACGGGGGCTCCAACAGCTACTCAGAGTCTCATCTTGTCAAATCACAGGACACACTTTCAGTGAGTGAGCCTCAAAGCAAAATGCTAACCTCAGAGCATATATATACTTCTTCAGGGTCAGAGGGTGTCACAACCGTGTGACTCAAACTCATGTGACTTAAGCAGGTCATCAAAGACACTTGATTCAATCAAACACTCTTGATTCAAACAAGGAACTCAATCAAAGGCACTTCATTGCCTTAGTGCTAAGAAGCACTCCAAAACAAAAGACAACAAAAAGTCCCACTTTACTTGCTCTTACAACTATTGACACTCCTAAGTGGGAAGATGATACTTCTAACTCCTAAGAATTTCATCATTATTAAGGAAATTAGAAGGCATATATACAGACAGAGGACACAGGTGAGATTTGACTGTGATGAGATGCTATCCAATAATATAAAATTAAGGGGAGAAGGAGGAATAGTGGTAGAATGGAGTAAATTACCTCACATGAAAGAGACTGGAAAGAGCCTTTATGATGCAGGGGCTAATGGGGATGGGAGATGTAGTGGGCAATAGTGGAATTTTACTCTCATCAGAATTTGCTCAATCAGAGAATAACGTACACACTCAATTGGGTATAGAAATCTATCTTACCAATAGGAAGTAGGAGGGGGAAAATGGGGGCTGATAGAAGGGAGAAAAGATTGGGAGAGGCAGTGGTCAGAAAAAAAAAAAACATTTTAAGGACCGAAAGGGTGAAAGAAGAAAAAGAGATAAAGATAAACAGTGGGAAATGTAGGATGAAGGGAAATACACAGTTAGAAATTACAATTGTTATTCTGAATGGAATGAACTCATCCATAAAATGGAAGCAGATGGCATAGTGGATTACATGATTTAGACATAAAGAAAGATACCATAAGTAAATTAAGGGACCATGGATTAATTTACCTGTCATATCTGTGGATAAAGGAAGGATTAATAATTGGACAAGAGATAGAGGACATTATAATATGTAAGATGGATATTTTTGATTACATTAAATTAAAAAAGGTTTTGCACAAAAAAGAAAAAAAAAGAAAACTAATGCAGCCAAGATTAAAAGGAAAGCAAAAAACTAGAGAAAAAAATTATAGCAAGTTTGTCTGATTAAGGCCTCATTTCTCAAAAATATATAGTGAGATAAACTTACAAGAAATCAAGTCATTCCCGAGTTGATAAATGATCAAAGGATATGAACAGTCAGTTTTCAGATGAAGAAACCAAAGCTATCTATAGTCATATAAAATGCTAAAAACAAATAGCGCTTAGGGAAATGCAAATTAAAACAACTCTGAGGCACCACATAACACCTATCATGTTGGTTAGTAACAGAGAAAAGGAAAATTATATATGTCAGAGGGATGTGGGAAAATTCAGACACTAATACACTGTTGGCAGAGTTGTGAATTGATCCACCCATTCTGGAGAGCAATTTGGAATTATGTTCAAAGGCTTATAAAACTGTGGATACCCATTGATCCAGCAATACCAGTACTAGGTCTGTATCACAAAAAGATTTAAACAAAAAAAAAGGAAAAAGAACTATTTGTACAAAAAATATATGTGATGTTTAAAAATGTTTGAGAGACATAATTTCTGGGTAGTTTAATCATTTCATTAATAATGCCAGCATGTTTATTAATAAAAGCATGGCCATCTGGCCATCTGTTTCTTAGATGAAAGGCAATCATGGAGGCAGCTCACAGCTTTATATGCCCATTAGAAGAGGAGTATTCTCAAGGGTGGCAATCAACTATGACTGGTTTAAGGATTAATGAAAGAATGAATATTACAATGAGGGGTTGGACCTGAACTTTGATTATGTCATTTATTCTTAAGTTACCCCCAAGCCTTGGGCAACCTATTCAAAGAATTTATCCTCCACTCAAGCCTAAGCAGAACACAATGGTTTCCCCATATGGGTGGAGTCTAAACAAGAAAGTCCAATCTCATTATCATTAATGTCCTTCAAGAGAATTAACTTTTAAAATCCAGACTTTAAAAAAGGGGGAACTCTGGATGTCCACAAATCATTGGTTATTAATAACCATTTCTCTCAATATGTAGCAGCCTTTTTGGTAGCGACAAAGACGTAGGAATTTAGGAGATTCCCATAAGTTTTGGAATGGCTGAACAAGCTGTGGTATATGAATGTGATGGAATACTATTGTGCTGAAAGAAATTATGAGCATTTTGATTTCAGAAAAACCTGGGAATATTTACATGAACTACTATAAAGTAAAGGGAGGAGTAGAACCAGCAGAGCATTGTACCCAGTGACAGCAATATTGTATGATGATCAGCTGTGAATGACTTAGCTTCTCTCAGCAATAAAATTATCAAAGACAATTCTGGGGGAAGCTAGGTGGTACAGTGAGTAGAGCACCAGCCATTGAGTCATGAGGACATGAGTTCAAATCCAGCTTCAGACACTTGACACACTTACTAGCTGTGTGACATTGGGCAAGTCACTTAATTGCAATTGCCCTGCCTTCCCCCCTCCAAAAAAAATAAAACAAAGACAATTCTGATGGTCTTATTACTGAAAAGGTTATCCACCTCCAGAGAAAGAATTGATGGAGTATAAAGACTGAAACATACTTGTTTTTGCTTTATTTTATGGTCTATTTTTTTCTTTTACAACATGACTAACACAGAAATATATTTAGCATGATTACTCAGGTACAACTTATATCAAATTCTTTCCTTTTTAATGAGGGGAGAGAGGATAGACAAAGAGAATTTGGAGCTCAAAATTAAATAAAAACCCGATATAAAATTATTTTTACATATACTTGAAAAAATCACATATTAATGCAATATTAATTAAGATGGGACTTTTTTTACAGTTTTAGAATGCCAAATTAATTGTCTTTGATTAACCTTACTAGGTGCAAAGCCCCAGGCTCAAAACCCTAACTACTAGGTGCTAAGTCCATGTGGGCGTGAAGCCCTCAGGGTCCTAAGGGGAGTTGCTAAGACCGGAGCCAATAGTATACACCTAAGTTCTAGTGGCTCAGACAACATTTGATGACGTCCAAAGACTGTATAACAAGAGAGAACAGAATTGTTTGCTTGAGGCTCTCACTCCTGGAGGAGTATTGGAGTGGGACTCTGGGCAGCTGCTCTAAGAGACTCCCAGCTCATCAACCCAGGTGTTGATGGTTTCTTGGTAACTATGAATTGTGATCTGGTCTGTTCATATTGTGTATGTTTGTACTTGCTCTGAAGTTCAAGTTGCTGGCTTTTCCTCCTGAATTAAGTGAGTTTATATGCATATGTTGGATTAAAATAAGACTGTTAACCTCTTAATGTTACTTTCCTTAGTAAAGCAGATCAAAAGAACCTATGCAAGCAGCATTCTTGATGTTGGGCTTGTGTTGGTCTTTCACCCCCACAACAGGTGCTAGTTGAATTCTTGCAACCATTAAAAAGCTGGAAAAAAGAGAGAATTCACACACAATGTCCATATTCCATTTCATCCAATAACTCAACAAACATTTATTAAATGTTTCCTATAAGCTAGTATCTCTACTAGGTGATAACAATGGGAAAAATGTAAAAAAGTCACTTACTTTGAGGATTTTACATTTTACTGGGTAAAGAGAGTATAAAGGGTAGTACAATAAGGATACAGAGAATTTACTAATTACAGAAAAGGAATTACAGAGCAATTGTTTTGGGAGAACCTACTAACAACTCAAGAGATTAACTAAGATGGTGTATAAGTGGAGATGCTTCAATTAGTAACTGAAGTTAGAGATTTCAGAAGGTAGAAGCAAGAAATAGGTCACAGGAAGCCTGCTACAGAACATGAAGCAGAAGATGGATTATCATGGAGAAGAAATAGCAGGCAGGACTGTTTGGACAGAAATTAAAGTACCAAGGGCTGGGAGCTGGGAGTAGGGTAACAAACTATATATAGTAATGATAATAATAATAATAATACCTCTCATCTGTATTCCCCTACAGTAAGTGCTTATACAAACATGACATGTAGTGTCCTGCAGCAGGATTCTGGGATCAAAGGAATTAAATTCACATATCGACTCTGCTACCTCCTAGTTGAGTGACCTACACAAGTCATTTCACCTTTCTGTGCCTCAGTAACATGATACAGTTATGCTAGGTTATCTTTTAGGTCCTTTTGCTTCTCTTGATATATGATCTTACATAATTTCAGTTGATATTCACAATGTCCCTATGATAAAAGCTGACAGACGAAACATTTCTTTATAGTCCCAGCTACTAGCATCTTCTAAACCAAAATTACCTTACATTTTTGTAGATAATAGCATATGTCCATGTTCTCTCCCATTAGAGACTGTAAGTTTTCTGAAAGATTCCTGAGCTTTCAGGAACCATTTTTTGTCTCTTTATTCCTAGTTCCTAGAACAGGACCTAGCACATAATCAATATAATGCATGTTGATCATTTCTTTTTTTTTTCAGAGCTTTTAAAAAGTTTATTAAATTTCATTACCTATTCTGCTGCAAGGTCAAAGCCTCATCTGTATAAAATAGCTTCAGCCAAGCAGTTTACTAAAAAATTAAGTTGGTATTGTACTGCATCTGACACCATCCAGTTAACCTATCTCAGTAAATTATTCCCATGGACAGAAAACCAAATGCATTTCAAACAATACTGGTGATGGATGAAGTTGGCCATTACATTACTGATTTAAGGCTTTTTACAGATAAAATTCTAGTTCTGAAGTACATGGTCTTAAAATTCATTTTTACCACACATGATGCAATGAATTCAGAACTAGACAGACACTAACTTGAAATTACAAGGAAGAAGTTGTGCAAAAGGTGCAAATAGCAAAAAGCATTTTTATCCAGTCATTTCTGAGAAGTTAAGATTTTCTTCCATGCTATGGTGTTATTTCAGAAGCGTTAAAATTGCTAACCTTCCATTTACCACCAGTTTAGGACAAAACCATACTGGGCTGTATTCTTATGCTAATTTATTTGAGGATCCAGTGTTCAATCTTCAATAGATTTTATGTATCTCTCATATGCATCCTCACTCATCAGCTCATCAAGTTCTGATGGGTTGCTCAGTCATCTTGATCAGCCAACCATCTTCGTAACAAGATTTGTTGACAAGTCCTGGGTCTTCTGCAAGAGCTACGTTAATTTCAGTTACTTCTCCTGTTAGTGGAGAATAGAGTTCACTGGCAGCTTTCACCAAAGCTCCAAACTCATCTTGTTTGTTCAATTTTGTTCCAACTTCTGGAAGACTACGGTAAACTATATCTCCCAATGCTTCCTCTGCAAAATTGCTGATTCCCGCTGTTCCAATACCATTTTCGGCTGATATTCATTCATGCTTGTCTGTGAACTTTCGAACGGCGAGTCACAGGGTGCTGGTGCAGAGGCCCCGGGAGGCGGCGGCCGCTAGGAAGGGAGAGGAGCATGGGCCAGGGTGGGCCTGGAGGCGCATGCCGGTGGCTGCGAGGGAGACCAGGGACCCGGGGGTCTCAACCCCGGTCGCCCCCCACAGGGATGAGGCCACGGATCGTACGCTTCTGGCCGCTCGCAGCGCCATCTTCTTGATCATTTCTTAATAATAATTTCTTAATTGATAGCATATAAATTTTTGAGAAGGTTAGGTAATTTATTTAAGATTACATAGGTGGTAAGGGGTTGAGTTCTAGCTCCCAGTTTGGTGTTCTTTTTACCATACTAATTGTATTATAGGCCAGTTCCTTTAAAATTTTCTGATGAAACTGTTGCTCCAAATAGTGCATTCCTGTGTAATGCAGAAATGGTTAAATAAAACAATTCCTGATGTATTTTCTTTGCTTTTTGTTGGGAAGGGGAAGGGCTAGATCTAAAGGTTATGACGATTGAAAAGATTCTGAAGATTGAAAATTGTATCAGCTAGACCTCTCTAATTATCTGAAGGAACAACAGAAGGCATTTTTGCCTTCTGATGTTTGCCTGTGTGTGTGTATGTGTGTGTGTGTGTGTGTGTGTCTGTGTGTCTGTGTGTCTGTGTGTCTGTGTGTGTCTGTGTCTGTGTCTGTCTGTCTGTCTGTCTCTCTGATGTCTGTCTGTCCAGGAGTGTGCGGGAGATAACTGGAATTGGCTCAAATCCACTTGTTTTGGACTGAAATTGGAATTTGGCAAAAGTAATTCCTAAAAATACATGATTGATTTCCTCTTTTAGTGATTGTGTAACCTTGAGAAAGAGATAGAAAAAATATTAAAGATGCATATTAAACTTAGAAGAGTGTCATGAAAACTTTTTTGGTGAGCCTGTCATTAAATATTATACCATTGTGTCAATATGCTTGCAAATACATCTATCTATCTATCTATCTAACCTATCATCTATCATTCTCATTGGGAAAATATTTTGAATTTAATATATTTATCAACAAGTTAACAAAATAATGATATTTGTCCCCTGAAGGATTTAAACATGTTCATCCTTTTTTTCTTACTGCTAATTTGAATAAGAAAGTTGGAAGTTAGATGTGACTGCTTAGACATTAAATCTAATACAGAAAAAAAAATAAACCTGTCCAGGCTGAGGAGGAAGGAGGCACAAATGACATATATTTATAAATGTCAATCATATTGGGAAAATCCCTGTGGAGAAAGAAGGATGAGCCTGCTAGTTGGTTAATTTTAGAATTCCTGGGAATTAGTTTTGAATTGTTTCCTCCATGTGCCGCTTTCTTGACCATCTTAGAAAGATAAGATAATGTCACAAGACAACTGTGAAGCCTTTCATCAAATACTTGAAAAATAAGCTACTGAGAATGTATTAAAATAGCATTATAGGAAAATGTCACCATCTTGGCATTGTGACTGAATGAGAATGACAGAAACATTGTAGAGGTAGATGGTAAATATTTGTACATCACACTTTTGATGTCTTACCTATTGTCAGGTGAATTTATTTTTTTAATGCAATGTTGATAAATTGGGCACTGATGAATACCTACCTGGCATAGAGAAAATTGTAGATTTTGTATAATCACACAATGTTCTCAGCATTGTTCATTAGATCAAAGCATACATGTAAAACCCAGCTAAAGGTCAGTTTAATTTACTCAGACTACAAGTTAACCATTTTGTACAATGAAGTTATAAGGCATTCCACTATGGACAACAACTGGGATAGACACCGGAGAATTTATAACCTTTATTTAACAAAAACATCATGGCTCATATTAACTTAAAGAACAGGCAAACTTTTTCTTAATCAAAAAGTTTTTTGTACATTGATACTTTAATACATTGAAGTACAAAAGAGTCTGACAAACTTTCAAAACAGTCCATACTCCTTTATAAATTAGAATAATGGACATTTGGGGGAAAAGACAAGAGGGCAGAGTAGAGACAGCACTCAGCTGATTTCTACCAACATTATCCTCCCAACAACTTTAAAATAGTGCCTTGAATCAAATTCAGAAGTTGCAGAGTCAACAAAAGGTCAGAGTGAAATATTCTTCCAGCCCAAGACAATTTATGAGGTTGGAAAGAGAGATCTGTGAAATGGGGTGAAAGCTGACCCAAAGTCTGTATGGATGAAACACCATTGGTGGGACCAGTTGGTGGTGAGAGAAGCAGAAGCTTCAGAAGCTCCCAAATCAGAGGTGATAAGGGGACCTGGTAACTGGCCAGAAAGAGATGACAGTGGAACCCTGTGTTGATACTGGATATGACAAGACACTGGTGGGTAACTCTATTGCTTATACTCACTCCTGTGTCATAGTTCAAGGGCTGAGAAAAACACTTTCCATTCCAAGGGAGAAGAGGCCCTGAGGAGCAATATAAATTGCAGTCTTATGGATTCAGAGGCCTTTCCTGAATAAGGACCAGAATATAGAAAGGAGAGCTGTGACAATAGCTCTGCCCAGATCACACCACCTTGGAGGCACCAAAAACTTCCAAATCCTCCAAACTAGCTCTGAAAACAGTAGTGTGAAAATGCCTGAAGTTTTAGCCTTCACTACCCCATGCCAACAACTGAGCCCAACTTTAACAAAAATCTCAAAATCAAGAAATAGGTTGGAAAATGAGCAAACAATGAAAAAAATAACCTGACCATAAACTACCATGGTAATAGAGAAGATTAAGATGCAAACTCAAAAAAAGAAAATGGAGCAAAACAGGTTCAGTAAAACCTCAAAGAGAATATTGTGAATTGGACACAAGCAAAACAAAACTTCCTGGAAAAGATTAAAAGGTGACTTTTTTTTTCAAAATCAAATAAGTGTGGGAGATTAAAAAAATAGGTAAGGAAATTAAAGAAAGGGAAACAATATGAAAAGACAATTAACAGCTTGATAAAAACAGGCACAAAAATACTGATGAAAATAATGTATTTTTAAAAGGGCCAAATGGGAGAAGACGTAGAAATGCTCAATGTGGAAAGTAACTCCTTAACAATTAGAATTGGTCAAGTGGAAGCTATTAATTCCATAAGACATTAAGAAAAAAATAAAATAAAGTAAAAGAATGAAAAAATATGGAAGAAAATGTGAAATTTCTCACTAGAAAAACAATTAACCTGGAAAATATAACAGTAAGAGTTTCTTTAAGCAGTATTGGAGTATCAGAAAGCCACAAAGACCCTAGACAACAAATTTCAAGAAATTTACCAAAAAACTGCCCGGATGTCCTAGAACCAAAAAGTAAAATTAAAATTGAAAGAATACACCACCTGAAATCCTAGAATAAAGACTTCCAGGAATAGTTTAGCCAAATTCTAGAGCTACCAGGTCAAAGAAAAAATATTTCAAGCAAACAGAATGAAATTACAAGCCATAGTCAAGATCACACAAGACTGAGCAGCTTCCACATTAGAGAAGCAAATGACTTGATTCTGGAATCAAAAAAGCTGGGTTGACAACCAAGAATAACCTACTCACCAAAACTGAATGTAATTCTTCAAGAGAAAAAAAATGGATATTTTATAAAATAGGGGACTTTCAAGCATTCTAGATGATAAAAACAGAGCTGAATAGAAAATTTGACTTTCAAGTACAAGACTCAAGAGAAGTAGTAAAAGGTAAGGATGAAAGAAAAATCACAATGGACTCAATAAAGTTAAACTGTTTACCTTTTTATATGGGAAGATTATATATTTAAGTACTGAGAGCTTTATTATTATTAGGGCACTCAGAAGAATTCTTAATAAAAAGTGATCATAGGACTCAGTTGATTATGCTGGGATGAAGTACAAAAATTTTAAAAAAAAGATAGGCCATAAAGAGGAATGACATGAGAGAAGGAAAAAGGGGGAAGGGAGAAAAAGAGCAGGGAAAATCATCTCAAAAATAGAAAAAAGTTTTTACAATAGATGGAAAATAGTCAGGGGTGGACAATGCTTGATCCTCACTCATATCTAAATAGGTTCAAAGAGGAAGAAATATGTGCGTGTCTGTGTGAAAATATATACATACGTACATATGTGCATACACACATACACGTGTATATGTGTGTTTGCGCACATACACACACATTTCAAATGTTTCAGTGATCTCAGACTCTTCATGACCTCATTTTTTTTCTTTTGTTTGGTTTTTGTTTTTGTTTTTTTGGCAAAGATAATATGAATGGTTTGCTATTTCCTTCTTTATTTCATTTTACAGAGGAACTGAGGCACACAAGGTTGAATGACTTACCTAGGGTCATACAGCTTGGAAGTAAGTGTCTGAGACCAGATTTGAAATCAGAAAGATGACTTTTCCTGAATTCAGACCCAGCACCTTAGGCACTCTGACACCTATCTATGTACTGTTAAGGAATGTTAAGGAGTTCCCTTAAACTTGTCACTTTGAGTTACCGTGTTTTCCAAAATGACTGGACCCAGACTACGCAGGAGGTCCTGAATGTGTTAAGAACAAAGACCCCACCCCCACCCCACTCCTGAGCTGACATAATGTGTTGCTTGTAACCCAAGCTGGAATCCCTGTGCATCCTTGGGAGTCAAGACAGGTGCCAGTCTCTCTGCACCAGGCTGAGAAATTGCTTGTACATCTGGGGCCACTGCAGATAAGCAGACCATCCTATCTATATAGTCTAGCAGTTCCCAAAGGAAAGAATATGAATTTTGCCATTGCCTTCTTTCTTCCTTTCAAGAGGGTTTTTATGATTTTCACACCATTACTGTGCCTTTTCCCCTCTCATGCCATGCTTCTTTAGGTGATGATCTTGTTTTCCCTCCTCCTTCGTCTGTCCTACTGTCATAAATATACAAACTTCGGTATGGATTGTGAACTCTTTGGGTTCTACATGGATGTTCACTTATCTTGTAATAAATCTATATATTTACATAAGTTTCATGAAGTTGTGACTGTAGACAATACATACATACATATACACATAATGTGTATGTACAGTGTATGTATGTATGTACACACTCTTAATTGGTAATAGATATATATATCATAATGCAATAAAATTTATAATCAATAAAAATCTATGGAATCATAGATTTAAAATTAATTGGTAACTAAATAATCTAGTACTAAAGAATGAGTGGTCAAAAATCAAATTATAGAAACAATCAATAATTTCACTAGAAAAAACTATGATAATGAGACAAAATAACAAAATTTTTAGGATGGAGCCAAAGGAATACTAAGGGGAAAATTTATAACTTTAAATGCTTATATCAATAAAAGAGAGAAAGAGCAGGTCAATAAATTGGGCATTCGATCTATGTCTAAATATATATGTGGATATATGTGGATAAATGTATATATACACTTATATATGTATGTGTATGCACATATATATATACATACATACATACATATCGATATAAGAAATTAAAAATTCATAAACACCAAAATTTAAATTCTCAGAAGATGAAACAAAAACTATCAATAGTCATAGGAAAAAATACTCGACATCACTATTGACTAGGGAAATGTAAATTAAAAACCTCTGAGGCACCATGGCACACCTATAGGTTTGCCAACATGATAGAAAAGGAAAATAAAAATTACCAGATTGAATATGGAAAAACTGGGACACTGATGCACTGTTGGTGGTGTCGTGAACAAGCCCATACATTCTGGAGAACAATTTGGAAATATGCTCCAAGTGCTGTGCATACTTGGCTAAAGCAATAACCTTTACATTCTCTAAGGTTAGGGTACAGGTAGAAATGTGCTGGATCCAGGTGAAACCAGGTCAGGAGGGCTGATTGTTTAATTTTCAGTGGGCACATGTACACATAGGAAATCAACCAATGCCACAAATCAAGGCTTGAATTATTTCATTCATCACCTAGGCATAAAAAGATGGAGAAAATGTTGATAATAAAGATTAACTTAAACATGTGTCATATGTACATTTAGGGGTGGTAGTTATTAAACACTTACCAACACATTCCTAGGTACAGTAAAGTTGGTAGAGGTAGTGAAGGACATATCTGAGCTGAAAAACCTATTACCTCTTCCTTCCCTTGTTCTGTTATAATGCATGACTCCAGCCCAGACAAGGCTTCCTGTCTCCTATCCTTTTAAAGCCAGCTGCCAAAGGGGCCAGTTTAATATCAGAAGATGGCCACCCTATGCGCTAATGTCAGATGCATAGCCACACTTTCCTGTAACAAATAAAGATCACAGCAAGTGACTGACCAGACAGGGCACTCAGGCAAGATGGGGCTTGTTCAGCTGATTATTTTTATACAACCAATCAAAAACTAGCAACCCTTTCCACCTTGAGCCCTCCTCTAGGTCCAAACAGATCAAACAGGAAACTCATCTTCATAGGGTGCTTAGAAGATCAAAATAGCCTTTCAACAGGGTGTCCTCAGTTAATTCCTACATTTTATGGAATTCAGTCTCAGTAAACACATTACTGTCCATCTGTTCCCATTGCCCATAAATAAACCAACCAGACCTTTAAAATCCCTAAGTCCTTCTGCCAACATTTAGCCTTCAAAAATAACTCATTTCTATCCCAGAATACTCCTCTATCTTCCAATTGCCCATCTCTTATCAGAACAAGCCTTGTGGTGGTCATTAGTATACACTTGTGTTAGAAGGTAGGAACAGAGATAGGGGACAAGAAGAATTTAGAAAAATCATCCTGGGGAAGTCTCCCTCACTGCAAATGCCTCTCTTTTCCTTAAATCTATCACTAATAACGTGAATTGTAGTTAAATTATAGCTGCAATCCAACAATCCCTACAGGCATGCTGAAGGAATGAACTCCAACCACCTTCAAGAGGCATGTCACAAAGTCCACCAATTGGTTCTCCACTTTGGGTGCATGAGTAACTAGCTGAACCTCATTTAATTTCATTTTGTTAATTCAGTGTCCAGCTTTTTATTTTTAGAAAAAATAAACAATAACTAAGGTTTAGTAGGTATTTCCCCACTTAATGTAATTTTGAGGAAGACACTTAACCTCTCTGACCCTCACTTTCCTGATCTGTAAAATGATAGGGTAGGACAAGAGGGCTCCTAAAGTCCCTTCTAGCTCTATGAACCTATAATCCCACATAAATGTAACTGGTTCCTATCAGTATCATCATTAATTTATTCTCTTCTTATGCTAATTCTCCCTTTATTGTAACCTGTGAGGAGACAAGACCATGTCTGTTTAACAATATATGCCCAATCTGTGCACAGAGTGGAACATGTATGGAAAGGCCCTTAGTTCATGCTTTTATATTGTAAACTTGATAAGACTATGGGACTATGGGTTAGCCCAAAAAGACTTACAGTGTTCCCTAAGAGCTTATTTCTCTGTGTAATGGAACACCTTCATTCATTCAGCCATTGGAGACCCCACGAGCTAATGGAGGTGGCCCCAAAATATTGGTAGGGGAGTTTCCACAGGGCTGCTGTCAATGCCTATGAGATGTGTCCTTTCTGCCCCAAGCACAATGCATCCAAGCCTCTGAAACCTGCTCGTGGTCAATTTCCTCTCCCAGATGCACCCTTTAAAACCTGGAGGATTGACTTCATTCAATTGCTACCAATTGCTACCATTCAATTGCTAGCCCATGATTAAAAATCTGCTTTTGTTATGATCTGTATATTCTCATTTTGGGTGGAAGTGTTCCACTGTTGTACTGCCACAGCCTCTAGGGTAGTAAAATCCCCTTGGAAAAAACAGTTCATTAGGGGGGATTCCTAAAGAGATACATAGTGATAAAGGCCCCCATTTCCCTGGAGCTTCATTAGGTAAACTGCTTTCATCCTGGCCAATTACTGAGCACCTCCATTTCACTCATCAGCTCCAGACAGCAAGAATGGTTGAAAGAGTTATTGGGGGTACTTAAAAGCTTTTACTAAATTCTCTGAGGAGTTGGTTATCCCCTGGCTCAAAGCCCTTCCTTTAGCCCTGTTCTAGAACCTATTCTAGTCACAGAACTCTGGTCTTGGGCCCCAGCAAGTAATGACCCCCAAAGACTTGAAACAATACTGTTCCCACAGGAACACTTGTATTATGCTGCACTAGTGGGCTTGTTGAGATAATGATTATTTGTAATCCACCTTCCTCTTCTTTCTCCGCTTGTGATTTATATATATAAGCTGTGACTTTACTCCAGCACAGGGAGTATTTCTGACTCTGAAAGTAATTAATTAAATGACTACTTGTTTCCAGGCAGTCCTGTCTCTGGCCTGATTTGTGCAGCTCTGGGTATTCACAGGATAGAGACTGGTCCTCTCCAGACTAAATTTAAAATTCTGTTAACAATATGATGAGGAGGATGTGAAATTATGATGAGATTCACCTTATCCTGTTCCAGCTACTAAATAATAATTATGCATATTACCAGGTAGTCATCCATATGTTTCAGAATATATTCTTTCTACTCTTCAAATAATTTCATATGGTACCATATAAATTTAATATCCCTTTACTCAAGAAACTTGCCTAATCTTTTTATTTTGTTTTGAATGCATTGTGTCAATGTTATTTTAAAACACTCAAATCATATTGAAGAGAAATAACAATAGATTTTTACATAAGAATTAAAGCTTCTAAAATGAAAATATCAGAATTAATAAGCAGATGCTAAGGAAAGGCTCTAAAGAATATGCAATAATAGTGCTGAACTCATATTTCATAAGGGTGAATGATTTTTGTTGCATGAGGGAAAGGTATTTTTATATAAATAAGAGCTGAACCTTTCTTAATCAAATTAGTATTCAATGGATGTGAATAAATATGAACTGTGACGTTCTCATTTAGAGACCAGTCTGCAAAGGATAAGCACTTACTTTTGTGTTTTTCATAAAGTCCACTGAAACCATTTCAACCAACACCTCCTCCATGACTCCTTCCCTGAGACTATTTAGGAGTGATTATTTCTTCCTACTATAACACTTATTACCCTGGCCCACACTACTTGAAGGCCAGGAATGTCACATCTGGCCCCACCCAGGGTTCGCCAGTGCTTGTAAGGGGGATGGTATCTGGGTTCTGTGGGAATGGCTTTAAGCCTCATTGACAGTGCATCCCCATTCTGAGAAGTGAGTTTCCCTGTACCTCAGTTCCATTTAATGACTAACAGATTAGCTTATTTTGTTGTTGTTCCAGTCATTCTTAGTGATGTCCAATTCTTCATGTCTCTGCTTGGTATTTTCTTGGCAAAGAAGATAATGAAATAACTTGCTATTTCCTTGTCCAGCTCATTTTACAGAAGAGGAAAGTGAGGCAAATAGGGTTAAGTGACTTGCCTCAGGTCACACAGCTAGTAAGTCTGTGAGGCCAGATTAGAACTTAGGGAGATGAATTTTCCTGACTCCAGTACCAATGCTCCATCCAATGTACCCCAATTAGTTGCCCCAATTACCTTTTATAAAGAAATATTTATTTCATAAATACATAATCATAAATACAGAAATATCCTCCTATACTTAGGGCTTCACACAAACACACACACACACACACACACACACACACACACACACACACCCTAAATTCTACCTCATACTCTAAGGAGGGGGAAAGATTAGTTTCATAACTTAGTGAAATTTCTATGTAGCACAATCCCAACTTCTAAGTGTAACCCCCTCCTTGGAATCTATTCCCAGGCACCCTGACTTCTCCTACCTTCCCTCCCGGGCTGGCTGGCTAGACATCTAGCATGAAACCCTGGCTTCATTTTTGTCATTCCTCAAACCCCACTTACATGAGGATTACTGTCAGTACCTGAAATTGAGAACAACAAACTAAAACGAACAGAAACAACCACTTCTAGGCCAAGAGAAGCCTCAGAACCACAGAAGGAAAGGGAGAAAAGGAGAAAGAAATCCTTGTTCAATTCATGATAACTAAGCTAGGAGTAAACTATGATCTTGTCCCTCTGAATACAGTAGGAAAGAGCATGCAAGAAAGAGTGAGACTATCATAGGCTGGCAACTTAAAAACATGTGTGGGGGGGGTGGAGCCAAGATGGTGGCAGGAAAGCAGGGACTTGATTAAGCTCTCCCCAAAATCTCTCCAAACACCTGTAAAATGGCTCTGAACAAATTCTAGAGCTGCAAAACATACAAAATAGCAGAGGGAAGCAGGTCTCCAGCCCAGGATGGCCTGGATGGTCGTTGGCAAGGGTTTATCACACAGTGCTGGGAGCAGAGCAGAGCTGACCAGATCAGGACTTAGGGCTATGAACCACTGAGCTGTGGCAGTTACCAGACTTCTCAACCCACAAACACCAAAGACCATGGAGCAGGTTAGTGGATAAACTGCTAGACCAGATTAGAAGGTGGTCCAGCCACCAGCCCTGGGGGTGGGGGAGGTGGTGCAGCGGTGGAACTCCAGCATCAGCTGCTTCTGGAGTCCCTGGCTCACACAGTAGGAGGAATCAAGTGACTGACCAGAGCAGAAATTCAGGCTTGCTTTGCCCTGCTTGGATCTGGGTCACAATCCTCATTGGCGGTTCTTGGGGGAGGAGGAGCACTGCTATGGAAGAGCTTGTGGTGACAATGGAGTAGAAGTAGCTCTGAAAACAGAAGCACAGCCCCTAAAACTTGGGACAAAGCACTCTCTACTCTACAAGGAGTCATACCCTGACCAAAAGGTCCAGTAGTTGGCTAGGAACATGGTCAGGCAGTGAAAAGGAATGCAGACTCAGACTCAGACTCAAAACCTAGAATCTTTGCTTGGTGACAAAGAAGATCAAAACATACAGCCAGAAGAAGTTGACAAAGTCATACAGCCTACACCAAAAGCCTCCAAGAAAAATATGAATTGGTCTCAGGCCATGGAAAAGCTGAAAAAGGATTTGGAAAAGCAAGTTAGAGAAGTAGAGGAAAAACTGGGAAGAGAAATGAGAGTGATGCAAGAAAACCATGAAAAACTAGTCAATGAATTTCTAAAGAAGACCCCAAAAATGCTGAAGAAAATAACACCTTAAAAATAAACTGAACCAAATGGCAAAAGAGCTCCAAAAAACCAATGAGGAGAAAAATGCCTTAAAAGGCAAATTAGCCAAATGGAAAAGGAGGTCCAAAAGACCACTGAAGAAAACACCACCTTATAAATTAGATTGGAGCAAGTGGAAGCTACTGACTTTATGAGAAATCAAGATATTATAAAACAGAACCAAAGGAATGAAAAAGTGGAGGACAATGTGAAATATCTTGTTGGAAAAAACCACTGACACAGAGAATAGATGCAGGAGAGATAATTTAAAAATTATTGGACTACCTGGAAGCCATGATCAAAAAAGAGCCTAGATATCATCTTTCAAGAAATTATCAAGGAAAACTGCCCTGATATTATAGAGCCAGAGGGTAAAATAGAAATTGAAAGAATCCACTGATCGCCTCTTGAAAAAGATCCCAAGAAGAAAACTCCTAGGAATATTGTCGCTAAATTCCAGAGTTCCCAGGTCAAGGAGAAAATACTGCAAGCAGCCAGAAAGAAATAATTTGATATTGTGGAAACACAATTAGGACAACACAAGATCTAGCAGCTTCTACATTAAAGGATCAAAGGGCTTGGAATATGATATTGTGGAGGTCAACGGAGCTAGGATTAAAACTAAGAATCACCCACCCAACAAAATTGAGTATAATGCTCCAAGGCAAAATATGGATTTTCAATAAAATAGAAGACTTTCAAACTTTCTCAGTGAAAAGATCAGAGCTGAATAGAAAATTTGACTTTCAAACAAAAGAATCAAGAGAAGCATGAAAAGCTAAACAAGAAAGAGAAATCATAAGGGACTTACTAAAGTTGAACTGTTTTGTTTACATTCCTAACTGGAAAGATGATGTGTGTAATTCATGAGACTTTTCTCAGTATTAGGGTAGTTGAAGGGAATGTACATATATGTAGACAGAGGGCACAGGGTGAGTTGAATATGAATGGATGATATCTAAAAAAATAAAATAAAATTAAGGGATGAGAGAGGAATATAATGAGAGAAGGAGAAAGGGAGATAGAGTGGGGTAAGTTATCTCACATAAAAGTGGCCAGAAAAAGCAGTTCTGGTGGAAGGGAAGAGGGGGCAGGTGAGGGGGAATGAGTGAATCTTGCTCTCGTCAGATTTGACTTGAGGAGTGAATAACATACACACTTAATTGTGTATCTTTCCCCACAGGAAAATAGGGGGAAGGAGATAAAAAAGGGAAGAGGATAGAAGGGAGGGCAGAGGTAATCAAAAGCAAATACTTTCAAAAAGGGACAGGGTCAAGGGATAAAATTGAATAACAGGGGACAAGATAGCGTGGAGAGAAATATAGTTAGTCTTTTACAATCTCAGTGTTGTGTAAGTGTTTTATATGGTACATGTGTGCCCTATGTTGTATTGCTTGCCTTCTTAGGGAGGGTGGGTGGGAAGGGAAGAGGGGAGAGAATTTGGAACTCAAAGTTTTAAAAGCAGATGCTCAAAAAAAAAGTTGTTTTTGCATGCAACTGAGAAATAAGATATATAGGGAAGGGGTCATAGAAATCTATCCTGCCCTACAAGGGAATGGGAGGGGAGGGGGGTGACAGAAGGGAGGGCTGACTGGGGATTAGGGCAATCAGAATATATGCCGTGTTGGAGTGGGGGGAGGGTAGAAATAGGGAGAAAATTTGAACTCAAAATCTTGTGGAAATCAATGTTAAAAACTAACATATTAAATAATAAAATAAATATTAACAGAAAAAAAATAACATGTGGCCTTTTTTATCTTTCCAGTCTATTGCAGAGACTCTTCTAGCCCATGTAGTAGGAGAATACAGAAACATTGCCTCCATTTGAGGCAATCTGGGCCTGCTCCAAGGACCTAAGCTCCATTATACTACATATTTTCAAAGTGTATTGTTTGCATATCTCTTCTGTATTTACCATGTTCTGGTGATATTTGTAGCACATGTAAATGTTTCTCTCTCATAGCTTTGTTGTGCTTTGAACATGAAGCTAGGTATTGTAATTGTTAGACCTTGGGCTTAGAATCAGAAAGACTCATCTTCATGAGTTCAAATCTGGCCTCAGATACTTAGTTGTGTGATCCTGGGCAAGCTACTTAATCTTCAGTTTCTCATCAGTAAAATGGGGTAGAGAAGGAAATGGCAAACTACTCCTTTCTTTGCCAAGAAAACTCCAAATGGGGTCACAAATAGACACAGCTGAAACAATGCAACATCCACAAGAAAAAATGTATAATACTCTGCTTCTCTCTCCTTCCTCTCTTAGCAATCTACTTAGCATAAGTGATCAACAAATGCTTGAAGAATGAAAAAATGATTGTACAAAGGTCTACTTTATACTTCAGGAAGCCCAGGGTTTTTTCTCATGAGTCTTTTTTGCTTTCTTTAATGTGCTGCTTAAAAAATTTCAGATCCATCAGACTGAAAAATGACATTGGGGAATTTTAAAGTATCCGTGGATAAGTTGGGAAACCGCAGAACACTCTGTAGTGAAAAACTGAGCCACAGAGGTTGGAAAGCAACCCTTTGGAAAAGATCTTTCTCTAATGAAATGAAAATCTATATTGTCTTCTATCAGAATATAAATGTCCTAAAGGTAAGCCCAATTCATTCTTTTGTTTCTGTATCCAAATTTCCTAGCCCTGTGCCTAGAGTACAATCAGTAGCTATTGAAATTCCAAAAGTGATCTAAAACATATGAAAATTTACCAAAATTATAGTCTCATAATAACAATTTGTTATCTTATAGAATAACATAACTTACTAATACACAATAACAAGAAACTCATTGGTTTCAGTCAATTGATGAAGAATTTTTAGGAGGTTCTCTAGAACTCAGGGAATAGACAGTAACAAATGAATAAACAGACCATAGTGAGTAGCTTGTCACCTGAAGATTGACCATAAACTGAGGAGTGTGTTAGTCACCACAATCCATGAAGCTGTTCACTGGAATTTGAAGGGATTATAACATAACTTAGTGGATGGGCTGCCACCATTGAGAAATCACAGATTGAAGTATTCAAATAAATAAAAATAAAAAAGAAACTTAGCCATCAATGCCAAAGAGAGAAAAACTTGTGTCTCCAGAGCACAGTGAATATTTGTTTTCCTTGTGGCTTGACAGATTTAATTGTTCTGTTGTAGTGTTTTCCACTCAACACTGACTGAAGAAAATTAATACAATCTTATTCAAAGGTACCAATTTGGCTCAGTTCCAGAGCTTCCTTTTCATACTGGATCATCTCAAATTGATCTGTCCTAGATCCATTTCAAAGATAATGTATGCAAAGTACTTTACAAAAAGTAAAACACTTTAAGTATGCTGCTGTTGTTGTTGTGGTTGTGGTTGTTGTTATTTTCCTATACTCTATAGAATAATCTAGGGTCCTGGAGCCAAAATTGAACAAGTTTATACCTGAAACCATAATTCCTGGACTAACCTAGGCTTTACACGTTGGGAAATGGAGTAAATAAATGTGATCAGCTCTTTACCTGACTCATTTCCACTTTCACTTGGAAAGTAGGTATGGTTGAAGCAATTAAAAAGTTAGCCAACAGAAGAGGCAGTGACATTTTTCCATCTCTGTCAGCAGCAATGCATTAGCTAAAGCAGAAGGAAAGATAGGAAGGCTAACGCCACCCTGAAGAATAATTGAATCCATAAGTCTTCCTGTAGAACCATCAGCTTGGACTGTCCTAGATAGGTCTAATTTGGTTATTAGGCCACTGTTTATAGATGGCCATGGAGGTCTTCCAGGAAAGTCTGCACATAGGAGGCACTATCTCAGAACTAAATTAAAGCCAATTATTTCTGGTTTTGGTACATATATTACTAACATCACTTATTTTTAATTACCTTTTATCAAGTCAAGGTATTCTAAAGAAGCATGTGTATTAGCAGTAATTTTGTTTAACTTCAATCTTTCCTTTTTTCCAGGTGAAAAGAAAAAACATGTAAAACCTTTGCCAACACCATTAGAACATTAATATTGTATTAGCCATGAGATAGCTGTAGCTTTGAAAATGATGCAATTTGAAATGAAAAGGCAGTTTCAAAAAACTGTACTGGATCTCACTATACTAGAATCTCTAGCCGAGTTGAAAATACATTCACTTCTAATACTATAAACTATGTTAGAACATGAATAATACAAGAAACAGGAAAGCAGTAGTTGGGTATAATTGGGTGAAAAATCCTTCAAGGCCAGAACATGATGAGTTATATAATTTTGACATATGAATCCATTGCTTATAGCACATACCCAACCTATAGGTTACCCCACGAGGTAAGAGACATATTTGGACCTTAGAGTGTAATATGAATTATTGGTCCCTCAGGCCATCTTTATTCCAAATCTGTTTCAAATATCTACACAGTCACTAAAATAGCAGAGGTAAGAAACAAGGTTTTAAACTTGTAAGTAAAGTAGGTAAATAGGATGTATTAGTCATGCCCAGCTCAGATATCAACCTGGACTTTGGTGAGTTACAAGAGAAGAGGGTAGACAGAATAGTTCAATGTTAAGAAGATGGGAGGAGAGGAGAGAAGAAAGGAGAAGACAAGAGAAGATGAAAGAAAAAAAGGAAAAGGAAAGAACAAGAACTTAAAGCAGAGAAAAGCAGGAGACAAAGATTGATCAATTTGATTGGCAGTTGAAATCAGACCTCGCCTACCTCATCTTTCCATTCTTCTTTCTTCTTCAGCCTCCTGGCTCACAGTGCCAGCTAATGATTTCCATTGAGTATTTTCAACTAAAGTTTAACAATTATAAAGTAAAATTGACTGCTATTGAAGGATTTCCTCGCTTCTAACATATTTACAATAAAACAAAATTTAGAAACATGCTCCATTTAAGACTTTGTTAGGAGGTGGATGAATGACTAGTATCATTTTTCACCTACTCTCTAGAATGATATAGAATCATTGTATTGATCTTATTTCTTAGACTTTCAAAGCTGTTTGTTTCTTCAGTGTTGTTATTGTATAAATTGTTCTTCTGGTTCAGAAAAACTCACTGCAAATATTTTTTCCCAGCCAATTGTTTTTATTGTAAAATTAGTTTTATCAGCTTTTTTGTACAAATACTTTTTAAATTGCTATTTTTAAAATACAATTAAAATTATTTTTTTTTATTTTCTGTGATCTCTTATATCCCTTATTTAGTTACAAATCTTTCTCTCATCCAAATACATGAGAGACATTTTTTCCATCTTTCTCTCATTTGTTTATAATGTGACATTTTTTACTTAGATCACATTAATTTAGAGCATATAAGGTATGAGGTGTTGTGCTGAATACAATTTTCTCATACTGTTTGCCAAATTTTCCACCATGCTTTGTCAAATAATGAGTTTTATCTTAATATCTAGGAAATAATTTTGTCAAATATTAAGATATTAGATACACTTACTTCTGTGTGCTGTATATCTACTCTGTTCCACTGGTTGATCTCTTTATTTTTTTAGCTAGTACCAACTCTTTTTGAATATTACTGCTTTATAGTATAGTTTGTTACTTGACATTAAGAGGTTACCTTTGTTCTCACTCTTTTTATTATTATCTTTGAGATCCTTAACCCTTTTTGCTTCCAACATAAACCTCATTACCATTTTTTCTAATTCTTTAAAATAATCCTATGATTGATTGATTAATAGAGTATTGACTAAGTACATTAATATATCTAGTATTGTAATTTTTATTAATATTGATGTCTTACCCTATGAGCAACTAGTATTTTAAGTTATTTAGGTCTAGTCTATTTTTATTTATACAAACAATTATTTTAGTTGTATTTATATAACTCATTTATATTTTAGAAGATAGGCTCCCAAGTATTTTATACAGTTGGTAGTAATTTTAAATCATTTTTTTCTATATCTTCTTTCTAGGTATTACTAATAATATACAGTAGTGCTGGTGATTTGTGTGGATTTAATTTGTATTATACAATGTTGTTGAGGTTATGACTTCGATTAATTTTTAGCTTGATTATGTATCTTTACAATATTATACAATCTACAAAAAGTGACAGTTTTATATTTGCTTTACCTATACTTATTCCTTCAGTTGTTTTTTTTTTTCCTTGTCTTGTTTCTACAACCAGGAATCTAGTTCTGTGTCAAATATAAGTTACAAAAATGGGCATCCTTATTTCACCTCTGATTTTTTGGATAAAATTCCAAGTTTATTTCATTTATATATAATGTCTGCTCTTGGTTTTAGAGAGATAGTATTTGTCATTTTTTAAAAGTTCCATTTATTCTTATGTTTTTAAGTGTTTTTTTAAACATAAATAAGTGTTGCATTAGACCAAAGTCTTCATATGTTGGTATAGTGATGTGATTTTTAATTTTGTTATTAATGTAGTTAATTTGTATTATAAATTCCTAATATTTTACCAATCCTGCATTTCTGTATAAATCCATCCTAGTTATACTATAATGTGATATGCTGATTAGTATTTCTAATGTTTTCTTTTAAAATTTTGCACCAGTGTTCATTAGGAATATTGATCTAAAATTTCTTTTATTCCTTTTTGACTTTATAACTATCTGACATTGTCAATCACCCTCTTCTCCTTAACACTCTTTTCTCTCTAGATTTTGGTGACATTATTCTCTGTTGATTCTCCTCTTATCCATGTGACCACAGGTTCTTGGTCTATTTTGTGGGAACCACTTCTTCTTTGTCTACTTTGTAGGATCATCATCATCCTCAATAATAGTAGGTTCCCATTGTACTGTGTTGGGCCTTTTCCTATTCTCTCACTATACTATTTCATTTGCTGTTCTCCTCAGGTTCCATGGATTCAATGATCATTTCTTCCCAATCTCTATGCTGGCCTCCAGACTTTTGCCCCCAACAGTCTATTGGGTATCTCAAATTAGATATCTCATAAACATCTTTAACTCAAACATGTTCAAAACTTAACACATTATTTTTCCCTGCATTTCCTTATCTTTCCCTTTCCTAATTTCTTTATTATCATTGAGGATACCACATTCTCCCAGTTACCCAGATGCATAACCAATGTGTCACCTTCCTTATCTTCACTCTGTCTCTCCCCCATATCCAATCTGTTGCTGAGACCTTCTACTTTTGTCTTCCCTGAATCTCTCTGCTATTTAAATCATCAATTTCTAATTTTATTAATTTGGGTATTTTATAATTTTGTAAATCTTCATTCATCAGTCACAGTTTCACATAATTGAGCAGTATCCTTTCTAATAATAAGTAACATTATTTTTTATTCTTTATTTTTCATGAATTATCTTTTGTCATTTTGATATTGGTAATGTGGTTATATATTTTAAAAATCAGGTCACATTTCTATTAATAAATTTTTTCTTTTCAGTTTTTTTAATCTTTTATTTTTAGAATTCATAGTTTGGTGGGTTTTTTTTAGTTGATTTGTTTTTAGTGCTTCAGGTGCATGTCCAATTGATTGATATGCTTGCTCTCTCTCTGTGTTGATAAAAGTGCTTAGAGAGAAAAATATTCACAGTAAGAACTGCTTTGGCTAAATCCTTAAAGATTCAGCATATTTCCAATTTTTGTCATTATCTTTAATGAAATTATAATTTATATGATTTTTCTTTGACCCACAATTTCTTTAAGAGTGTTACTCATCTCCAATTAATTTGAAAATTTTCAGTTATCCATTGTTCAATATTTTTTTGAATTATGGTTATTAAATCATATGCATAATGTATCTGCTTGTCTTTATTTCTTTGTGAGGTTTTTAATGTTATGAACATGATCAATTTATAACTGTCATGCACCTGAGAATATGTAAAGTAATTTTATTCCCTTTCAAAATTCATTAGCTATTTATCAAATATATTTTTTTCTAAAATAATATATTTAGGTATTTAATTTCTTTTTTTTTTTGGTTAAATTGATCTAGAGGTCATAGGGTAAATTGAGGTCTCCTCTTTTACTCCATATCTTCTTAATTTTGTTGTGTTTTTACTTTTAGACTTAAAATCTATATCATTCAATGAAGTACATTAAGTATGTAAATCTATCCATTATCTATATTCCAATTCAGCAAAATGTTTCAAGATTTATCTTTTATGTGTCTATTTTTGCTGTTCTCATTTGAAATTGCTGTCCCAACTTTTTTTTTTTAATATTCAGCTGACACATCATAGATTTTGCTCTAATCTTTTATTTTAGTTTTGTGGCAATTTTATGCTTCAGGATTATTTCTTAATACACACACACACATATTTCTAATCTATTCTGTTCTTCCATGTTATGGGTGAATTCATCCCCATTCACATTCACAATTATGATTTGATTGTTTATTTCCTTCTATCTTATCCTTATTCTTTTTTTTTCTTCTCTATACTCCTTGCTCCTTACTCATTTCAGATAGTTACCTTTTATTTCCCTTTTAAGCTCCTCCTCTCTATCTCTTCCCAAGGTTTTAGATTCTATTTCTTTTTAGAACTAATCCCTCTCTTTCACCTCTTATTGTTTCCATCTGTTTCCTTGTTGTGTGGAATGTATTCACACACCAAACTTTGCATTTGTGCACGTGCATTTGCATGTGTATATCCTATCCTCTTTTGAATCAATATTAAAATACAGGGAAGTTCTTTTGTGTTTCTATTCTTTCAAAGTTTGCACATTTTGTTTGGTGCAACTTGACTATATGTAGTGATGAATTTTCTCACCTTTCCTCTCATTTTCCTTAATCAATCCTTTCCCCACTGTATTTTCTTTTTGTTTACAGTGCCTTCAACACATAATGAAATCATTGTAGGTCTTCTGTCTCAATTGCCTACCTCTGTGACTCTTTGGAATATCAGGATCCATAAGGAACCCCTTTCATAATTGTAAAGTTCATTCTGATTGTTTACTTGCACATATCTCTTTATTTTTTCTTGATTCCCATATTTGTATTTTGAAGTTCCTTTTCAGCTACCTTGATTTCATCAGGAACATTTGAAAGTTCTCATTTTCTTTAACAATATTTTTTTCCTTGTAGGATTAAACTCAGTTTTGTAAATTATTCATGATTCTGAAGGTTAGACCTTAAACTTCTTTGTTTTGGAAAATCTTGTTCCATGTTCTCCACTTTCTATAGTAATAGCTGCTAAATATTTTGCAATCAAGATTGTGGCTCCCTTGATATTTGAATTATTTCCTTCTTACCACTTTTAGTATTTCTTTTTCTGGAATTTCTGGATTATGATAGTAGCATCCTGGTAGTTTTTATTTCAAGGGGTTCTTTCAGGAAATGGTTGGGAAATTCTGTTTTCACATTACCCTCTTGTTCTAATACATATGCAAGATTATCAATAATAATTTCTCTAAATATGATATTCGGTTGTTTTTTTTATCATAGATCACATGTTTTTCTCTGATAAGTAATCTTGCCCTTACCTGTTTTCCAGTTCACTTGTTTTTTATATATCTTACACTTTCCTCTATTTTCTCACACTTTTTGTTTTGTTTCAAGAATTTTCATTTCCTCACAACATTATTAATATCTATTTAGATCCTTCTGATTTTTAGGGAGTTTGTTACTAGTGTGTGGGATGAAAGACCCTCACCAGTTAAAAGTTAATAAGGATCCATCTCAGGGTGGGAACACAAATAAATTTTATTCAATTCCTGACAATTGGGCATCCATCACTAGAACGAATCCAGCAAGGGAGGTGCTTTACAAAAGGCAAAGCATCCATAATTATACCTAACTCAGGAGAATTCCTGCCCACCTCTGACCCTTCTCACCATTGGCTGAGAGGTGGGCTTACAATCTGAGCATGAAAGCTAGACAAAGAACCAGGAAATTGAGGCACAGAAACTCCAATTCCCATTCCCTTAGTTAATGATTACAACTGAGGTGACATCTATAAATCTAAAGAAGGAGAATAGGATAAGGGGAGGGGGAGACCCTCTCCATTCTTTACAGTAGAGAAAAACAGGTCGTTATGACCCTGTTCTTACTGAGCAAATCTTTAAACCAGAACCAGAAGAAAGAACAAAAAGTTTCAGGGTAAACTTTCCCAGAGGCTGAGTCATCAGACTCTCAGCCTCAGAATTTTTTTCACTTCCCTATTTCTTGATTTTTAAACATTTCTTAGTATGGATATAGTTATATATTTATACATATCTTCCCTGTGAAGTCTTCACATTTTATTTACCTCATGCACCAGGGTAAAGTTTTGCACTTCTGTTAAGTTGCTGATTCTTTTCTTTGCCCATATTCTTCATTTCCTTTGTAATATCTTTATTAAAACTTTATCATTTCTTCCCAGTATTTTAATTATTCTTGTAAGCAAGGAGTTTTTTTTTTCTTTCAGATTTTAATTGTAGGTAATTTTGGGTAATTCTCCTCTTCTAGATAAGTATCTTGATCATTTTTGGCATTGTAAAAGTCTTTTTTTGTTTACTCATTTCTGCTGCTGCAATGTCAGGAGTTGAGTAATAAGTATCCGCTAGTCTTGGGAATAAATCAAGTTGAGGAATTTTTCTCTGCCCTAAGGATCTTCCTTTAGGCCAGACTCTTCTTTACCCATGATTTTTCCTTCACCAGACATCCAAGTTCTCTTCTGTAGTGAGCCTTAGATGAAATCTTTTCCTTTGGCTAAGGGGAGAAAAGCAGAGATCTTATCATTTATCCTCAGTTAAGTCCAAGGTTGTCTTTCTCTGTTGGAATAGATAGTTGAAGGCATTTCTTCAGAGAAAGTGGGAAGAAGGAAGAAATTCTTATATTTTATTTACATCATTTCCACAACCAACAAATATCCATTTGCTTTTTTTCTCAAAGCAATGAGAAATACATGTAGAATATTTTTTTCATCACACTGAGATTTTTCTTTTCTTTTTGCTTCTTTGTTATTGTTGTTCTTTTCCTTTACACCATTTTAAACCTTGCACTGAAGTCTTTCAGTTTCAATTTATACCCTCAAGGGATTTCTCATTGAGACATTTTTCTTAATGCTGATACTGTCCTTGCCAGAGTTTTTTTCATTTTCATTTATATTCCTCATGGGATTTTTTACAGCTAAAGCTCTGTTCTCCCAAGAAATTTTTTACTTTCATCCTTAAGGGCAGCTGGATCTTATTAACTGCTCATCTATTAGTTGAAGTGTTTGGTAATGCCAATGTTTAGTGGTGGAATAGAACTGAGGTCTACTGTTTTCTTCTACTTGGAGATGTTGGTCCTAATAAATATCCTGTTTCTAACCTCTATGCCACCATAGTGCATCTCTCACACCTGTACTGTGCCATAGCTTGCTGATTATTCTCCATTTTTCATGTCCAGTCCACCTTTTCCATTCAACTGTCAAACTGTTCTTCCTAAAGCCAGATTTAACCAAGTCATCTCTCTATTCGACAGATTTCAGTGGCTTCCTATTACCTACAGAATCAAATATAAAATTCTCCGGGTTTTTTTTAAAGAATGGAGAGAGAAAGAGGAATACAATGTATAGGCTGGAGGAAGGGAAACTAAAGTTAGAAAATTTTATCACATAATTGGGGTGTCCAAGTTGATGTTTAATTATATACATATATATATATATAGATAGATAGATATAGATATAGATATATACGTGTGTGCGTGTGTGTGCGTGCGCGCGTGTGTGCATGTGTGTGTGTGCATGAAGGAACAGGTAGCTGGAGTGGATGACACTTGAAATTTATTCTCATATGAGTTGTTCATAGGAGGGACAGAACCTGGCACCCTGTAATGGCAAGCACCCTGGCACACCTAGGATGGCCTGATAGCACAAGTTCTTTGATCTGCTTTTCTTAAAGGAAAGCAACTTTTAAAGGGGTCAACAATCTTAGTTTAATTACATTCACTAGTTCAAGGCAAAGGTCAGGACCCTGAAGGTGAAGAAAATACAAGCAGAGAAATTAGCATAAAGACCAACAGACAGGGCTCCATCTGTGTGAACAAGGTAATGCAACCACTTACATACATCACCAAGTCAGGGGAGCACAGATACATCTGAGTAGCCAGGGAGCCCTGAACAAATAGCTACACAGAGTCCCTCCCAAGGAATCAAAAGGTCCTTCTCATAAGTGAACCCCCAAAGCAAAATTTCACCTCAGAGTATATATACACTTTTGGCTAATAGGCTCAGAGCCAGAAGGAGTCACAACCCTCATGACACAGTCCCTAATTAGCTGAGTACCTAAAGGTATGAAAGCCTTCCTGCAAGCAAGCCTCCCCCTAAGCAAGCTTCCCTTTTGGCAAGTTCCTCCCCCAATGGACTCTATGTGACTCAGAAGGTGTCATAGCCATGATTGAACACATATAGTCACACAGGCAAATTAATGGACAAGGAAGATCTTCCTATTCCATCAACATTAAACCCCCTTATCTTTAAAATCCTACACCTTACTCCCTTCTTCATAGTCTATGATTCAGTGACACAGGCCTTCTGACTGTTAAAGATCAACTATTTCTTGATTATAATTTTTTACTTACTGTGCTCGACATCTAGAATTCTCTGCCACCTCAACTTCATCTGTCTTCCTTTAAATTCCAACTAAAATACCATCTTCTTCAAGAAACGTTTCCTAATTCCCCATTAATGCTAATTGTTTCTCTTTGGGGTGAAGGATTAATAAGGTATAAAGAACTTTCCTGTACATTTATAGGTCTACATGACTACATATGTACCCTTTTCTCCTTGGAACAGAGGTCACGTTCCTAGGATTAAAAATATGAGAACATATACGGCTGATTCCTTTTCCTTGAAATGTTGGCCACCCTTCTATGAAGCAATGTAATCAATTCTGTGTCCTTTTCAACTCAACTTTTTGCCTTATCAATCACGCATGTCTTCCTCCTTTGAACTCTGACCCAGTTCACAGCTGTAACTCATCCTGGGCTGAGTTGAGTGGGCTTTTGCACCTTTTGGCATGGGAGCCAATTAGGTACTGAGTCACATAGGATTTGGTGCCCTCTGGCTCTGAGCCAATCAGGTCCTGAGTAAACTGTATATATTCTGGGAAATTGATCTTTTGCCTTGGAAGGAACAGGTAGCTCATGGGAAGGAAGCTTTGCCTGAGGTTTTGATTTCCCTGACAGGACTCTGGGTAGCCATTGTCAAGGAGCCTCCTAGCTGTGAATGTGAACCCAGATGTTGGTGCTCTCCTGGTCTAGTGAGGTATGCAAATATTTCTCTTCAATGCTAAAATGTTGTAACATGATTACTAGGCAGATGAAGCCCTGTCAATTGAATCAGTCATCCAATCTCTGTGATATAATTTTATACACTATTTCTAATTTTCCAACCTTATATGAGGTAGATCCCCAACATATCCTTATGCAGAATAAATCTTATCCTGATGTAGTTTTGAGTGAAGAGTGCTTGTTATACTATGCTGCTCATACCGTATTAACAATGCATTGGATTAGCTACAAGATACCTTTTGTGTACATAGTTGATTTCACATTATCTCCCCCATTAGATGGTAAACTGCTTGAGAGCAGGAACTTTTTTTTCTCCTTCGTTGTAGGCCCAGAGCTTATCACAATGCCTGGCATACAGAAGATGCTTAATAAATGCTAACGCACATAACTTGATGTATCATAACTCTGGACATGGTTTCACTCAAAACGATTTCACATAAAATATTTGCACTGTTTCCATCAAGTTGATGACATCATTAATTAATGACTGTATAAATTGATGATTCTATTCTATTGGCTGATAGTTCACAAGGTAAAACACCTTTTAAAAAAATTTTTTTAAAATAATTAACAAAAATCTGATTTTTCTCCCTGCCCACCGTGAATTGATAACAAAAGAAAAGCAAAACCTCTATTGTAATCATGAATAGTCCATCAAAATAAATGTCTTTATCATCCATGTCCAAAACAAGAACACATACAACACATACATATACATGGATCTTCCCAGAGCCCATCTCAGTCAAGTTGCTGACCTCAACTGCAAGGTTGGTCAGTACTAGAATTGCCTTTATAACAATGTTAATGTTATAGACATTGTATTCCTGCTTCCTTTTACTTCATTCCACATTAATTCATATGTCTTCCCAGGTTTCTTTGTAACCCTTCCCTTCATCATTTCTTATAGTACAGTAATATTCTATTACATTAAAAAACAATAACTTATTCAGCCATTCCCCCACTGATAGGCATCCTGTCAGATTCTGATTCTTTGTCACTTCAAAAAGAATGGTAAATGTTTTTGTACATCCTTAATTAGAGTGCGGTTTGCTTAGGAATATTCCCTCCTTTAATTTATTCTCCCTCTAATTCCCCCTTCTCCATTACCTTCCTTTGCCTCCCATTTCCCAGTTGCATAAAATGTATTACTTTACCCAACTACGTGTGTGTATATTCTGCCTTCCTATGAGCAATTCAAATGAGAGTGAGTTTCAAGTGTCATCCACTCCTGCAACGCCTTCCTTCTTGTAAGCATAAACATCAACTGGGACATTCCAATTGAGTAATTTTCTAACCTTCCTTTCTCCTCCCCTTACCCTATCCATTGTATTCATCTTTCTCTTTCTTTCCATTCTTCTTTTAATATCATGAAGACAAAAGAACCAATCCCTGGCCTTCTGTCTAATTAGACTTCTTCTATAATCCCTGATGATGATAGGTTTCAGAGGGGATATATGTATCATCTTCCTATAACAGATTTTACTTATTTATCCTTGCTTAGTTCCTGTGTTTGAACTTCAAAGTTTCTACACAGCTCTGATCTTTTCAACACAAACACTAAAAAGTCCTATATTTCATGAATGGTCAATTTTTTTCTACCTATAGGATTATAGTCAAGTTTTTCTAGGTAAATTGTTCTTCTCTGTAAGCCTCTACCTTCTGGAATATCAAATACCAAGATTTCCACTTCTTTAGAGTGGTGACTGACAACTTCTGTTTGATACTGACTTTGGCTCTTTGGTATTGAATTCTTTCTTTCTGGCTGCTTACAGTACTTTTTTTTTTTTCACTAGGAAGCAAGATTACTACTGAGTTATTTCTCTTTCCACTTTGTCTTCTGGTCTAAGAGATGTAGGCAATTTTCTTTAAGGTTTCTTGAAATGTGATGTCTTGGCCCTTTTATTGGTCATGGAATTTGGGTAGTTCAATTATTCTTTTTTTCTCCTCAATTTGTTTTCCAAGTCAGTTGCTTTTGCTATGAGATTCCTTTCATTATCTTCTTTTTTAAGTGTGTTGATTTTGTTTTAATTTTTCTTGTCTCATGTAGTTATTGGATTTGATTTGGTCCATTCTCATTTTCAAGAGGATTTGTTTTCTCTAAAAGTCTTATTTCCTTTAAAACAACATTTTAAATTTTCAGCTTATCTTTTCTAGGAATTCTAGTTGAATTTGTACCCAATCTCTATTTTTATTTGAATCTTTGCTTATAGATTTTGGGAATTATTCTCTTCCATTTTTGTCATAATCATCTCTGTCTTCTGATGTCATTTTTGGTACAGTTCTTCATTTTCTCATTCTTCCAGCCTATTTTCTGGCTTTAGGATTCATGTAAGGACCAGTCTATGTGTGCTTCTAAATGAAAGATTTGAGCTAGTTGTATTGTTGTTTTCTTGGGATACTGAGTATTGTTTCAGGATGTCTGGAGGGTCCTTTCAGTACTCCAAAAGGAGTGTGTTTGACTGCAAAGTCTTATCACTGCCATCCTTGGTATGAGTTTTGTAAGTTCTTCACATGAGGCTAGGTTTGAGTAAAAGTAAACTTTGGTTGGACTCAGCCACTATTGGCCTACTCTGATTATTACTCTGCAGATTTCAGACTGGGCTTGAGGTTGGAACTAAGCCCTTGATCTGCTCCTGGGATCTGAGCCACAACATTGCTGTCTGATTCTAAAATGTTTCTTGCTCTGTGCCCTGGATAGGGTCCACAACAGTTCCATATACCAGCATGTTAGCCTTGGGCACATAGTCTTTTCTTAGTCCACCCTGGATATGTAATCTGGAATTTGGTACTAAGGAACAGAGCTGCCAATTGGCACATGTTCCCACTCCATGTACATGCCCACTAGGGGTCATGTACCTCCTCTTGCTCTGGTACACAGCCTCTCCAAACATTTGAATGTTCCGTGTGTGGCATGCTCCTGGCCATACATTATCCAAAAAAAATGACACACTATGATTGTTTCTTTTTCTTGAAAGTCTCCATCATATTTCTGTCTGCCACATATTCCAGATCTTTTTGGAGGAGTTTGGCATACATGTGGATAACTTAGCTCTATCCTTGCTTTTTTATCATCTTGTTTTTGTATCACTTCTTTTTAAATGTACTTTCTACTTAAGATAGTTGTCATTTTCCCAACCAATTACTTGACTTTTTTTAACTCTTTGTTACAGTAGGACTCTGCTTCCAGTGTGGAAAGTGTAGTGTCCCAAGCTTCAGGAATTTTGTGCAGATGTTTTCAGAGATACTTCTAGGCACCAATAAATTTTCAGTTCTTCTAAGGTGGTGTGATCAAAGGAGATGTGTTTATTCCTCTCTTGGCCTGTGCTCTGGTCTGTGAGTGATCACAAGCACTATTTTCTACCTTGGAACTGTGAGAAGGATTCCCTCTCTACTCATGCCACAAACTCCACCACACAAGCACTCCTTGTTGCCCCAGGACTGCAACTCAGAACTCTGATCCATATCCAAGCATGGGCAAAGCAAGAGAATCCTGCCTCAGTGCCAGCAAAGAGATCCCTGCAATTCCCCTCTGATTAGCCACTCAATCCCCCCACCTTCTGTGGGTCTGGAGCTCTAGAAGCAGCCACTGCCTCTGCCTCTACACTCTCTGATAAAGGTAGGCCTAGATGAAGTTCCACAGGCAGTAGTATGAATATCCCTACCTGATAATATAGTAAAGTGAAAAAGAGCCCTAGTTCTGGAGTTGAAGGTCAAGGGTTCAACCTGCCAGACCTTGGAAAATCACTTAACCTTACTGAATCTTAGCTAATTTACCTGTAAATTGAAGGGTTAATTTTAATAGTGTCTAAGTTTTCTGACATTTCAAGATCTATGAGGGTAATATTTTTCTCCCTTGGTTCTTTTGCTCATACCATTCTCCATGTTTGAAATTCCACTTCTTATCCCTCCTCTTCCACCACTGTTGACCAATTGAATTCCTACTAACAATCTTTAAAGCTCATTTGATGGTTATCCTATTCTTGATTCTTCCCCAGGCTTCTCAGTAACGACCCCACACAGACACATATCCATGGACCCAACTTAGAATTTGGTTCAATCCTTTGAATAACTTTTAAAAAATCTTCATCTTTATATGGTGTTTAAAGATATATATACATATACATATATATATATATAAAATCCCTCACAAAACCTGTTGTTATTATATCAATTATAGTTATTTTAAAGCTCATATTAAGTACTTATTTATAACATTTATAAAGATGTGCCAAAAAGTTGTAGAGAACATACTGTCAGAGAGAGAAGACTATAGGAAGTGCCCTAGAGGCTGGTTTCTAGGAAATTAAAGCAAAAACTTCACTTATTAATTAGAGCCATTCACCCCCAGGGCAGTTAATATTACTGAATCATTATCATTAACTTTTTAGTGGGTCATGAAAAAACTGATAAAAACATACTTGACAATCTACTTGTCTTACCATGACACCCTCCATTCCTTTCCTAATACTGCAGGGTTTACAAGTGGAAAGAAAAATGTAGTTCTGGGTATTCCCTCTTTCTGTTCTCTTTATTCCCATCTTCTGCTCTGGCAGTGCAGTCCTTCCTTTCCCCACCCTTAGTTTTGCCAGTGATCTCAAAGTTTTAGAAATGAAAAGCAGCTTGATCCAAAATTGAATGTCATGGTAAATTAAGCTTTAAAATGCAACATTCTCAAATTAAAAGATGTGAGAAGGAGCCACTGAATATCCACCAGATATTGTGGATTTCCACTGTTGTAGTTTTCCAGCCTCCTTCAGCATATAAGCAATAATATTTGGCTTAAGAATTTGTTCAATTCACCATCTAAGTTTTCAAACCAACCATTTCAAGACAATGTAATTGCTTCCCAAGCAACACTAGGTAGAAAGGGGGCATAGCACTAATAAAGTTCTTTTAAGAAGACTAATTCCCCAAAGATGCATACTGTATATATTAAGTCTCTGTGGCACTTTATCAGCTTTATCCAATATTTCTGTTTGACCTAGTTTTTAGGAATAAGTTTACTGCTGTTATTCTCTTTTTTAGAAGGACATTCTGTAAGAAAACTGAGTCTGAGGCTTCTGGCTTCTTACATAATAAAACTATTTAAGTTGTTCTTTATTTATAAATACTTTTGTTAATTTGGGTTTTTCTGCTGGGCAAAAGCTTCTGCCATCAGTTTTTTTCCCCTTTTCTTTCTGGAAGATTTGGTGACAACACCTAAAAAGAATCTGAAAAGCAGGGGATGACAAAAGATATGTAGTACTGTGGTATGATAGAGAGCCCAGACTGGTCCTATGGATGTTTGTAGAAGATTAGTACTTCTGGTGTGAGGGCTGCCAAGCCCTTTTACGTGCTGTTTTTCAACTTTGGTGTCCACCTATCACCCAAATCTCACCTGTGTCACCAAGGAGTTTTAGCATGCATAGTGGCCACACCCTGGTAAAATGTTTTGGCAAATGGGCTAAACCAGGTTGAGGGTAACCAAGCGACCTCTAACACATTGGTAATTTGGGGGAGGTATATACCCTAAGCACATGAAGACTTCCCCAATGGAACAGGCAGATGTGAACAATTTGTTTCCATCATCCACAAAGGCCATGGAAGCAGGCACAGTGAATGCTTAGAACTTGTTTAGATATTGAAGTTGCCAAGGTCTTCAACTGCATCCCAAATCTTTGCCAGCAGTCTTGACTTTGGTCTTTCTACTGAACTCCAATGACTTTGGAAAAGAGAGTAAGTTTGAGTGTGTACAACTCTGACTCACTTAAATCCAATTTATTCCTGAGTCCAAAGACATCACTCATACCTTTTTTATCATTTTTACCTATATCAAGTTCCTGTGGCAGCAGGTAAGTAATGAAACAGTGGATACGGACACACTGGGAGCTGTAGTCACAACCCTCCAGATAGGTTGCCCAGGCCACAGGGTTGTCTTCTCACTGGACGGAAGTAGCAATAGGATTTGGCAGCCTCATGGGTGTCTGAGCAGCCTTTTTTTAGTGCCTTATTGCTTACCTTCTGGCAGAAGGAGGGGGATAGAATAGGGACCCTTAAAACTATCTATTTTATCCAACCCTGGGCTGCTTAGTGTGACAGATGAGTATACCACCCTGAGGTCAAAAAACAAACAAAAAAACATACTAAAGCTTTTGCAAAGGTGACTCTACTCACCAAAGATAGGTTTATGGAATGTGCACACACCTATGGACAACACAAAAACCAGCAGACTTGAAAGACAAACAGCTCTTGTTTGCAAGAGAACTCAGCAGGCATTGAATCTAATCAGCAGCCCTGAGTGAAGCAAGGCTGGCAAATGAAAGTCAGCTTACCAAAGGTGGAACCGGATACATGGTTTTGTTTTGTTTTGTTTTGTTTTGTTTTTTTCTGAAAGTGACCACAGTAACGGGGAGCACTTGAAGCTGGCATATGTTTTTGCAATCAAAACCAATCTAGTCAACAAGCTTGTATGCCTACCAAAAGGAGTGAATGATAGGCTTATGACAATGTGATTGCCATTTGCAGGAAAGAGCCATGCCACCATCATCGTGGCCACATTGATTAGCGATAAGGACAGGATCCTGGAGAGATGGGTTGAACACTTCCAAAGTATCCTCTACAGACTGTCACTAATCAGTTCAGGTTGAAGTCAAACCCTCTCTAGTTAAAATTCCAGCTGAAGAAGAAGTTTTAACTCATTAGCTTCTTTTTGTGTGGTAAAAATCCCGTTGCTGATTCTATTCCAGCTGAGATTTATAAAGCAAGGAGTCCACTACTCATATAAAAAGTTGACTGAAATCTTCTGGATTATATAGCAAAAGGAAGTTATCCCCTAGGAGCTCAAGAATGCCTCCATAGTCCATATCTATAGAGAAAAAGGTTGTCCCATGACAACCACAGTTGGGTCTTTCTCTTAGTCAGTGCTGGCAAAATTCTGGCCAGAGTCCTCCTTAATAGGCTGATCCTTCACCTGGAAGATAGTCATCTACCCAAGAGCCAATACGGCTTCAGAAAGGGCTGAGGAATGGTCAATATGATGTTTGCTGCCCGACAACCCCAGAAGAAATGCCAGGAGCGAAACAGAGGTCTGTATGTAACATCCACTGATCTGACCAAGGCCTTTGATACTATGAGTCATGAGGGCTTGGGGAAGATCATGGCAAAATTTACTTTCCTGAAGAAGTTCATTAGTATTGTACATCATTTTCAAAATGGCATACTTGCATAGGTTCTGGATAATGGGCAATGCTCTCACAATTTCCCAAACGAAAGCAAGGATGTGTGCTTGCTCCCATGATTTTTAAGATGATGTTTTCAATGATGCTTTGGAAGCCTTCAACAAGGATGAAAACAGCATCAAAGTCAGTTATCACACTGATGTTGAAGTATTTAACTTGAAAATGCTACACACCAAGACTAAAATAGATGGCGAGTTGTTTTTTGTTCACAGATGATTGTCATTCAATAGCATCTCTGAGGCTGAGATGCAACAGAGTGTGGATTGATTGCCACTTATCCTAAATTTGGCCTGATTATTAACACTAAGAAAACAGAATTTCTCTACTAGCCAGTACTGCATCATCCATAGGTAGAACCACAGGTTCCAGCAAATGGAGAAATTTGGAATGCTGTGGATGAGTTCACTTACCTTGGCAGCATGCATTCCTTCAAGGTACACATAGATGGTGAACTTGAGGCATGCATTGCCACAGCTACCTCAGTGTTTGGAAGACTGAAGGAAAGTATGAGAGAAGAGGCATTAGGCTGCTTACTAACTGAAAGTCTACAGCACTGTTATGCTGACCTCGTTATTGTATGCCTATAAAAACTGGTCAGTATACCAGTGCCATGCCAAGAAACTGAATCACTTCCATTTCAATGATTTCAGAAAGATTCTGAAGATCAACTAGCAAGATAAGGTACAAATACTGAGGTCCTTTCTCAAGCTGAACTGACAAGCAATTAAATTCTACTGCAGAGTGCACAACTCCAATGGGCTAGATATCACATTGCCCAAATGCCAAAAGTACATTTGCCTAACAGACTCTTTTACTGAGACCTAACACAAAGCAAGCACTGACATGGTGGTTAGAAGAAGTGATACAAGGACACTATCAAGGTCTCTCTAAAGAACTTTGATATTGATTGTGAGACATGGAAGATACTGGCACAGGAACACCCACCATGGCATGCCAGTATCAAAGAAGGCACTATGGTCTGTGGGCAAAGAAGAATTGCTGTATCTGAAAAGAAATGTAAGATGAACAAATTTAGAGACACCTCCCCTCCAAATGTCCATATGGACTCTTTGCACCCAACTTGTGGTAGTGTTCTAAGCTCATATTGGTCTGATTAGCCACTCTCAAATACACTGTACCTTGATGCTCATATAGTGATATTATTTTGGTCCTCTTTAAGCACAAAAGACAACAAATAGAGGGCCCAGAACTGAATCTTGGACATCCATATTTAGAGAGTATAACATGGATGATGATCTGAAAAATGATTAGTCAGACAGGTAAGACGTGAACCAAGAAGAAGCTATGTCATGAAAATTCAGAAAGGAGAGTGTATTCAGGAGAACAAGGAGTTCAAAAGTGACAAATGTTCAAGACAAGTCAATAAGAATGAGAACTAAAGAAAAAAGCATCAGATTTGGCAATTATTTTAGAGAGAGAATTTCTTGTTGAGTGATGTTTCAGAATTTAGATTGCAAAGATGTGAAGGGGAAGAAGAAGCAATGATTTTAGACACTTTTCTACAAGTTTGACTGAAAAAGGAAAGAGAGAGATTATGTGCAAGCTAGAAGGGATTTCTAGGGTCTAGTGAGGGTTTTGTTGTTGTTTTTTGAAGAAAGATAGGAATGATTCAGATATGTTTCTAGATAATAGGAAAGGAGCCAGTAGATAGGAAGAAAAGTAAGAATAGCAAGAGGGGTGATTTAAAGGAAATTTCCTAGAAATTGGATTAAGGTTACATTTAGAGAAGTTGGCTTTGACATGGGAAAGGAGGAGGGAATAGAGACTGATAGTTATTAGAGAAGGGGAGAACAGGGAATCTGGGGAGAATGACCTCAGTCAAGTATGAAAGAAAGTCCACAGCTATGAGGAAGGAGGAATGATGAGAAGGTTTAAGGAGAGGAAAAAAAAGAGGTTTTAAACAGCCACTGTAGAGAATGCAGTAGACAATCATGGAGTAAAAAGCTGGATGGAGTAAAAGCTGGGACTTACTTGAGCGCTCCCTGAAACCCCTCCAATTACCTGTAAATAAATTCTAGAGCTACAGAATTCACTGAATGACAGAATGAAACAAATCTCCAGAAGGGATGCAAGAGGATCACAAAAAAATGAGTCAACAACTTGCTAAAGGAAACCTAAAAAATACTGAAGAAAATAACAAAGCTGGAGAGCTGAAAAAGGATTTGGAAAATCAAATATGAGAACTAGAGGAAAAATTGGGAAAAGATGCAAGAGGATCATAAAAAAATGAGTCAACAACTTGCTAAAGGAAACCTAAAAAATACTGAAGAAAATAACACCTTAAAAATAGACTAACCCAAATGGCAAAAGAGGTCCAAAAAGCCAATGAGGAGAAGAATGCCTTAAAAAGAAGAATTGGCCAAATGGAAAAGGAGATCCAAAAGCTCACTGAAGAAAATAATTCCTTAAAAATTAGAATGGAGCAAATCAAGAGACTTTATGAGAAATCAAGAAATTACAAAACAAAAGTAAAAGAATGACAAAATAGAAGACCATGTAAAATATCTCATTGGAAAAACTATTTACCTGGAAAATACATCCAGGAGAGGTAATTTGAAAATTATTGGACTACCTGAAAGACATGATTAAAAAAAGAACCTAGACATCATCTTTCAAGAAATTATAAAGGAAAACTACCTTGATACTCTAAAACCAGAGGGTAAAATAGAAATTGAAAGAATCCACTGATAGTCTCCTGCAAAACATCCCAAAAAGAAAACTCCTAGGAATATTGTCACCAAATTCCAGAGTTCCCAGGTCAAGGAGAAAATACTGCAAGCAGCCAGAAAGAAACAACTTGAGTATTGTGGAAACAAAATCAGTATAACACAAAATCTAGCAGCTTCTACATTAAGGGATCAAAGGGCTTGGAATAGGATATTCCGGAGGTCAAAGGAGCTAGGATTAAAACCAAGAATCACCTACCCAGCAAAACTGAGTATAATAATTCAAGGGGAAAAAATAGATATTCAATGAAATAGAGGACTTTGAAGCATTCTTGATGAAAAGGCCAGAGTTGAATAGAAAATTTGCCTTTTTCTTATAATACCCAAGAGAAACATGAAATGGTAAACAGGAAAGAGAAATCACAAGGGACTTTAATTAAAGTCGAGCTGTTTACATTCCTACATGGAAAAATGATATTTGTAAATTGTGAGACCTCAGTATTAGGATAGCTGTAGGTATGTGGGGTGGCGAGACCACCCAAGTACCCCAATAATTCACAGAGGCTTCTCAGGTAGAGACAGAAAAGGAATTTATTTTATTTTACAAATCTCACAAGATTTGGGCGTCACCTCCACTAAGATGGACTAGTGGAAGGACACTAGTTACAAAGGACGAAGCACCAGTATATATCCTAAAGCAAGAAAATTCCTGCCCGTCACTATCCCTCTTCTCCATTGGCTGGGAGGTGGGCTTACAATCTAGGTGCAAAAAGCTAGACAAAGAATCAGGAAATCAAACACAGCCACTCCAAATCACATCTCCTTATTTAGCAACAGGGTGCTGATGTGGCAATAACATGGCTAAGATAAAGAGGTGGAATGAGGAAAAGGGCGGGGGGAGGCTTCCAGGAGCAAGGAAGGAACAATCTGTATGTGGTTCTTTTGTCCTTATTTGGTAACCACCCTGTGACTAGCACAGAGGGAGAGAGGGAGAGGCACTTATTGCCCCAGGCCCCAAATTCCTGAGAGTTAGGTAATCACATTCCTACAAGGTCAAATCCTGAGTTCATTCCATCCTCTCATTGCTCCTGCTTATTCCAGAAATAAAAAGTAATGCGCGCGCACACATGTATATACACACATATACATATACACACATATACATATATACACATATACACATATGCATATATACATACATATGTATGTATACATATATACATACATATGTGTGTATACATATACATATATACATACATATGTGTGTATACATATACATATATACATACATATGTATGTATACATATACATATATACATATATTTTATATATGTATACACACACACAGAGAAGGAGAGACACAAAGAGAGAGACAGAGAGACAGAGACAGAGGGCACAGGGTAAGTTGAATATGAAGGGGCCATATATAAAAATAAAATTAAAGAATGAGTAAGGAATATATTGGGAGAAGGAGAAAGGGAGAGACAGAGTGTGGTAAATTATCTCACATAAAAGAGGCAAGAAAAAGCTGTTACAATGGAGGGGAAGAGGGGGGAGGTGAAAGGGAATAAGTGAACCTTACTCTCATTGGATTTACCTTTGGAGGGAAAAATATACACACTCAACTGGGTCTCTTACACTACAGGAAAGTAGGAGAGAAGGGACTAAGAGGGCAGATGATAGAAGCGAGGGCAGATTGGGGGAGGGTGTAGCCAAAAGCAAACACTAGAAAAGGGACAGGGTCAAAGGAGAAAATAGAATAAATGGGAGGCAGGATAGGATGGAGGGATAGTTAGTCTTTAACAACATGACTATTATGAAAGTGTTTGGCACAACTACACATATATATCCTGTACTGAATTGCTTGCCTTCTCAATGAGGGTGGGTGGGGAAGGACGAAGGGAGAAAATTTGGAACTCAAAGTGTTAAAAACAAATGTTAAAAATAGTTTTTATATTCAACTGGGAAATAAGATATACAGGCGATGAGGTATAGAAATCTATCTTGCCCTATAAAAAGGTAAGGGGGAAGGGGATAAAAGGAGTGGGGGTGACAGAAGGGAGGGGCAGACTGGGTGAAGCAGTAATTAGAATGCATGCCATCTTGGGTGGGGGGAAGAAACGGGGAGAGAATTTTGAACTCAAACTCTTGTGAAAATGAATGTTGAAAACTAAAAATTAATTAATTTTAAAAATGAAAATGTAGGTGTCTCTGACAGGCAAAGATCAACCCAAATTGCTGAATAATCAATGAGGGTGTACATTTATTAATAAAGAGATAGGCTAAAAGTCATTCTCCTGCAGAGAATGTGACTTGATCTTGAGACTCAGCAGCCTCCAGCACTCTGGACAAAAGAATGGGGCTAGTGGTGTTTGTTCCAGGGCACGAGCCAATTGCTTTTATGGCTAGAATTATCCTAGATTAGATTCAATTTACACTTCAATCAGAAGAAAAGTCTCCTAGTTGTGTGGAGTCCCCCCAAGATTGGGAAGAATGTTCCCAGGGGATTAGGCCAATCTCATCATCATCCTGCAGAGATTGACTAACCTAAGAGGACTGGTCCCTAAATAAGGAAATAGGAAAAAAATCTCAATCCTAATTTAATAATTGGTTATAACAGAAAATTATAATTTCTCTCATTCCTCTATCAGCTTTGGGTATATTGCTAACTTCTAGTTCTCCTTCCATGTCTCTGATCAATGCTCTGTCTGTTACTATATCATTATCCATAACCTGCCACAGAACCTTAGTTATACCCCAAGAATCTGTCCTCTGCTCTGTTCTCTCTCTAAACACTCTAGGCAGTTTCATCAATACCTGTGTGTTCTGTAGTACGTCGATGATGGCTGCCAGATCCATATAGACAATCATAATCTCCTTTTAATCTCTCTCCTTTTCCTATTGTACCAACTATTTGTTAGAAATTTCCAACTGAATACCCCACAAGCATTTCAAAAAGTCTACTTTTTCAGCTCTTCCTCTAAACTTTCCTTTTAGGGTTGAGAGCATAGCCATCACTTAAGACATCCAGTTTGGCAATATTGGTTTGCATATTTCTTCATGCATATCCACCATAGTAAATTGACTGTGCATTCTTGAAGAGTATACCTCCAAAATATATTTCTCTTCTGTCCCCTTTTCTCCACTCACATATACACCTACCAAATTCAGACTATCATCATCTGTCACCTGACCTGTTGCAATAGCCTCCTACTTGGATTCTGGGCATCCAGTCTCTCTTCTCCCTATTCTATTCTCCACACCTTTTTCAAAATAATCTTTCTAAAGCACAAGTCTAATGACATCTCTTCCCAGATCATAAAGCTTTGGAGGTTTCAACTGCCTTTAGAATAAAATGAATACCCTTCACCTTGGTGTTTAAAGTTATTGACAGGCTGTCTCCAGTCAACTTTTCCAGCTTCAATTTATATTACACAAAAGAGGATTCATTTAGAATTGAACCCCATAGGTGTCATACTTCAAACACTTCATTGTACAGATAAGGAGTATAGAATCTATTGATTTTAGATGACTTGGCCAAGGTCTCACAAGTAGGATTTGCAGAGCCCATATTTGAACTGAAGTCCTCTTACTCCAGAGACAGTTCTTATGCTATTGTAATACCCTTTCTACTCTCTATATGTTAGCCAAACTGACCTACTTGCTGCTTCCTGATCACAGTATTTCATGTTCTGTCTCCCTCCTCTTATCTACCCCTTAGCTTTCCTCAAAACTCAGGTTATATGCCAGTTAATAAAGAAGTCTCTTAGTCTTCCTCCTTATTAGTCTTGCCCTATTCTCCTAAACCTATCTTGACTTAATGCATCTATTTACTTTGTTACCCTCCCCCCTACACACACAACAGAATATGAATTCCTTGAGGATATGGACTTTTTTGCTTATCCCTAGATATTTAGGAGCTAATGTAGTGCAGTCTGGTGGTGCAGTGTCTGGAGAGCTCCAACAGAAGTCAAGACGACAGACCCAAGTTCAATTCCAGCCTTAGACACTTATCCATGCAGTTCTGGGCACGTCGCTGTAACAACAATGTTACTTGAAGCTACTGTGACCGTGTTAGGCCAATAATAGCAGCACACAGGAGGGCTGCTAGCACAGGTGTTTTTCTAAGGAAATCAACTTTAATGGGTTTACAATCTCATTTTAATTAAACATACATATATCATTCACTTAGTTTGGGGGAAAAAGTCAGCACCCTGAACTTCAGAGAAAATACAGACAGAAATTACAAGCAGAAATTATATAAACAGAGCAAATAAACCCAAATCAACATACAGCCTTCTGTCTGACCATAGCAATACATACACAGTTGCCAGAGAGAGAGAAGCACCAACATCTGGGTTTTCAAAACCAGGGCAGGGAGCTCCTTAACAGCTGCACAGAGTCTCATTAGGCCAAATCACAGGAATGCTCTTCCAATGAGTGAGCCCCATGCAAAGGGCTAACCTCAGAATATATATACACTTCTTCAGGGTCAGAGGGTGTCACAACCATGAGAATCAAACCCATGTGACCTAGGTCTTCCCGGTGACTCAAGCAAGTCATCAAAGACTCCCGATTCAGTCAAAGACTCTTGATTGAAACAAAGGCAAGACTCAAAGACATTTTATTGCCTCAGTGCTGAGAAGTACTCCAAAACAAAAAATCAGCAAAAAGTCCCACCTGCTTGCCATCACAATTATGTACCTCAGTTCCTGGGTCCCCATCATCTCTAAAATGGTGATAATACTATCACTTACTCCACAGGTGAGTGTTGTGAGAACTAAATGAGATAACAGAGAGTGCTTTGCAAAATTAAAAGCCCTATATAAATGTTACCCATTATTACTGAATGCTTAATAAATGGTTGTTGTAGTGGGATAGGATGGAAGTTATGAGATGATCCACAGAGATAGATCTCTTGCCTTTGACCCAACTCAGACTCTTTATCCTCTCCCCAACCAATGATACTTTTCCACCAAGTACCAGAATTCACAATGATAGCTCTGGCTGGCTATTGCTATGAGTCCAAAACATTGTATAGTTTCTTCAGGGGAAGGTGAGACTCACTAGAGAATACTATGTACTGTTTATGGGCTCCTGAAAGTCCTTTTGTGTTGTTCTGCATTTGTCGTGGATGTGATGAAGACTGTCCAATACCTTCTACTGTTAATCTGAGTGCTTGCATGAGGGCTGCTGCCTTTTCCTCTACTTTTGTTAAAATTTGAGCAAGAGAAAAATCCTCGTGTTCCCAGAAGACTCTGACTAGAGATAAAGTAAGCTGAAAAGAATGACTGTGAGCTACTCCCTGCCCACACTTCAGATTGAATCTGCTGTGTCAACTCAGTACATTTCTGGCCTCAGGTTTCATATGCAAATAAATAAAAATGTCTTCAAGTTGCCTCATCCATAGAAGAGAAATGATAACTGTGACCCAACTAGTATGGAGAATGTAAACAACTTATTATCTCTCTAATATTAAAATAATGGGTTGAACCATCTATGACAGATATCCCCAAATCCTTCCCATTAATTACATGCCATTATCTGTATCACATGAAACTAATTAATAAACTAATAAAATATTTGGCATTTATGTATCATTTAAAAGTTTGCAAAGTTCTTTCCTCAATCCTCATAAACAAGTAAGTTAGGTAGTCTTATTGTTATTATACCCATGATACAGATGAAGAAATTGAGGCTCTGAGAAATAAAAAGACTTGACTATAATCACACAATTAAAAGTAATTAATGCAGGGTTAAACCCAGATCTCTTCTGGTTCCGAGTCTAATATTTCCATCACTGTATCATACTGCAAACAAATGTAAAATAAATTAGAAATGTACCCTTTCCTAATTAAGATGTGGGGGTAAGGAGGTATTTAATCTAGTCTTAATGAACATGAGGCAGTAGCACTCAGGATGGGTTGTAACACAATTCAATTTTCAGTTCTTCTCTGTAAGATTTGTGTTGAGAGGGTATTGAAAATTCAAGCTTAGTCTTCTTCAAAAAAATCACATTTCTCACCTGTCTCCTTATTTCCTTCACATGTATATAGATTTACCTAGCGTTAACAAGTCATGTGGAATTTATTCCCTGTTTAAAACAGACAAGAATTTATATATCCTCCCTAATTTCACCACCACTCTATAACTTAGTATAAATTACTTCTAATTCAGCTCATTTATGGCTGGCTTCTTAGGTATATCACCTTCCTCTTTTGTTCACATCATCAATTTTCACTAATAAATTTCTTCTGGTTGTCCATATCATTGTAGGTATTCACTCTTTATACTTCAGGCATCACATCTGCAGTAACTCTCTGGAGCATTGATGTAGATATCCGCCCACTGAATTACATTTATTGTAGCTTTCACTTCTAAAACAGCTCACAGCAGTTACAGCTACTGGCCTTCAATCTTGCAGTCGATACTTAGGAAACCATCTTAGTTTTTGGCATCGTGCATTTTTTTTTACTATTTACCTACCTCCAACAAGAATTGGAATTAGTTATTTATCTGAATCCATGAAAGAGAGGGGATGGAAGAGAAAAATAAATGGGAGGAAGAAGATAAGAAAGGGACCTTTTTTTTTAGTCATCAAGAATGTTATCTCTCAGGTCCAGACCCGTAACCAGAATGAGTCTTCTCTGCAACAAACATCCATCTCTGGCTTTTCATAGAACTTCCCAGACAAGTGGTGCAAATGCTGCTTCTATGAAATCTTCTTAGACTCCTGTCAAGTCGTCTCCTTTCTTTCAGGACTTCCCCACACCCTAAGGAATAGGTGGGTTTCTTCACATGAATCTGTACCTATAGTTAGGCTATGTATCCTCTTCACTATCTCTACTCACTACACACTAGCTCCATCCAAACTGTTTTTCCCAAGATAAAAAAAATACTAATTTTGTTCTGCTCAGGTTTGTAATTCATGCTTGAAATTTTTAATGTAAGATAAACCTGCCTCTGACATACCAAATTTACCGAGGACATTGTGTCCCATCCCATATTCCTCAGTTCAGACTCAGCCCTTTTCTTTAGAAAAATTAAGGTCCCTATGGTTTTCTTCACATATTAACCTGATTGACTTTATATCTATTCTATCTAAGTTTCAAGAAAATTCACCAAATTCCAAGTTTTAGAACTGTTACCTCTTGACGTCCAGATATTATGCCTATATTGCATTTAAGGCATTCCAAGGTACTAGTTAATTGTGTTCCTGCTTTCTCTAATACTGTTTTCATTTTTTTATTTGTTGTCTCTGTGTTCTAGCTCACGAAAAACAACTATAAGTTCTGTGATGGAAAAAAGTTTTTAATATGCAGTTGTTACAAAAATGCCATCCATAAAAAAGTAATTATTGCAACTTATAATGGAGGAGAGAGAAAGAAATATGAAGAGTCTAGAATTTTAAGACAGAAACCTAATTATTAGCCATCTAACCTGAAGTACCTCTCCTAGTTAAGTATAAAAGAATAGTCAAAGTAGACATAAGAATTTAATAAAATAAAAACTACATCTCAAGGCAATCCATTCCATTTTCAAATGGCTCAAATTAAAAGAATTTTTTTTCCTTTATCAAACCTAAATTTGCCTTTTCTATCCATATTTTGCAGTCCTACCCTCAGATGAAGCTCTTCCTCACAATAGTCTTTCAAATACCTTCTACAAATATCACACCAACCCTGGCAATGTCCCTAAAAATCTGCTCTTTTCTGTCTATAAAGCATCAGCAATTTCTTTCAATGATCTTTATATGGTATATGAACCCATATATGAACTCACCTTGGTGAGTACAAATCCAGGCTCACTCAGGCCTGCCTCTTTTTGGTCTGACTTAACCTTGCCCATGGCCTTTTTTTGGGAAAAGAGAAACAATGTTATAAACTGGGGAAAGGTGAGGGAAAGGAGGGTATGGGTTCTTTCGTTTCCCTGCGTTGTTTTCCTGCTTTTAGGAAAAGGAGATTAGAGATGGATACACTTTTATGAGCTTTGAAAGTACATGAGAATGAGCTACATGGAAACCACGCCAAGTTTTGCTGCCAGTTAATTCATCATTGAGGCACTGTAGGGGGAGGAACAATCTATGGGATCCAGCCCAGCTGTGGCTGAGATGAGTACTCATCCTGTGGCCAGGCTACATTTCGGTGTAAACTTGGTGGTAGGAGTAACTGTATAGAAACTGCATTAAGTATGAACCTGTTCTCCCCAGGAAATAAGGTAGTAGGAGAGAATATGTTGCCCCCTCCCCAGGTATTGGGGGGGGGGCGGAAATAGTGGTACTTCTGAATGTGATAATTCTTTATAAATGTTTCTTGATATTAATTGGTTAATTGGACCTGGGATGTTAATCATTTAAACTAACCATGGGGAAAACACACTGGAATGCAGGGTAAAGCTGATAGCACTAGAGGACAACACCAACACCTCAGAATTATCCCCCTAGACTTCTGAGGGGGAAATATGATGGAGCCTGTGCTGAGAGGATGAATTCAGCATAATTCCAACAAATAAAAAAATTCCAACAAATTAATAAATTATTCCAACAAATAATGCCAACACTTAAACCCCAAGATTTTTTTCAGAAAAGTTTCCATTTTATACATATATGGAGTAAAAGCTTTTTACCTAAGTACAAAACTTTATATTGATATTTATTCAATTTCATATTATTTCATTTAACCTAATGTTCTAGGACTTTCAAGACTTTTTTGGATTCTGATTCTCTTATTCAGAATATTAGCTATGTCTCCTAGCTTCACAGGATATGCAAATTAGTGCTACTTCTGCCTTTATTCTAGGCATTCTAAAAATTAATAAAGAGCACAAAGACAATTATAGATCCTTGGCACACTCCACTAGAGACCTCCTATGAATACAGTGAGCATATACAGTCATTTGGAGATTGTAACAACAACGTGGCTAGCAGCTGCTGTAGGGGTGTAAGACCCAACAAGACCAGCAACAAGAGCTGCCATCACAGGTTCTTTGATCTGCTTTTCTAAGGAAAGCAACTTTAAGGGGTTAACAATCTCACTTTAATTAAACATACATATATCATTCACTTAGTTCAGGGGGAAGAGCCAGCACCCTGAACTTCAGAGCAAATACAAACAGAAATTACAAACATACTTTATATAAACAGAGCAAATAACACAAATTACTCTATCCATAGCAATACATACTTACCAGAGAAGCACCAACATTTGAGTTTTCAAGGCAGGGGGCTCTTAATAATGGCTGCCCAGAGTCTCCACACCAACACTCTTCCAGTGAGTTAGAGCCCCAAACAAAATGCTAACCTCTGAGTTTACATACCCTTCTTAAGGTCAAAGGGCATCACAACCATGAGAATCAAAACCATGTGACACTTCTTCAGGTCATATAACTCAAACCTATGTGAAGTAGGCTTTCCCTTGTTTCTTAAGCAGGTCATCAAAGACTCCTGAATTTAATTGAAGAAACAAAGGCCACACTCATCAAAGGCACTTGATCACTTCAGTGTTCCAAAAGGGAAAACAGTAAAAAATGTCCCACCTTAATTCCCAATACAGAGATAAAGAAGATGAATAAACACTCTAAGTATTTGAATTCTCAGGTGCTGATTCATGTTTGGTTCTATATTCCTTGGATTAAACTTTAATTCATTTACATATAAAATACATAATTTCATTCTATTGAAGTTATGACATATGAGAAGTTTGTTGAAATAACTGTTTAGCCATTTTTTTTCTGGTAATGTGATTTACATTCCTTTGTTTTAATCCATTGTCCTCAAATCCAAGACTCATTCTCAGATAGTATTTTATAGTATTTTATGAACCAACAACTCATATTCCTAAAATATCTTCTCTCTGTCATACATCTTTAAGGGGAAACTATAACGAAAACAGTACCTATGTTCCAATAGTTTTCAATTCATAGATTTCTTCTTTTAAATATATACATTTCCTGGAACTTTTAACAAATCCATCATATGATTAAAAAAATCTTGGATTTTCACATTTTATACCATGTGATAGCCCAAGAAATTCAACCAGATGGCTAGAATAATATATACTCTGTGCTTTTCCCTTATATGGGAAATTTTTCTTATTTAACTTTAAAATGGGGAATAGTAATGGGATGATGAAAAATATATGTACTGTTGGAAACTCTTTTTAACACCACCAAAATAGGCAAACAGAATGGAGATGAAGAAATTGGATTATTCTGTGTATCTATAAAGAGAAATTAAGTGGTAAGCTATTCTTTGGCAAATCTATTGTTCTGTTCAACCAATTTTAAAAATAGAATCAGTTTGAACTTAGAAGGAAAAAGTAATACAACTCCTGAGGAGAAATTTGGGTTCCCAGAGTTTAACATCAATACAGCACATACATTCAACTTAAAAGCCCAACCTGGTAGAAAAAAAGAATTGAGTCAAGATGATATAACAGAACAAAAATTGGGCTATGCCAGTCCTGCTTCTGATTCCTGCTAAACGTGTGATCCTGAGGAAGTCTCTGACCCCACTTTTATCTTCTGTTTAAGATGGATGCTTATAGTAGCTTCTTTCTTTCCAGGCTTGTAAGGAAGTGCTCTGAAAATCATAAAGGCTCTAGACAACTTTAACTATTGTTATTTATTAACCCTATCTTGAAACAACTAAACATTTCATATTTTTAAAATACAAGGCCTCATACCAAAAAATAGCACTACAATAAACTGGCTTCTCTGGAAGTCCCTGTGGGGCTGCTAAAGTGAAATGCGTCATGTTAATCAAGCTCCGCTTATATATTAGTGCCATATAGTGTACTCCCAAAGCAAAAGATTCCGGGGTCTCATAATTGTCTTGAGCAATCATGTTTTGTGCTTATCTTTGGTTTTGGCAGCAGCTTCAAGTACGTTCCTTTTTCTTTCATTCTTACTAAGTCTAAAGAGAGTAAATGTTTGGTTGTTTGAAATTTCATGACAAGAATCATTCTTCACCATTACAACTGTAAGACACACCTCTCTCCCAGAATTTCCTGTTGAAAAAGAAATTTCCCTATGAGGTGCAATGCCCTGAAATATACACATACATACATACATATACATATGTGTGTATGTGTATATACCCACATACATGTGTGTACATATATGTGCATATATGTGTATGTATACACACACATACACACACAGATACATATGTGTATGTGTGTTTGTGTGTGTACAGAAAATGCCAGAAAAGGGGAGAAAGATGAGGTGGAGGACACGGAAGAGAAATAAGATCTTCCTTGTAATTATTTCTCAGGCTAGTCATGACTACAAAGGTTATAGAACATTCCTATTTTCCCTCTAAACTAGTTGTAGATTGTCTTGGCTTGTCTAAAAGAGGTATAAACAGAAATAGAAACAAAAACACAGAGACAAAAACTGAGAGAGAAATACAGAGATGCAAAGAGACAGAGAGATATAGACAAAGACATTCAGAAAGAGATTAAAAAATAGGAGGGAGGGAGGGAGAGAGAGAAATGGAGGGACAAAGATATAACAGAGAGAGACAGTGAGAAAGGTGGAGAGAGAGCTAAGTTTTTGAGAATAGTGATAAATATCAAGTGTGCCCAGGGAAAAGGCAACACCTCATAACAGAGACTTGATGAAGTTTTCATGGGTAGGGGCAAGGGTTCAAAGTTATCAAATGACAGTTAAAAACGACGTTGGTTTTTAAGTTGGAAAATAAAACACGTGTGCATTCCTTTTTAACTATACATTGGCCTTCAGCATTCTACCCTCTTAAAATTCTCCTGGACATTATCAGTCACCAGGTCAGCCTAAGGACAAAATCAATATGACAGTTATACCACCTCTTATCAGAACTGCATGGGTGAAAGATTATTTGTAAATAATGCTCTATGATCTAAATTTATAAGAACTAGAAAGGACCTAGGAGTTCAAGTAGTCCAACTGCCTTATTTTACAGGTAAGGAAATTGAAGGCCATGTCAGCTTGCCATTTGGGGGTGGGGTGAAACTTGGAAGTCATTTCCATAGAAAATGTTTTTCCCTAAATTTTGTTTATAAATTTGTCATATAAATTAACACTCCAGAGAATTGTGCATGGGCCAATCAGGTATGATTTTCCCCTCTACAGACACCCTTGATCCTGTGCCTTCTCATGTTATATAGCCAATCAACCCCAGTATCATTCCCACTTTCTCATTGATCTTCAATTTCTTGCTACCTACTGGTTCCTTCTCTTTTTCCTACAAATGTTTTGAGGTCTTCTCTATTCTTAAAAAATTCTCACTTGATCCAACTACCCCCACTCACTACCATCCCATATCTCTTCTCCTCTTCTCAGCTAAACTCCTTAAGAAAATCAGCCTCATAAGGTGTCCCCACTTTCTCTCTCCTCATTTTCCTTTTAACCTTTTGTAACGTGGCTTCTTACCTCAACATCCAAACTGACTTTTGCAAACACATTTATGAGCTGAATCATCAAATTTAATTATCTTTGATCAATCCACATCCTTCTCGTCTTCTCTTCAGTACTTGATGTTGTTGTTCCCCTTCTCTGCCCAGAAAATCTCTCCTCCGCAGGATTCTGTTCTAGTTTTCTTTTCCAAAAAGTAATAATTTCCTTTGTTGGATCTTCTTTCTACTCTCACTACCAGTTTGTATCCTTCTTAGTACTCTTTTGGGTAAGACCTCTTCTCTTACCCCTCTATTTTATCTCATTTTTTGATCAAATCAGTTTCTGTGAGTCCAATTACCACAGCTAAGTTCTTTATTCAGATAGATGTAAATAGATAATTTGAATATTATATTATTGTTACTATTATTATTATTTACTTCTTACACTAGCATTTCCATCAGAGTTGATGAGCCATAAACACCTTTAGTTCTCTGTTCTGGTATTCAACATTTATCAATTGTTAATGAGTTATTCAATAGTTATCAGTTAATATATTTTTCCTCAATTTTAAAAGTCCTCAAGCTAGTTTGTTTCTTTCCTCTTGCTTAGCTTTCTTTGGGAAGTACCTTATAAATGATATTTAATCATAATTAAATATTTTTAATGTGAGGAGGGAAGTGGAGATGCCAGAGACTAAATTTATTTGGGCTAGCTGGTTAAGTCTAATAAGCATATTTACAAATTCACTTTAATGGAAGATGAAGTATAAAAGAAATGAGCTCATTGCCTAGGTAATTTATTTGTTTTTGATTGTGGACTGACAACTCTTAGCTAACCTGAATAGGCCAAGTCTTGACACCTTCTACAAAACATTCAAATAGAGCTGACTTCAGCTACCCTAATAATGATCCAAGGAATGTGGAGGTCACTTTAGACTTAACGAATTAGATATTCACATTGATCAAACTCTCCAGAAAATTGCAGAATTCTGTATTTTCTTTGGTTCACATACATTTAAGAAACACTTATTTTGATAGGCAAGTGGATCTATGCTCTCATACATGTGGATAAATCAATCAATCAATGCGCATTTAGTAACCACTTGCTATTTACTAGACACTGCATTTTTTGTAATAGCCATAAAGAAAGGCAAAGGAAACCAAACACCAAGAAAATGAACAAATTAGGGCTCTTGATCCTGAGACCAGGGCTGCCAAACCGAATGTTTATGACTGGGAGTTAGAATAAGAAGGGAAATTTTTCTCCAGATCATTTGGCATTGTGTACATACCAAGAGAATAGGCTAGCTGTCCATCATGCTAACTACTTGGGAGCATACATAGGCATTAAAAAATTTAGAACTATTGAGTTTTGCCTAGGCCTATAAGAGGTAGCACCTCACAAAGAAAAAAGTTCTAGTCCAGAAGCCAGCTGACCTGAGTTCTAATTCAGGCTCTTCTGCTGACTTTTTTTTTTACTTTCAGCAAGATGTTTCACTTCTTTGAGACTCAGTTTCTTTATCTAGAAGATAAATTAGATAATAACTATGTTAGATAATAATTGAGTATCCTGCATCCATACTTAAAATTCAAGAGTGACTGAGAGATAAGGAAAATATGATTTATTAAAGCTGGTTTAAACCATTTAAGTGTCAAGGAACTCAGGTGTTCTACGTCCTGCTTATGAGGCAATCTCCGACAAATAGATTGCATCAAACCTAATTTTTTTCTGGGGAGTGGTACAGTCAATTCTCTTGTATAGTACCCAACACAAGGTATTTCTATTCATCTATGTATGCTTGTGTTTTCCCTAAGAAACACACATACACACACACATACACACACACACACTCATACATATGAAAGCAAAAGTCTATCAGTCACATTGAATTACCTGTTTTATTTTCATTTTTGCACTTTGGTGCATTTTAAAATATTTTAAAGAATCATTACTTCACAGTGTATCATCACCAGAAAGAACAATATGTTGATAGAAAGTAACTTAGTTTAGAGATTGGACATTCGTTAGCAATAGGAGGAAATAGTGCTTTTATCGTTCCAAATTTCTTAAGAAAAAAGGAAATAGATATGTTACTAACCTTTATTGTCTAAGTTTGCTGAGGAATATGATTTTCTCTGATTTTTAAAACATCATTAATTTTCTCTACTTGTCTGGAACAGGAATTCTCAATTCTAATTTTCTCACTTCCCAGGTTGACTTAGCCAGGATATTATACATGAGTTAACAGCAATTGAGTTGAAAACAACACTTCACCTGAGAAATAGAGCTGGAAATTATTAATTCAAACACTGAATTACCAGGTAAATTGATCATTTGACATTGATTCATTTAAAAATTAGAATTGAACTCTCAAAAGAGCTACTTTTTAGTTCGGGTTTTGCAGTTAAATATTTGTTTTATCTCAGGATTTTTCCCCTTTAAATCTCCACTTTCTTCCCTGAACTTTTCCTCTTCCTTCCTATTCTTCATGATGTCCTTGTCTCTTTTCATCTCTTATTCTCCTCCTCCTCCTTCTCCTGCTTTTCCATTTTCTCTTTTCCATTCTGCTTGTGCTCCTGCTTCTGAACTCAAAGGCCTTGTGTTCAAATCCTGCCTTTCTTATGTCAAGGCCAAGTTCTTTTACCTCTCTGGGCCTCCATTTTCTTCCCTGTTAAATTAAGGTGTTGGATTGATTTACTTTTGAGGTTAGTTACAGGTTTAAATATATGATCCTATGACTCTATAATCATGTTCTTCAGCTTGTGGGAATCTCTATCCAGGTTCAATAATGGAAACATCAAATCTTGGCACTTTTTCTATATCTGGGAGCTGAAAAATTCATCTTCCTCCAAAGGTAACAATCCCTGATAGTAGAGAAGCCAATGAATCAGGCCAACTGCTCAACAATTTGCTTCCTTAAATGCCCATGTGGAATATTCAAACAATCAATAGATAAGTTACTATTGTTGTTCTTGAAGTACAAACTTTGTGCCAGGCACCATGCTAAATGCTTGAAATATAAAGAAAAAATTAAATTGCCCCTGCCTTCAAAGAGATTATATTCTTGTTAGAGGATACAATATATTAATATAGTTATACAGAAAATAGATACAACACAGGTACCTGGCAATTTGAAGGGAAGGAAACAGAAGGTGAATGGATTGGAAAATTCTTCATGGAATAGATGGTAGATTTGATGAACCTTAGAAGAAACTAGGTATTCTAAGAAGTGTCATAAAAAGGAAGGAAAGAAAAGATATTAAGAGCTTACACTGTGTCAGGCACTATGCTACTTGAGAAGGTTTGTTTGAGTCATGGGAATCAGCCAGGGCAGTATCATGGAGACAAGAAATGTAGAAGTCATGTGTGAAGTAAACAAGATTCAGTTTGTATGAACTTTGGTGTATGGTGAAGGGGTGCAATGGTTAATAAGTCTGGTAATGTAGATTAGTCTCACTCACGGGGAAAGCTAATAATACATCAATTATACAATTTAAATGAGAAATAATGAAAAAAAATATTTCCATGTTAGCCATACAACAAAACAAAGAAAAAATAGAGAAAGAAAAAATCATACTGTAATTTGGCCTGAACATTTATCAGTTCTCTCTCTCTGGAGGTGGACAGTATTTTTTTCATCATTCTTTGGAATTGACTTGAACCACTGTATTAGTCAGAGTAGCCAAGTCTTTATTCATGATCATCATTACAACATTTGTGTTATTGTATATAATGATCACTCACTTCACTTCGTGTCTGTTCATAGAGGTCTTGCCAGGTTTTTCTGAAACCACCCATCTCATCATTTCTTATAATACAGTAATACTCCATCACAATAACATACCACAACTTGTTCAGCCATTCCCCAATTGATGAGCGTAGCCACAATTTCCAATTCTTTGCCAAAACAAAAAGAGCTATAAATATTTTTGCACATATATGTCTTTTTCTTTGATTTCTTTGGGATACAGACCTAGAAATGGTATTGCTGAGTCAAAGTGTATGCATAGTTTTATAACCTTTTGGGGATAGTTCCTGGTTGTTCTACAGAATTAGTGAACCAGTTCACTACTCCACACTTTATTAATGTGCATATTTTCCCTTATTTCCTTCAGTATTTGTAATTTCTGATAGGTATGAGGTGATACCTCAGGGTTGTTTTAATTTGACTTTAATTAATATTGATTTAGAGCATTTTTTCATATGACTATGAATGGCTTTGAATTCTTCTTCTGAAAACTTCCTGTTCCTATCCTTTGACCATTTATTAGTTGGGAAATGGATCTTATTTATATAAATTTTATAATTTTTAATAAATTTAACTTTGTTATAAACGTATTTGAAAAATGAGGTCTTGGTTTGGGAAACTTGCTTTTAGATTTTGGTATTGCTTCATTTTCTTTTGCAGCAACTGAAAGATGAAATGGCTGAGGAAAACAAAGGTTCAATATTCTGAGCAAATCGATTTATTAAGCAATGCATGCCAATTGCCCAACAAACCAGAACCAGACCTCCTCACCTTAGATCTGGACCCCAAATACAAGGGGAGACAGATTTTTATACATTAAAAACAATTAATCAAATAAGGCTAATTAACTAAAATGAAACAGATGATCTGATTTCTAATTGGTTGAAAAATAAAAGACTTTCTAAGTTTGGAAGTGAAGAGCGAAGAGGTGCAATTTCCAGAATTCAGTAAATGAGATGTCCCACTGCCCAGGTATCTATAAACAATATAAAGAACATGGAAATAATAGCTGATTGATCAGTATGGGTTACTTTTCAGATAGGACATATGGGTTGCTGGAGACTTATGATTTGGAGAAAATTCCTTGCATTGATATTTGCATCTGACTGAGTTTCTGATCAGCATAACCTTGTCCTTAGTAAAGGATCCATAAATAGAATGTGGAAGTAGTCCAGTTTCCCAGTCAGATGGGACTAGGTTCAAACACTGCAATATGGTTTTCTTCCAATTCCCAGAATTTGGACTAGACTCATAATTGAATAGAAACTAAGCTAGCTCCTAAACTGAATCACAAAATGGAGTCAGTATGGTTCATTCAATTCCCACAATTAACCACTTGCTGTCCTAATCCCCTCAATTTCCTCACTATGGTGCCTTTTAGTAAAATGTATTTTCTATGATGATTTCTTTTAATTATGTCCATTTTTGCTCTTGCTTTGTTTGAGATCATGATTGCCACTTTTGCCTTTTTTACTTCAGCTGAAGCTTAATAGATTCTGCCACAGCCTTTATTTGAACTCTGTTCATGGCATTCTGTCCCACATGTGTCTCCTGTATATTGTTGGATTATGGATTTCAATCTAGTCTGCTATCAGCTTCTGTTTTATGGGTTAGCTAATCCCATTCACAGTCAGAGTTATGATTACTAGCTGTATAGTTCCTTCCATCCTACTTTCTTCTGTTGCGTATCATTTTCTCTCTCTTTTATCCTATCCCTCCTCAAAAGTCTGTTATGGTCCTGACCACTGCATCCCTTAATTCACCCTCCTTTTTATTACCCCCACCCATCTCTACCTATTTCTCTATTAGGTAAGATAGATTTCTATAATCAACTGAGTGTGTGTGTGTGTGTGTGTGTGTGTGGATACACACTCATTTGGGTATATCTATCTATCTATCTATCTATCTATCTATCTATCTATCTATCTATCTATCCATCTATTTTCTTCCATGTTAGAACCAATTCCAATGAGAGTGCAATGACAGTGCCTCCCCATCCCATTTTCTCTTCTGCTAAAAAGATCTTTTTTATGCATCTCTTTTATGTGAAAAATTTCTCCATTCTACCTTTCTCTTTTCTCTTCCAGTGCATCCTCCTTTCTTGCATATATATGAGATCCTCTTAATATATGTGTATGTAATATATGAATATTTAGATATATAGTATATCATTTAAACATAATCAACTCACACATGTGCCCTCTGTCTATATAAACTCCTTGTAACTGCCCTAATAATTATAAATTTCTTAAGTATTACATATATAGAAATGAAAACAGTTAAACTTTATGGGGTCCTTTATGATAATTCTTTCATGTTTACCTTTTGATGACTCTGTTGAGTCTCCTATTTGAATATCAAATTTTTATTAGGCTCTGTTTTTTTCATCAGGAATATTTGAAAAGCTCTATTTCATTAAGTATTCTTCCCCTAAAGGATTATAGTGGGTTTTGCTGAGTAGGCCATTCTCAGTGGCAATCCTAGATCCTTTCCCTTCTAGAATATCATGCTCCACACATGGCAATATTTTAATGTGGAAGCTGATAAATCTTGTGTGATCCTGACTATGGCTCCATGATATTTGAATTGTTTCTTTCTGTCTGATTGCAATATTTTCTCCTTTGCTTGGGAGCTCTGGCTGCAAGATTCCTAGAGTTTTCAGTTTGGGAAATCTTTCAGGTGGTGATCGATGGATTCTTTAAATATCTATTTTGCCCTTTGGATTTAAGATAACAGGGTAGTTTTCCTTGATAACTTCTTAAATGATAATGGCTAGGCTATTTTTTTAATCATGGCTCTCAAGTAGTCAAAAATTTTCTTCTATATATTTTTCAGGTCAGTTGTTATTCTGATGAGATGTTTCACACTTTGTTCTTTTTTCATTTCTTTTGACTTTTTTTTCTTAAAATTTCATGAAGTCTTTAGTTTCTAGTTGCAGTGAATGACCTTGGAATTTTCAACGTCTAACCAAGCTTAAGTACTCCGGAGTGTCTGCTTCAGTAACTTTCATGCCTCTTGGAATAAGTTGTTCTCATCCACCCATTCCACCAGAGGGAGTTTTCACATGCTTGTGGTAGACATCCCCCTAACTCATCAATGGTTTTTATACCTGATAGTTGCCCTCAACCTGGTTTAGCCAATATGCCAAAACAGTTTACTTGGGTGTGGCCATTATGTATGCTATAGATTCTTGGAGCCAAAGTTGAGAGCAGAGTGCCAGGTAGACACCAAAAGTGGATGAATAGCCCTGAAAATGTCTAAGCAAGTCCTAACACCATCCTCTTTGAATACCCCATGCACACTTTGTGAATAATCCTAAATGTTCTTCTCTGCCCTACAACTGCAACCCAGAACTGCTTTTTGGCAATAGAGTTGCCAATCGGTGTCAGATGCACTTGGTAAGTCCCCAGAATTCTCTTTTTACCAGTTTCTGCCTCCCTTCCATGCATTAGTCGAGAGCTCCTAAATTTGCTGTTACTGCTACATTGATGATGCTTCTGCCATTCTCCAAGCCTGCACTCACACCAGTGTTATAGACATATTCCTATTGACTTCCTAAGTAATATTAAGTTAGACAAATGTCTCCCTCTGATTTTTTCTTGGTTCTGACACTCCAAAATTTTATTTGAAGTATTATTTTAAAGTTATTTGGAGGAGAATGTTGGGAGAGTTCAGCTGGGCCCTGGCCTATATTTCACAATCTTAGCTTCCTGTTTATTTTTTCATTATATCATTCATTAATTTTTCTATTTCTCTTCAATCTTCCGCTGTCATTGATGATGAGGATAAATCACTATAGAAGCATTGATGTCTGTTTCATTTCATATATATTTGTAGTCTACCTACTGGTTATGAACCTTTCTGAATTTTGCTAGTGCCCTTTTTGAAAAGCAAATATTCTATTGGAGGCATCAATTCTACTAGTCCATCATACTCTCAATCTTTCTAGCTTAGTAGAAACTTCTATAGCTTGTGTTCTCATAGTACAGTAATCAAGAACCCATGATCACTCCTATAGTAACACTGGGGTTTTTTTTGTTCCCCAAGGGATTTCCCTACTTTCTTATAAGAGTTAAGGAAGATAAAACCACTTTAAAGAGTATCCAAAATATTTTCCAAAGAATGGCAGTTAGACTTCAAGAAGAATGTCTATATTGGGGTTTGTAGGTGACTTGAAAAAGTTACATAGATCCTTAGGATTAATGGTTATTCTTTCCTCAGTTTATATATATTTTTCATCCATTAAAATGCAAGGCTAATATAACCAGAAACCAAAAGTTGTATGGAAAAAATAAGAAATAAAGACATACTATCCTAATGTTTAACTCACATTGGCACTGATACCTCAGAAGTGGAGGGGAATTAAGATAAGTTAATCTATTTGGTAAACATTTGGGAATAGAGGTTTGGAATTTAAAGGTAAAACCATGGCCTTAGCATTGGGTGACAGATGTTGCTTATAGGAGTTGTAAATGAGACCTTCAATAAGATAGGTAGGAAAAGAAAATAAAGGAAAACATGGGCACACGAGGTTTTAAGTATAGTATGTTGGTGGAAAAGAGAGATGAAAATATCCACTGAAAATATCTACTGAATAACTAAAAACCAATCTGTTCCCATCTGGTACTAAGAATGTATTTATGTGCAATAAAATCTGAAGACATATACCTAAGTGTTTGACACTTGTATTCTACTAACTCAAATAGTAGATACGCATTCGTATCATGATCTCATGGATATATTGCATGAATAGAATTTATAACAGGCTTTGAAAATATAAGATTATTCATGCTTTCAACATTTTATCTTTGATCTTTCTCATCCTAAAGTATGCCAACTCAGGCAACTAAGATGTTTTGCATTTCTAGGTCACAACCACAGGAGATAACTATGAAAGGTTCCAAAGTGATCCCAAAGTGAGGTGAAACCATGAAGAAAAGTACAATTTCCATGGAGGCTATCAAGGTTGAATTAGACCACTGGGTAATGTGGCTATTTTTATGGAGTGTGCATGTATGTATCACAAAAGGCTCAGATACTGAAATCATATCCAAGGCATTCAAAATTCAGTGAATATTTGTTTTCCTCTTCATTATTATATTATCTGCCTGACCTCATTTTAAAAGAAAATTCCATTCATTTTGTTGTGATGGGAGCTGAATAGATTGTTGAGCAATAAATGTTTCCTTCTCTTAAAAACTTGATGATACCAGGGATTTTGTTAAAATATGAAATATCTTTAGCAAGCATAGCTCCAAATACATTTTCTTCCTGAAGTCAACCAACCAGTCAGTCATGTAGCATTTGTTAAGCAACTACTAAATGCCAGGTAATGTGCTAAGCATTGGGAATATAACAACCAAAAAAATGCTCCCTCCTCTCAAGGAGCTTAGAGTCTAAACAGTATGATTTTAAAATCAAAACAGTATACAGATATACTTACTGCACCTCACCAAAAAGGACCATATGTTTCACTATTATAAGATTGAAGATTTAGACCTGGAAGAAGCATTAGATGTTATGTAGTCCAACCCCTTTATTTCTTTTTTTAATAATAAATTTATTAATTTTTAGCTTTCAATATTCAATTCCATAAGGTTTAAATTTCCCCCCCTCTCCTCCCCCTCCCCAAAATGGCATGCAATCTGATATAGGTTCTAAATATATATTCCTAGTAAACATGTTTTCACGTTAGTCAAGTTGTATAGAAAAATTAGAATGAATGGGAGGAACCATGAGAAAGAAAAACAAAACAAAACAATAAAAGAAAATAGTCTGCTTCAATCTGCATTCAGGCTCCATATTTCTTTCTCTGGATGTGGATGCCATTTTCCATCATGTGTCTTTTTGAATTGTTTTAGGTCCTTGCATTGCTGAGAAGAGCTAAGTCTATCAAAGTCAGTCATCACACATTGTGGCTGTTACTGTGTACAATGTTCTCCTGCATCAGTTCATGTAAGTCTTTCCAAGTTTTTCTGAAGTCCACCTGCTCATCATTTCTTACAACACAATAATATTCCATTACATTCATATGCTAAAACTTGTTCAGCCATTCCCCAATTGATGAAAGTCCCCTCAATTTCCAGTTCTTGGCCACTGCATAAAGAGCTGCTATAAATCTTTTTGTACATGTGCAAACCCTTCATTTCTAAAAGATGAGGAAACAAAGCCCAAAAGTGGTTACGTGACTTACATAAACACACACACATGCATGCATACATCCAACATATAGCAAATAATAGGAAATAGATTTCAAGCCATGTTCCATCATTCAGTATCCAAGGCTCTTTTCACTACACTATTAAAATGGTAGAGAGTTGGAAATACAATGTCTTGTTCATCATGTACACATCTGCAAAGCAGAGTTTTTATAAGATGTGCGACAAGATATAAAAATTGTCCTCATATCATCTGGATGTTATCATTATTAAAAATATAGAATGGGCTGGAATTCACCAAGAAATAGTAAGAACAAGATTAATATCTTTTTAGAATTTGGTGAAGCACTTTGATTTCTTTATCACTTATTAACAATAAGTAAAAGGGATAAAATATTTTGATTCCCCTTTCAGAAGAATTACAGGCAAATAAAACTGTTAGCCTTTTTTTCTCTTTCTCTTTCTTCTTTCTAAAAGCACAAGATTTTTCTTCTTTGAGTGATCTAATGCATAGGTTTGATATTTATTCCCATGTGATACTAGCTACTCCAATAGGACAGGTTCATTTTGTTAGTTACTTTCTTCTACCTACATAGATTCAAAGGACAATAAGACTTGTGTTCCCAGAAGCCTCTAGGCAAAATGTACTCAAACATTTGCTTGAGGGACCTTTAGGCAAATTCTCATTCTTTAAAACCATAATGGACATCTGTGCAAAGTAAATGTCTCCTCTAAGAAATACTTTTGCAGAAAAAGTTGGTTGTCACTCTACATTTCACCATAGTCCTCTGTTAGCCTTTCCTATCTTTGATTTTTTGAGCAACCTACCCAATTTAGAAGGCTATCTAAATGGAAATACACTATCTAAGGTGGTTAGAGAACAATTTGCTTTTGGTTTTCCTTTTAAAACATCTAGATTTTAAGATTTCACATGGTGGTGATGTCTCAGAAACTATTATCTTTCAAGACCCATCTAAGATTCAGTGTTCAAAGTTAAACTGTCAATAGGATGCTTCTACTTAAACATTTCATTGTTACTGAAAATTCAGTTAATCAATAAGTTTTACTTATTTTACTTTTTATTGTTGATATCTTTTTAGTTGCTTCCATCTTTCAGCACACCACTAACTTCCCCCACCCAGAGAAAGGGAGCCATTGCTCTTAAAAAGATTTTAAAAAGGAAAAAATAGTTAAACAAAACTATCCAACACATCAAAACAGTCCAGCAGTTCATGCAGAATTCTATATCTGTAGTTCTATCCCTCTGCAAAGAAGGGAGGTATGTGTGTTCTTTGTCATAGTTATAAAGTAGTGAGTTTCACTTTTATTATTCTTTTTAGTTACATTGTTATAGTCATTTTACTGGGCTTTTTACTACTTTGCAACAGTTCATATGAGTTTGTGTTCTCATTTTCTTTATTCCTCATATTGATTATTTCTTATTGTGTACTAATATTCCATATTCACTGAGTAATTTCTGTTCTCAGGTTTTTCAATGAGCTGTTCTTAAGTGACTACCATAGTCTAGTTACTGTACTAGGGAGTTCAGACACAAAAAGAAAATGGAATAATATCATCTGCCCTCAAGAAGTTTGCATTGTGTTTTTTTGGCTTTGTTTTTTGTTTGTTTGTTTGTTTTACCTTACAAACAACTATTTCTTGAAACTTTCTTGTCTATAAGTACCTGTAACTCCATAATTCTCTCAGACATCCAGGGAAACCAGGAGTCATCTTTGTTTTGTCTTTCTTCCATACAGTTTGCATCCATTCAATAATTAAATCTGATGATTCTTCCTTTGAAATATGTCCCATTTCTGTCCGTCCTTTCCTCTCGATTCCCAATATTACTACTGCTGTCCAGGTTCCATCATAACTAAACAAATAATTCTTACCACAAAACAAAATCAATATTGTAGAAACTCTTTCACTAGAAGACATCTTCATATTAAAATTTAGCAGAAGTAGATAGTCACTTTAATTTTTTTTTAATTTCCCAATTAAAGAGTGGTAGAATTAAAGGAATGGGACCTAAATCCAAATCCTTGTTTTTAATTTTCTACCTGTATGATCTTGGACAAATGACAGCCTTTCTATTCTTTAGTTTCTTTATCTCTAAAATGAGGCAGTGGAACAATCTTGACTTGAAGGTTCATTTTGTATATGAAATCCTAAGGTATAAAACTTTGAGAATTAAGACTGGAACATACACTAATATTAGTGTCTCTACCAAAATTAAGATAACCAAGGTTTTAACAAAAAGCTAGGAAATACTTTTGGTGTACGCTGGGAAAGAACACAGCTCAGAATTCTGTTGCACTCCCTCTTTACCAGATTTTAGGTAATTATTGACCACACACTTAAGTAGTCTTCATAGAGAAGCACAATGAAATATATTTTCAGTGCTATCAGCTAGTAGATCATATTAAGAGATGTGGCCTACAATTGATAGAGCCCACCAACCAGATGTCTGTCTAAGGCTGCATCTTCAGTAGGTATAATTATTGGAAATGTTCCTTTAGAGCAATGGTATCAAGCACAAATCAAAAAGGGGGCTGCTAAGCACATAAGGATCCCTGCTGTTGCATAGTGACTTAGAAGACTCATAACATTTTCTATGGTATATCATATTTTTATTCAGTTAGTTCAAATATTTCCCTATCACATTTTAATGTTGTTCAAGCAGTGCTCATAAATGTTATGGGGCTGTGTATTTGACATCTCCTTTAGAGCACTTTATTTTTATTGCCATCAGCAACAAAGGACTACCAAAGAATCATTCAGTCTTGTAGTTCCAATGTTATACTCAATAGCAAGATAGTGACAAGAGTCACCCACTATTTAAAGCTATTTTAGATTTCAGAGTAACTTTTTCATGATCCAGAGGTCAGAAGTGTTAAATCCATATACATGTACCGTAGTCTCTGCTCACCCTAGCCTCCTGATAGTCTCACCATGTTCAATTTCTCTTCCACAGTAACTCTCTCATTCTTAGTGCCTCCATACAGTTTTATTTGACTATTTTTGCCTTCATTACTTGCATCTCCTCAGAACTCTTGAATAAATTCATCTCAAGAATTACGTATTAAGCACTTACTGTGTTCAAGATACGGTAGGGGATCCAAGGAATAATTCATTAAGGCACTTCAAAGAGTTTGCAGAATTACATAATTCCACAGTTGTAATGGACTTCAGCAGCTATCTTGTTAATCCTTTATGTATTGCTCAACTCACATTTAAAAAAATCCTTCTATATTATATCTTACAAGGATAAGAATAGTTTCCCATAAAAGTAACTGAAAATTCATAAAAACATATTTCAAATTGGTAAAAAGTTAGAGAAATGCAAATTAAAATTACTTTGAAGTTTCGCCTTATTCCCTGCGTATTGACAAAAAGGCAAAAAAAATGAAGAATAAACAGTGTCAGAAAGGCTGTGGGAAAATAGGAACAGGTATAGACTGTTGGTGGGGCTGTGGGTTGATCTAGCCATTCTTTTTCACTCATTCTCCTTGTTTTGCTGGTCAAGGCAGGAGAGATGGAACACTCTTTTCTCCTGATTTTCACTTCCAGGTTCCTCCTCCTTCCTCCTTCACTCAGTAACCTCTCTTCCTTTAAGGTTCATGTTCTTCATATCTAACCCCCCAATAAAATTCTTGTTAGCAGTTGTCTACAGACCTCCAAGGTTACTCTCCTTTCTCCTTTCTGACTTACACTTTTGCTCTTCTTCTAAGATCCTGTCCTCATACTAGGAGACTTCAGCATACATATTGTTTCTTCTCCAAATGCCATAATCACTCATTTCTTCAACATACTTTACTCTCATGAGCCACTTCTCCACCCTGCCCTAGCCCTACACAAAGATGGACATATGTTTGATCTTGCCATCACCAGCAAATGTACCATCTCCATGTTCAGAAATCCCCAAATCCTCTTACACAACCGTAATCCATTGGCTTTTCACCCCTCCCTCTGTGATCTCTTATATAACCCTACTCTGAAACCTCACCATGAACTCCAACTTTTTGACCCCTCAACTTTCTATCAGGCCAATTCCTCTGCACTAGCTACTCTCTCCTCCCAATTCAACTCTACTCTCTTCTCCTCTCTTTAATCCCTAGCCTCCTAATTTTACCCAGCCAAGCCTCAACCTTGGATCACTCCCACAATTTGTTACCTTCGCACCTACTTAAGTGCAGCTGAGCAAAGGTAGAGAAAATCAACCATTATGACTGGGCACACTACAGATTTACATTACATGACAGCAACTGGCTGTTCATTGTTGCTGGCAATTTTAATATACCTCCCTATCAACCCTGTCTTTACAGCATCTCTTCCAAGTTTTTTCATCCTACCTTAAACCTCCCATGAGTAACCTAGCCCTAACTCTCTCAGCAGAGAAACTTCCCTCATATTTTACAAAAAAATGAGGCCATTTGTAATGAATTTCTTCTCTCTTCTTCCTCAACTCCTATCATTCAGGCATCTCTGCCACTATCTCCTCCTTCACCCCTGTTCACATGATGAAGTCGCCTTATTCTTTACCAAGACTACCCCCTCTACTTGTTTAAGTGATCCCATTCCAACCCATCTCCTTCAATAGATATACCCTCTGTCACCTCCACTATCTCACTATTGGCAATTTTCCTGCTATCTACACACATTCCCATGTCTCCCTTATTTCATAAAAACCCTCACTTGATACTTTCATCTTTGCTAATTATCATTCTACTTTTTTCTGCCTTTTGTAGCTTAATTCTTTGAAAAGATTGTCTAAAATGTGTCCCTCCCCTCTCTTCTTAACCCCCTAAAATAGGGCTTCTGATCATATCATTCTACTGGAAATAGTCCCTCCAAAATTGCTAATGAACTCCTAGTTGCCAAATCTAATGGTGTTTTCTCAGTTCTCCTACTCCTTGACTTCTCTGCAGCCTTTGACACTATTGTTCACTCTCTCCTCCTTGATATTCTCTTCTCTCTAGATTTTCAGATCACTTTCTCCTAATTTTTCTCCAACCTATCTGACCACTCCATTTCATTAGTAATTACATCACTATTTCACATCATTTTCTGGATCCTCCTCCAGATCATCCCCTTTAACCATAGGTATCCTTCAAGGTTCTGTCTCAAAATCCTATTCTCTTCTCCCTCCATACTACTCACCTGATGATCTCATCAGCTCCTATGGGTATAATTACCAACTTTTTATGGATGATTCTCAAATCTATCCTTCCTGCCTCAATTTCTCTGCTGATCTCTAATCTCATATATCCAACTGCCTTTCAGAAATGTAGAACTGGATTCCAAATAGACATCCTAAACTCAGTATGTCCAAAACAGAACTCATTTTCATTCCCTATAAAAGCTCCCTCCCTTCTACTTTCTCTACTATTATGAAGGGCAACACCCGACCTAGGAATCAAACTGGATTCCTCATATTTAAGCTGTTGTCTAGGCCTTCTTATTGCACCTTTGCAACTTTTTCTGAATATACTCCTTTCTCTCTTCTGACAGTAATACCACACTAGGGTAGACCTTCACCTCATGTCTTGATTATTGCAATAGCATGATATCAGGTCTACCCACATCGGTTCTCTCCCCACTCCAATCCATTCTATATTTAGCCACTAATATGATTTTCCGAAAATGCAGATCTAATCACATCACCCCCTTGTTCAATAAACTCCAGTGGCTTCCTATTTACTCAAGAAGAAAATACAAAATGTTGTTTGGCATTCAAAGCCTTTCAGAACCTAGTCTCCTCCTAACTATCCATTCTTCTTATACCTCACTTCCTAACAAGTACTCTTCAATCCAGTGACACTGGTCTTCTAGCTGTTCCACAAAGAAGACACTACATCTCTAGGCTCTGGTTATTTTCTCTAATTATCTCCTGTGACCAGAAGGTTCTCCCTCCTCCACTATGTCTATTCATCTCCCAGGCTTTCTTTAAGTCCAACTAAAGTCCTGCCTTCTACAGAAAGAATTTCTTAATCATTCTTAATTCTAATGCCTTCTGTCTGGCAATTTCCTATTTCTCTAGTATACAGCTTATTTTGTATATATTTGTTTTCATGCTGTCTCCCTCATCAGACTGAAATTTTAATAAGAGCACATGTCTTTTGCCTCTTTTTGAATCATATCTCTTCTATTTACTATCTTCATAACTTGAGTAAATTCAGAGTGTTAGAGTTGGAGTCACAAAGAATTGTGTTTGAAATATACCCCTCTGACATTTACTGACTGGGTGAGTCTGGGCAAGTCATTTAACATCTCTGGGCCTCAATTTTCTCATCTGTAAAATTAAGTAGTTGGACTTAATGACCTTGCTAGCTCTAAATCTATTAAGTACTTAACTAATTTCCACATGTGATGCTGAAGGCTTAAATAATTCCTACCTTGGAGGTACCTATATCCTATCTGACTAATGGATATGGCTAATTCATGTATACAGATAATTTAATATGGATTCCACAGTGGGAGAAAAGGACTTACAGGGCCAGGAGTCAGGAAATACACATTTGCCACATGTGTTCTCTCCATTTTTGCCTTGCTGCCAATGTAATTTAGGATTAAACCCATTCTCCCCAAGGATTTAGGTGTGCCTACGGAAGAATATGCCCCAGGCTTTGGGGAATGGAATGTTTATTAGCTATTGTTTTAGCTGTAGCTCCTCAGCAAATATCTTTTATACAAGATAATTCTGCGTATGTATATATGTACATGGAAAAAATTATATGTATAGAAATAAATTATATGCATTCCCAATATGCATATATACATTCACACATTTTTGTGTGAATATATGTGTATATGTGAATATATTCCTATACATATACTCAAATATGTGGATATGTATATCCTTTAAATGTCTTTCTGAATATCTGAATAGTGCCTATATACATATGCATTTATATGTACACACACAATATATAAGTTACAAATATATGCACATGTGTGTTTGGTATCTTTATGTCTAAAGGAAAGGGATTTTATAATAAAAGACAGAACATAAAAGGAAATGGAAGTGGAGGTCTAATTCTATGATACTTTTATATCCTTCTGTTCTTTCTGGAGAGCCATGTGTAGGGCACAAAAGCAAAGATAATGGACATAATATAATGCTTTCACAGGTCTTATTTATAGCAATTATACCTCTCAGAGGTTTTTATTCTCTATTTTATACAGGTTTTAAATAGCTAGCTATTTTCAAAGATCCATGAATTATATTTAAATATAATAATAAATGTTATGGAAGGGAACATGCCTTTCTCTTTGTGTATTTCCCTCATTTATAAATTATTAGTTCAAAAGGAAGGATTTCTGTTAAAATTTACATGTTTCTTTGTATTTGAGTTTCACGCGAATTCAGAGAATAATATGTGTAAGGGAGTATATGTTCAAGGGTCAGACTCCCTTATACAAACAAAAGTGCACTTCTTTAGACTCAAATTAAAATGGAACTAGTAACTTGTAAAGATAACAATATGCTAGAATTTTTCTGCAAAAGGGATTGAGAGGAAAGAACAGCTCTTTCTTTTAAAGATTTTAACCTCTTTTCATTCTAACTAGAAAGGATGTGGGAATCATTAAGTAATGGAAGTTGAATCTGGATTAGGATGTGCTGTTTCTCACAAATCCAAGTTCTTCCAATTTAAAAATTTTAAAAAAAGATCTACATTCCCCAAATTCTTTAGGCTTCAGTGTGGTCAAAAGACAAAGGGAGTGATGAGATTCAACTGCCAAACGAAAGGTATAACCAGGAGTGAAACAAATGGCCAAGAGAAAAAAAAAACAGAAAAAGAAAAGAAGACACAGTCAAATGTGTGTTTTATTTATGTGTGTACATGTTTTATCTCCCCCTATTACACTGTAAACTCCTTGAAGCTGGGAACATCTTTTTTCCTTAAATTTATAATTCCCAGTAGTGCTTAATACATGTTTACAAGGAGTAAAGATAAAAGATATAGAAAAAAAGACACCATGAAAATGGAAATGAAGACAAAGGGAATATATGTATGTGTATGTCTTTGCGCGCGCACGCGCAGGCACGTGCGCATGCACACACACACACACACATATCCCAATAATTAATTTAGTCAAAGTCATGTGGCAACTTGCTCCTTAGACCCTGTTTTGCATGGCACTTACCACTTTGCAGCAGCTAAATGTAACACTAGATAGAACTCCATGCCTAGAGTCAAGAAAACCTGAATTCAAATCTGGCCTCAGAAAATGACTAGCTGTCTGACCCTGGGCAAATTATTTAATCCTGTTTGCCTTGGTTCCCTCATCTATTAAATGAGCTGTAGAAGGAATTGGCAAAGCACTCCAGTATCTTTGCCAAAAAAACGCCAAAATGTGGTCAAAAATTGTCAGATACAACTGAACAACAACTACCACTATTTTTGTCTTCTAATTTTCCCTTTCGCTTACTATGACATTTGTCTTCCCCTTGTATCCCAGTTGCTTTTTTGGTAGGTGGGTCACTAAAAAGCCATCTCTAAAGCAATAGAAAGTGATGGTCACAGGGAGCAGCAACATTTATTTTAGAGTTTCTGGGACTTCTCCGTTAAGAGATTAGAATAAACTTCTATCCACAATTGATACTTCACCGGGATAGGAAGTGAAGAGATCTACATGAGCTCAAGCCCTAATCTCTCTCTCTCTCTCACTTTTTCTGACATGCCATTGTATTGGATTTCATCAGCTGGTCCTTAGTACCACTTCCTCTTTACCCTTGCTTCTAGAATCCCTCTCTTGCCTTAAAACATAAGGAACTTTAAAGCTCAAGAACTATCCTCTGGATAAAGTGCTTCAGCATTCCTACAAATGCCAGTGCTCACCCATTATTTAACTGTGCTGTATATTTGCACTTGTTAGCCATCTCATTGATATATAACTTCTTTACAAATAGAGATTAATTATTTCCTTGTATTTTTTATCTCCAGCACCTGGAAAGATGACTGGCACATAGTAGGTGCTTAATAAATGTTTATTAATTGATTTGTAATATATGTAAGCCACTTTGTAAACCCAAAAGTGTTATTTAAATATTGGTTATTTTGAAGAAATATATTCCTTATATATAGGTGTAAGGTTAATATATCTTTGGCCCTTTTCATTTAGAATACCATATTTTCCCAATGTTTGGAGTTTTTCCCACTCTTGTCTGTGTCAATCTTTTCACTGAAGTCAGAGTTTCCAAGTGTAACATTGCATACCATACCATGTAGATGATGACAACCTCCTTGACTGGCTACATATCACTTTAAATGAACCATTTGACCATTTTGGCCATCCCAATGCCCACATTTTTTGCCATCTTTCAGCTTCATGTTTTAAGGCAATTCATATCTGCTGTGCCTAGAGTAAACTCTATGAACAGAACTAGTGAAAAAGGAAAGGTCTTGTCCCTCTCCTGCTCTCTCTCTTTTACCCTAGATAGGGTGAAAGAAAAAAAAAATTGGGGCCTGGTGGCATTTGTTTCTGTTTTGTGATGTTTGTCCCCAGTTTCAGGTACCAGAGGTTTTCTTCATAGCCACACAAAGCCATAGAGTTTGTATTGGAGATAGGTTTGAGGTCTGGGGCCAGCGTGGAAGCTCTGAGAAGCCAGGGTGCCTGAGATTCAAGCACAAGAGGGTTTTTGGACTTTTGAACTACAACTATGCTCTAGAACCAAGCTAAGCTATTAACCTAATTCCCTTCTCCTCCCCAGTGTCACTGTAAATATCTGTGATAAATAGAAACTAAGGGGGTAGAGTGAAAGCAGGGACTCACCTGAGCTCTCCCACAGATTCCTTCAGAGACCTCTAAAAACTGAATCTGAACAAATTTTAGAGTGGTATGAACCACTAGGGGACAGTGTGGCAGATTTCCAGCCCAGGACAACCCATAAGGTCAACAGGGAAGGATCTGTTGCACCAGGCTAGGAGAGCACAGAGTGTGTGAGTCTACACCTGACCATAGCAGAGCGGGAGCAGACCCTGGTGAACTGAATCATGGATGGCAGTGGCAATTTCCAAACCTCTCAGCCCAGGTCTGGGATCTGTCAGGGGCAGTGAGAGAGAAGTTCAGGGCCTGCTGCAGTGGAAGCAGCTACTCCTGGGGCTATCAGCCCACAGACTAAATATTTAAAAGTCAAATACTTGAATTTCTGTTAACCAAGATGGTGGAGTAAATCAAAAGTGTTCTCATCCCCCTTTGTTGACCTTGAAAAACCCAGAGAATATTGCCATAGCAAAAGCCCTGGAATAGTGGAGCCAGCAGAAGATATACAGCAGTCTTTTAGCTTGGGAGGGTAGGGAGATTGACTGGAAAGATCCCTCTTGATGTGGCTGAAGAGGACGAGGACAGTTTAGGAGACATCCCACCTCAGCAGACAGGCAGGAGATCCTGAGCCCCAGGGGGGTGGAGCCAGTAAGCACCAACACCAGGACCCTAGGCGTGCCTTCCCACAGCAAGGGAAATCAGCAGACACCAGTGTGGATGAGCATCTACCAGCGGCTGAACCTTCCTTTGCACTAGCACAAGCCTAGGAGAGGAGGAGACCTCCAGTGGCCAGACAACCCCTCCCCCTTGCATCATGCCTCGAGCTTCAGTATAATCCTGGAGAAACACAGAAAAACCTCACCTGGCCTTGGCCATGCCACACACCAGCCAGTTACAGTTCAGCAGGAGGTAAGTTGTAGCATTATATAGCTTCTAGCTGACAGACCCAAAGGCCACAGCACACAGAGCCAGTAACCAGGCCCCTAGCTACCAGCACAATAACCTTGGGACAGAGCCTCCATGGGCCCCAGAAAGAGAGATGCAATTTAAAAGCCAGGATAAAGGCAATCACAATGAACAAGAAGCAAATGAGAAGAACAAAGACCACAAATTCTTGCTATGGGGATCTGGAATACAAAAAGACAAATTTCAGAAGAAGACAGCATTGATATTGTACCCACATCTGAAACCCCAAAAGGGAATATGAAGTGGTCTCAAGCCCAAAAACCATTCTTGCAAGAGCTCAAGAAGGATTTTAAAAGCCAAATGAGACAGGTAGAAGAAAAATTGACCAATTCTTTTAAAAATACAATAGACAAAATGGAAAAAAAAATCATTGAAGAGAACAACTCCTTAAAAAATAAAATTAGCCAAATGGATATGGAGGTAAAAAACCTAATTGGAGAAAATAACTCCTTAAAAAAGTAAAATTGAAAAAGCAGAAAAGGAGGCACAAAAGCTAGCTGAAGAAAACAATTCGTTAAAAATTAGATTGGGCAAATCTAGAAGATGGCGGTGGAAAGCAGGGACTAGGGTGAGCTCCCCGCCATGCCCCTCCAAAAACCTATAAAAATGGCTCTGAATGAATTCTAGAACTGTAGAACCCAGAAAATAGCAGAGGGAAACACAGCTCCAGCCCAGGACAGCCTGGATGGTTGCTGGGTGAGGTCTATCCTGCACGGAGCTGGGAGCAGAGAAGAGCGGAGCAGAGCCCAGCATGAGCGGTGCGAACCAACCAGACCAGGAGCCAGGCGGAGCGTGCCCTAGTGCCCTGAATCAGTGAGCTGTAGCAGTTACCAGACTTCTCAACCCACAAACATCAAAGACAACAGAGAAGGTTAGTGGGAAAAGCTGCGGGAGTAGAATGAGTATGCAGTTGGACTACCACCCCAGGGGCAGCGGAGGTGGGGGCAACTACAGAACTACAGCTGCAGTTGCTTCTGGCCCCAGGCCCACCTGGTGGGAAGAATTAAGTGGCAGATCAGAGCAGGAGTGAAGAGCCTGCAGAAGATCTAAGTCCAGTCCGGGTTGGGGGTTCTTGGGGAAGGAGGAGTGCTGGTGTGGCAGAGCTGGCGCATCCCCCTCAAACGTGGAACATAGAACTCTCTAGTCTACAAGCAGTCATACCCCACTGAAAAACTCAAGGGTCAAGTTAGCTGGCTGGGAATATGGCCAGGCAGCGAAAACGCACCCGAATTCAGTCTCAGACTCTGGAATCTTTCTTTTGTGACAAAGAAGATCAAGACATACAGACAGAAGAAGTCAACAAAGTCAAGGAGTTTACAACAAAAGCCTCCAAGAAAAACATGAACTGGTCTCAGGCCATGGAAGAGCTCAAAAAGGATTTGAAAAAGCAAGTTAGAGAAGTAGAGGAAAAATTGGGAAGAGAAATGGGAAGGATGTGAGAAAACCATGAAAAACAAGTCAATGACTTGCTAAAGGAGACCCAAAAAAATACTGAAAAATATGCTGATAAAAACAACACCTTAAAAAATAGACTAACTCAAATGGCAAAAGAGATTCCTAAAAGCCAATGAGGAGAAGAATGCCTTGAAAGGCAGAATTAGCCAAATGGAAAAGGAGGTCCAAAAGACCACTGAAGAAAATACTACCTTAAAAATTAGATTGGAGCAAGTGGAAGCTAGTGACTTAATGAGAAATCAAGATATTACAAAACAGAATCAAAGGAATGAAAAAATGGAAGCCAATGTGAAATATCTCATTGGAAAAACCACTGACCTAGAAAATAGATCCAAGAGAGATAATTTAAAAATTATTGGACTACCTGAAATCCACGATCAAAAAAAGAGCCTAGATATCATCTTTCAAGAAATTATCAAGGAGATCTGCCCTGATATTCTAGAGCCACAGGGCAAAATAGAAATTGAAAGAATACACCGATCACCTCCTCAAGTAGATCCCAAAAAGAGATCTCCTAGGAATATTGTCACCAAATTCCAGAGCTCCCAGGTCAAGGAGAAAATACTGCAAGCAGCCAGAAAGAAACAATTTGAGTATTGTGGAGACACAATCAGAATAACCCAACATCTAGCAGCTTCTACATTAAGAGATTGAAGGGCTTGGAATATGATATTCTAGAGGTCAATGGAGATAGAATTAAAACCAAGAATCACCTACCCAGCAAAAAATGAGTATCATGCTCCAAGGCAAAATATGGATTTTTAATAAAATAGAGGACTTTCATGCTTTCTCAGTGAAAAGACCAGAGCTGAATAGAAAATTTGGCTTTCAAACACAAGAATCAAGAGAAGCATGAAAAGGTAATCAAGAAAAAGAACAAGAAAAAGAAATTGCAAGGGACTTACTAAAGTTGAACTGTTTTGTTTACATTCCTACATGGAAAGATGATGTGTATGATTCATGAGACCTCAGTATTAGGTTAGCTGAAGGGAATATGCATATATGCATATATATATATATACATATATGTATATATATCTTTATGTATATATATGTATATGTGAGTATGTATGTATGTATATATGTATGTGCATATATATATATATATAGAGAGAGAGAGAGAGAGAGAGAGAGAGCAAACACAGGGTGAGTTGAAGATGAAGGTAAGATATCTAAAAGAAATAAAATCAAATTAAGGGATGAGAGAGGAATATATTGAGAGAGGGAGATAAGGAGAGATAGAATAGGGTAAATTATCTCGCATAAAAGTGGCAAGAAAAAGCAGTTCTGTAGGAGGGGAAGAGAAGGCAGGTGAGGAGGAATGAGTGAATCTTGCTCTCATCAGATTTGACCTGAGGAAGGAATACCATACATACTCATTTGGGTATCTTACCCCACAGGAATAAAAGAGGAAGAAGATAAAAAAGGGGTGATGATAGAAGGGAGGGCAGATGGGGGAGGAGGTAATCAAAAACAAACACTTTCAAAAAGGGACAGAATCAAGGGAGAAAGTTCAATAAAGGGGGATAGGTTAGGAAGGAGCAAAATATAGTTAGTCTTTCACAACATGAGTACTGTGGAAGGGTTATACATAATGATATGCATGTGGCCTATATTGAATTGCTTGACTTCTTAGGGAGGGTGGGTGAGAAGGGAAGAGGGGAGAGAATTTGGAACTCAAAGTTTTAAAAACAGATGTTCAAAAACAAAAAAAAAATTTGCATGCAACTAGAAAATAAGATACACAGGCAATGGGGCGTAGAATTTATCTTGCCCTACAAGAAAGGAGGGGAAAAGGGAATGCGGGGGGGTGGGGTGACAGAAGGGAGGGTTGACTGGGGAACAGGGCAACCAGAATATGCGCCATCTTGGAGTGGTGGGGGAGGGTAGAAATGGGGAGAAAATTTGTAATTCAAACTCTTGTGAAAATCAATGCTGAAAACTAAATTTAAAAATGTTTTTTAAAAAATTAGATTGGGCAAGTAGAAGGTAATGACTCTATGAGCCATAAAGAATCAGGCAAACAAAATCTAAAGAATGAAAAAAGAAGAAAATGTAAAATAACTCATTGGAAAAACAACTGACCTGGAAAATAGATTCCGGAGAGATAATGAAAGAATTATTGATTAACCGGAAAGCCATGATGATAAAAAGAGCCTGGAACATATCTTCCAAGGAATCATCAAGGACAACTGCCCCAAAGTCCTACAAACAGAGGGTAGAAGAGTAATCAAAAGAATCTACCAATCACCTCCTGAAAGAGATCCCAAATTGAAAACTCCAAGGAATATTGTAGCTAAATTCCAGAATTAACAGGTCTAGGAGAAAATACTACAAGCAACTAGAAAAAAACAATCCAAATACTGCAGAACTACAGTTAATATCACATAGGACATTGCTGCTTCTACATTAACAGATTGGAGGGATTGGAATATGATATACCATAAGGCAAATGAGCTTGAATTACAACCAATTATCAACTACCCAGCAAAAGTGAGCGTAAACGTTCAGGAAAGGAGATGAACATTCAATGAAATAAACACTTCCAGACCTTCCTGGGGAAAAGTCCAGAGGTCAATGGAAAATTTGATCTTCAAATACAAGATTCAAAAGAAGCATAAAAAGGTAAACAGGAAAAAATGAAAATGTGCCCTTGTTATTCAATAAGGGCAAACTGTTGACATCCCTATATGGGAGGATGATACTTGTTGATCTTGAGAATTCTATCTTTATTCTGACATTTAATGTCTATGTATATACGTAGACAGAGGGAGTGGGTACAAATTAACTGACATGATGAAAAAAACCTAATTAAGGGGAGCAAAGGGGTTGTAATAGGAGAAGACAAAAGTAGGAGGCAGAAAAGTGTAAATAGCATCACATGAAGGAGCACAAAAACATATCACAGTAGCGGGAAAGAAAGGAGGGAGATGAGCATTGTTTGAGCTTTGCTCTCATTTAATTTAGTTCAAGGAGAGGATAACATACTAAATTAAGTACAGAAATCTAACTTTCCCTACAGGAAGTAGACGGGGAAAGGGGAAAGAAAAAGGGGAGAGGGTGGTTAGAAGGGAGGGAAGAAGTAGTAAGGGAAAAGAGAAAGAAAAGGGAGGGGGGCTGACAGAAGGCAGGGGAGATTGAGGGAGGCAGTGGTCAAAAGCAAAACTCTTTTGAGGAGGGAAGGGAGAAATAAAGCAAAAGGGGGGAAATAGGATGGAGAAAAAGACAGCTAGTAATCATAACTGTGAATGTGAATAGGATGAACTGTCCCCTAAAATGGGGGCAGATAGCAGAAAGGATTAAAAATCACAATCCTACAATATTGTGTTAACAAGAAACACATCTGAAACAAAGAGATACACACAGAGTAAAGGTAAAAGGCTGGAGTAGAACATAGTATGATTCAGCTGAAGTAGAAAATAAAAATCAGGGGGAGCAATCCTAATCTCACACAAAGCAAAAGCAAAAATAGACTTAATCAAAAGAGATAAGGAAGGAAACTATGTCTTGCTAAAAGGCACCAGAGACAATGAAGTAATATCATTATTAAACATATATGCACCAAGTGGTATAGCATCCAGGGCATCTTACAGGAAAAGTTAAGGGAGCTACAAGAAGAAATAGATGAAAAAACTATACTAGCAGGGGACCTCAACCTCCCCCTCTCTAAATTTGATAAATCTAACCTCAAAATAAACAAGGAAGAAGTTAAGGAGGTGAATACAATTTTAGAAAAGGTAGACATGGTACAGCTCTGGAGAAAATTGAATGGGGATAGAAAGGAATATATCTTTTTCTCAGTGATATATGGCACATACACAAAAACTGACCATGTACTAGGGCAAGAAAATATCACAATCCAGTGCAGAAAGGCAGAAATAGTCAATGCATCCTTTTCAGATCATGATGCAAAATCATTATATGTATCAAAGAGCCATAGAAAGATAGACTAAAAATTAATTGGAAACTAAATAATCTAATCCTAAGGAAAAAGTGAGTCAAACAACAAATCATAGAAACAATCAATAACTACATTAAATAGAATGGCAATAAGGAGACAACATACCAAAACTTATGGGATGCAGTGAAAGCAGTTCTTAAGGGAAGTTTTACATCTCTGAATGCTTACATGAATAAAATAGAGGAAGAGGAGATCAATGAATTGGGCATGCAATTGAAAAAGCTAGAAAAAGAACAAATTTAAAATCCCCAGTTAAATACCAAATTAGAAAAAATTGAAAATCATAGTAGAGATTAATAAAAGTGAAATTAAGCAAACTATTGAACTAATAAATAAAACTAAGAGGTGGTTTTATGAAAAAAACCAATAAGATTGATAAACTTTTGGTCAATTTGATTTAAAAAAGAAAGAAGAAAACCAAATTACCAGTACCAAAAATGAAAAGGTTGAATTCACCTCTAATGAAGATGAAATTAAAACAATAATTAGGAATTACTTTGCCCAATTGTATGCCCATAAATTTGACAATCTTAGTGAAATGGATGAATATTCACAAAAATATAAATTGCTCAGATTAATAGAAGAGGAAGTAAAATACTGAAATAACCCAATCTCAGAAAAATAAATCAACAAACCATCAAATGAACTCCCTAGGAAAAAATCTCCAGGGCCCCATGGTTTTATAAGTGAATTCTATTAAACATTTAAAGAACAATTAATTCTGATACAATATTGACTATTTGGGAAAAAATGGCAAAGGAGTTTTACCAAATTCTTTTTATGATACAAATATGTTACTGATACCAAAACTGGGAAGATCCAAAACAGATAAAGAAAATTATAGACCAATTTCTCTTATGAATACAGATGCAAAAATATAAATAAAACATTAACAAAAAGATTAGAACAACTTATCATGAGAATAATACACTTTTTTTCAGGTAGTATTTAGACCATGAATGCAGGGCTATTTCAATATTAGGAAAACTATCAGCATAATTGATCTTATCAACAAAAAACTAACAGAAACCATATGATTATCTCAGTAGATGCAGAAAAAGCTTTCGAGGGGCAGCTAGGTGGCTCAGTGAGTAAAGTACTGACCCTGGAGTCAGGAGGACCTGAGTTCAAATCTGACCTCAGACACTTGACACACTTACTGTCTGTGTGACCTTGGGCAAGTCACTTAACCCCAATTGCCCTGCCGTCCCCCCTCCAAAAGGAAAAAAAAAAAGCTTTTGACAAAATACAACACTTGTTCTTATTGAAAACACTGGAGAGCATAGGAATAAATGGAGTCTTCCTTGAAATCATAAGTAGCATCTACCTAAAATCAGCAAGCATTATACGTAATTGGGATAAATGAGATGCATTTCCAATAATATCAGGGGTAAAAAAAAGGATGTCCATTATCAACCCTATTATTCAATTTGGTACTAGAAATTTTTGCTTTAGCAATAAAAGAAGAAAAAGTAATTGAGGGAATTAGAATAGGCAAAGAAGAAATTAAATTATCACTCTTTGCACATGATATGATGATATACTTAAAAATCCCAGAGAATCAAATAAAAACTACTTGAAATAATAAACAACTTTAGCAAAGTTGCAGGATATAAAATAAACCCACATAAATCATCTGTATTTCTATATAGTACTAACAAAACCCAACAACAAGAGATAGAAAAAGAAATTACATTTAAAGTTATTGTAGACATTATAAAGTATTTGGGAGTCTACCTGCTAAAACAAACCCAGGGACTATATGAAGACAATTACAAAACACTTTCCATGCAAATAAAGTCAGATTTAAATAATTGGAAAAATATCCATTGCTCATGGTTAGGCTGAGCTAATATAGTAAAATTGACAATTCTACCTATTTATTTGTTTAGTGTCATACCAGTCAAACTACCAAAAATTATTTTATAGAGCTAGAAAAAGTAATATCAAAATTCATCTGGAAGAACAAAAGTTCCAGAATATCAAGGGAATTAATGAAAATAAATGCTAGGAAAGGTGACCTAGCCATACCCAATCTTAAATTGTATTATAAAGCAGCAATCATTAAAACCACTTGATACTGGCTAAGAAATAGAGGGATAGATCAGTGGAATAGGTTAGGTACAGAAGACACAGTACTTAATGATTATAGCAATCTACTGTTTAATAAACCCAAAGACTTCAGGTTCTGGGGTAAGAACTCACTATTTGACAAACACTGCCAGGAAAACTAAAAAATAGGATGGCAAAAACTGGGCATAAACCGACATCTGACACCATACACCCGAATAAATGGGTACCTGATCTAGGTATAAAGGCTGATACTATAAACAAATTAGGGGACCAAGAAATAGTTTATCTGTCAGATTATGGAGAATGGAAGAATTTATGATCCAAAAAGAAATAGAGAACATTGTCGATTGCAAATGGATAATTTGACTACTTTAAATTGAAAAGTTTTTGCACAAAGCCAATGCAAACAAGATTAGGAGGGAAGCACATAACTGGGAAAGAATTTTACAACTAGTGTCTCTGATAAAGAACTCATTTCTAAAATACATAGAGAACTGAGTCAAATTTACAAGAATACAACTCATTCCCCAGTTGATAAATGGCCAAATGATATGAACAGGCAATTTTCAGAGGAAGAAATTAAAGTTATCTATAGTCATATGAAAAAATGCTCTAAATCTCTATTGATTAGAGAGATGCAAATCAAAACAATTCTGAGTTACCACATGACACCTATCAGAGTGGCTAACATGACAAAACAGGAAAATGATAAATGTTGGAGAAGATGTGGGAAAGTTGGCACTCATTGTTGGTGGAGCTGTGAGCTGATCCAATCATTCTGGAGAGCAATTTGGAACTATACCCAAAGGGCTATAAAAATGTGCATACCCTTTGACCCAGCAATAGCATTTCTAAGGCTGTATCTCAAAGAGATCATAAAAATGAGAAAAAGACCCACATGTATAAAATTATTTATAGCAGCTCTTTTTTTTGTGGCGGCCAAGAACTGGAAATTGAGGGGATACCATCAATTGGGGAATGACTGAACAAGTTGTGGTATATGAATGTTAATAGAATAATATTGTGCTATAAGAAACGATGAGCAGGTGGACTTCAGAAAAACTTGGAAAGACTTTTATGAACTAATGCTGAGTGAAATGTGACAGCCACAACGTGTGAGGACTGATTTTGATAGACTTAGGCCTTCTCAGCAATGCAAGGACCTAAAACATTTTACAAAAGACTCATGATAGAAAATGCCATCCACACCCAGAGAAAGAACTATGGAGTTAGAATGCAGAGTGAAGAAGACTTTTTTCACTTTTGTTTTATTTCTCATAGCTTCTCCCATTCATTATAATTCTTCTATGCAACATGACTAATGTGAACATGTATTTAATGGGAATGTATGTGTAGAACCCCCCCCCTCAGTCCTGCTAACTGCTCCTGGATTGTAACTGCAAATAAACTCCAGACATGCACAGTAAAACCAGCAATATGTGATACAAATGAACTAACCAAAAGATGGCGTTGATACCTTCGAGATGATGTGCAAAAGCTAATGAACTAAGCCAAAATTGTCGTGGATAAGAATTAGTTTGTCCCCTGCCACCAAAACTCTATAAAATGAGTCCCCAATCTCCTGCCCCTCAAGTGTTACTCTATCTGCTTTGCCAAGTACTCCCAGTTCAGATCCATAGTTATACAATTCTCTGTATCCCTCTCCCTTCCCATTCTCTTTCCCACACTGTTTGCTTCCCTCCACCACAACATCCTCCATCCCTATGCTGTCTGCCTCTGCACTCCCTCTGCTTTTTGCTTCTGTACAATCTGTGCCTTTTTAAAGTATGACTTAAACATGCTCCTAATGCAGTCTTTTCTGGCTAGTATCCAAAGCAACAGGTGAGCTGGTCATGACTAAGCAAGAGCCTCTTGCAGTTCCTATCCTTAGATCACATTAGAAGCAACAGGGCTGATATTAAATTCTGTCTCAAAACTACCTCTACTCTGTATGAGCATGGTGCTATGAATTCATTGGTAGAAAGCAAGGATGGGCAAATGAACGTCCTATCCATTTCAGGAGGGATTTCCTCATTAATAGGCCACAATAAATCAATCAACAATTCAATAAATCAATGAACAAATCAGGCTTGGAGAGCACTGTCAACAATGCAACAAAGCATTCCTCTACCTTCTGCAACTGATACTGATGCGTAAGGTGTAAGTATCTTTCCTGAGAAATCTTTTTGCCTGTATCTATCATGAACGTTTCAAGACTTGATGACAAGGACATTTATCATGAATTTTTCTTGTTTGAACACCAGATGAAACTAACTCTTTGAACTTTTGCTTCCCTCTCTGAGTTCTTATGAGACATTCTATTTTTTGCAACTTCATAGTGTTTTATTAAATTTTTAATGCTTAATGAAATATTTTATGAAGTTGTATTCTAAGCTACCCTGTTATCCTATCCTATCCTACTCTTCTCTACTCTACTCTACTCTATTCTATTCTATTCTATTCATTCTATTCCATTCTATTCCATTCTATTCTATTCTATTCTATTCTATTCTATTCTATTCTATTCTATTCTATTCTATTCTATTCTATTCTATTCTATGCTAGGATATTCTATGCTACTCTATGCTATCATATTCTACTCAACTCATCTTAGTAACATTTATTTTCTACGTCCCAGGCCCTTTACTAGGCATTCAGAATACAAAGACAAAAGTGAAATACTCTCTGCTTTCAAGGAACTTACATTCTACCAGAAAGAAAATGTGTATATTATAATCCCTTCAGTAGGCTATTTCTTTATTCTTCATTGGACAAAGAATTCAGATAAACAGTTTCTGTAGCCTGCCTTAGTATTGCTGCCCAATTTCCTACCACATCACCACTGCCAATGTAAAAACAGATGGCACGGAAGTTAGAGGGTTATTTAATGTTTATCTTTGTTTTATGGGTTTCCATGGGCAAAACAATAATTGGCCTAGCAGCTAGCTAATCCAATGATCACCTTGATTAAGTTAGGGTTAAAAGCAGACAAGTGATTTTTTTCAGAATCACACAGCTAATTAGTTTCTGATGTGAAATTTGAAGTTGTCTTCCTGACTCCTTGTCCAATTATCTATCATTAAAACATAAACTCCTTGAGAGCAGGGACTGAACTTTGATTCTTTGTTTCCCTGTCATTTAGCACAATACTGACACATAGGCATCTAATTTGTTGTTTGTTGAATGACTATCCACTGTGCCTAGCTGTCCAACAAATCTTATTAGGGGCATATGTTAAGCCTTTCTAGTTTAATAAAAACACATAAGAGCTAACCTCTACCTTGATCAGATAACATAAGGAATAATCTGTTAATCTGAGGGTGCCACATTTTGCAAAAGACATTGATGAGCTAGAGAAAGTCCAGAAAACTAAGACCATGGTAGTATAGGGTCCTGAGTCTAAATCATATGAAAATTGGCTGAGTACATCGATAACGTTTTATCTAAAGAAACGACTGGGGGGATAGTAGAAATATTCTTCAAGTATTCGAGAGGCTATCATGCAGAACGGGGATTAAACTCACTTTGCTAGGTCTGAGAGGGTGGAACTGAGAGAAATATGGGAAAAGTATTCAGAGGAAGTTAAAAATTGGAAAAACCTTCCTAATATTCAGAGTTATAAAAAGCAGACTAGTCATTCTCAGTTATAAGGGGGTCCCCTTCAACTAGAATTCTTTACACTAAGTTTTAATGACTACATGTCAGGCATGTTGTAGAATGGTTTTCTATCTAGGAAAATATGGGGTCCGAGATCTCTGAACTTTTCCCTCCATCTCTGCGATTCTGTGAAATGTGTGTCAAACTTGATAAATAATGAGGAAAACAGAGGCAGTATTCTCATGTCTACTTGATTTGGAAATGATTATATTCTGCCTTGGATTGACCACTAATTTACCTATGTCTAGCCTCTCTAGCTAGATTATAAACTAGATTATTATAAATAATAACTGTGTCATCTGCCCTTTGTATTCCCCTTGTGCCTAGCCTACTACCAGATAAATGAACATTTGCTTAAATAATTTGAGCTTGCATTTTCTTGTACTTTTAAGTATATCTTATCAATTGCATAAAAACAATGATCAAAATAGGAATTTTAAATATTTTGTTTCTCAAAGATGTGCATAATTTGCTCTGTATAATTTTGTAGAAATCCTCTTAACCAGCAGTCAAATTTTTGTGTTCCAAATCACAGCACTTCCCTGTTTGGAAAATCAGTTGACAACATAGGGTATTATCCTAGCATATATGATTCTTAGAAGCTATTTGACATGAACCCCACAGTATGAAGAATAAACAACTGGAAGATGATCAACTCAGGAGACTGAAAAGAAGCTAACCAAAACCTTTTTGTCCCAATGAAAAGTTGTATTATTTCTTACAGACTGAGAAAATATACAGGAAAAACAAAAACTCAGTTCTACGCCTAGATAATCCCATCATTCTTTGGTATCAAATTTAATTTTGGACCTCTGACATTTTTATGATTAAACAATTCATCAAAGTGAATCCTTACAGGTCCTACACAGATTCAAATTATTTTATATCATTTCTGTAATGAGATATGGTTGAATACAATTGTTCTCTCATAGACCTTATGCTATACTTCCTAGAATATGTAATTTTACAGCAGGAGGATTTTCACAGAGTGAATTATCTCAGAATCAAATTATTTAACCCATCTAGTTAAAAGAAGATATTATCTGCAGTAGAAAGAGCTTGGGATGTGGACTCTGAGGACCTGATTTCAAGCAAGTCACTTTTCTAGGCTTCAGTCGCATTATCTCTAAAATTAGGGGGATGGGACGACATCTTTTCTGAGGTCATTTCCAGATCTAAATCATTGATATTTGTGATGTCTAGAGCACAATGTGGTAATTAGGAGGCTTCTGACCTACTTTGGAACAAAGTAGGAATTTGAAGAGTGAAAAATATATCAGAAAATTAATATATACTTATGGAAAGTATTTAAGAACCCCAATATCTTAGATTTCCTTTATGAAAGACTTACCTTCATTTCAGTGAAATGTCATAGTCTATAGAGTCTTACAGTTGGAAGAGATGGCAAAGGCAGTGACATGGCCTCCAGGACAGATTACATTAGCCACAGTAAATCCAAGAGGTTAGAAGGCTAAGGATTTCAAAGCAGATGATAGTGGAGGTCCAGTAAAAAATATGAGTGAATGTATATTATCAGAGAAATAATGGAGTACTATGACCTTCCTTTGTGGAGTGTATGCAAAAGTCTGATTGAAAAAATAAATAACTAAAAGCAAAAGTAGAGACTTTTAAGTCATGCAAGCAACAAAATTGCAGATTAGACATTTCTCTGATCCTCAAAATGTCTGAAACCAATCAAAAACAGATAAAATAAGATAACTTCAGCTATCTCCAAAGTTTGGATATTCAGATTCGAAAAGAAGGCTAAAAAACAAAAACATTAACTGACATTCGGTGACCCTGAACTCACTCAGCACCCCTCCCAAAACTCGCATGCTATCAGCAACAAGGCCACAAAAGAAGACCCAAGGAAATGACACATATTTATTTCAAAATCCACTCCTATATCCCAGTTCTACCTCTCCCTTTCCAGTGCTAGGGAGACCCTAGTTCCAGACTACAGATGTTCACTCAGGCCTCAACATTCAGATTTGCCACAAAACTTCAAAAGCAAAAGCTTACTTGGGGACTGTAACCCAGAAGCACCAGAGCTGTAAATCTATAAACTGCCAGGGCTCTGAGTAGGCTTTGAAATGCTGGTATTAGGCTAGAGAACTAAGGAACAGAGTGAGTGGGATGGGTCATCAGAACAGGACACCCTGTGGTAGTTGATGCAAGCATGTGTGTATGTGTGGTGTGTGTGTGTGTGTGTGTGTCTGTGTTTGTGTGTCTGTGTGTGTGCGTGACTAATAACCATTGCCTAATACATAATTGGTCAAATATATGAACAAATATGCAACTCAGAAGAACTGCAAAATATTCACAAGCACATTAAAATGTTCCAAATCAATTGTAGTAAAAAGATGCAAATTAAAACAACGTGATGTTATGTTTCACACCCTGTAACTTGGCAAAAACGAAAAAAATGGCAACAGTCAATGTCAGATGGGTGGTGGAAAGATAGGCATACTAATACCTTGTTGGTGGTGCTGTGAAATTGGACAAGCATTCTGGGAAATTTTATGTAAAGAAATTTTCCACTGCTTTTTGACCACTTCCCTTCTCCTTGATGTATAAATGTCCTTTCCTTTGTATGTGAAGGTTTTTCTTTCAATGGCCTGCAAATGTTGGGTGTTTGAATTGAATTGTTAAATTCAACTACCATGTATTTTGGTGTTTGCACATCTCTCTCCTGGATCTATTTTTCCAGGTCAGTTGTTTTTCCAGTGAGGTATTTTACATTTTCTTCATTTTTTTCATTCTTTGGTTTTGCTTGACTATTTCTTGACGTCTCATAGAGTCATTAGCTTTTGTACCTCATTTTCCATTTGGCCAATTCTACTTTTTAAGAAGTTGCTGTCTTCAGTGTACTTTTTCCCATTTTGTCAATTGTATATTTAAAGGAATTGCTTGATTTTTCTTCTACCTCACTTATTTGACTTTTAAAATTCTTCTTGAGGTCTTCCAAGAAGGCTTTTTTGGGCTTGAGACCAGTTCATATTCCCCTTTGAGTTTTCAGATGTGGGTATATTGACCATGTCTTCTGAATTTGTATTTTGATCTTCCCTGTCACCAAGATATTTCTCTATAGTCACTGTTTTTCTTTGATTCTTCTTGCTCATGTTCTTTGCCTTTTTCCAAGCTTTTAAATTTGATCTCTGTTTCTGGGGTCCAGGGAACACTATCCCAGACTTCTTGTGCTGGGGGACAGGGGTCGGGTTCCTGGTTTTCTATTCTGGGGCATCAGGTGCTGGCAGCTGGATTTTGTACTGGTCCAGTAATATACCTGGTGTTGAGCTGTAGCTGGTGGTGGTGGTGCCTGGTATTGGCACTTACCTGCTCCTCCACCCTGAGCCTCAGGATCTCCCTCTAATCTGCTGAAGTGAGCTTGCTGCTGACCTGCTGGGATGCCTCCCATCTTGTACTGGTCCCTTTCCACCACAGCAAAAAGGACCTTTCCCATTAAACCCCCTAGTCTCCTGAGCTGTACTGCTGTACCCTGTCTTTCTCCTGGCTCCACTATTCCAGGATTTTTCCTGAGGCAATATTCTCTGGATTTTTCAAAGTCGATAAGGGAGGTTGAGAGCCACTTACTGTTTGCTCTGCCATCTTGGCTCCTGGGCAAAATATCTATCTATCTATCTATCTATCTATCTATCTATCTATCTATCTATCTAATCTACACAATAACTACAATAATTTAAATGGAAAGAATGACATCAAAAATCAAAAATAAATATAATAAAACTATTAAGATCAAGTGGGATTCAAATGAAGGAATACAAGAAGATACCCCCAAAACTACCCCTTCATGAAGGTAAGAGGTCCACAGATGTTATACATTGTACATGTTTTCAGTACTTTTCAATGTATGGCTCATTTATGCTCACCTTTTTTTTCCTTTTTTTAAAAATTACTCTCTATCATGGGGTATGGTTCTTAGGGAAGGGGAAAAGCAGGGATATATTGAATAGTATGGTGGTTTAATAAACTGAAAATATCAATGTAGAAGTAAAAGCCAGTAAGTCAAAGAACATCAACTTGAGTCACAAATTGAACAACAGGAAGACAGAACTGACAGATAAGATGTTCTTTCAACAAGGATGGGAGGGACCAGCAACAAAGACAAGTTATAAGTGAGAATAGGACACATCATCCTACGCAAAATTATCAGGTCCACATAATTCTGACATGGACATTTCTGAGAAAACTTGGAATGGTAGGGAAGATGATTTCAAGGATATCGCTGTCACTGTTCCTGTGATTCCTTCCCAGCAGTGTCTCAGGCATGTTAGAAACATTGGCAAGCTACAAAGGACTTCCTTGGGAATATATTCAGTACAGCAGCAGCAGCAGCACCAACAAATCTACAAACAACTTAGAAATAGAGAAATATGCCTAGAGACACTGGACACTTGCAGCAGCATTACATCTCTATGAAGGGATCCTGTCTGCTTCTCTCTCTCCCTGTATCAAGATTAACCAGTCTGCAATATCACTGTCATGGGTCAGCCTATGATACCAGCAAGGACGTTTGACTCTTCCAGCCTTTCTGTGCTGACTGAAGGTGTAACTAATTTGGACAGAATATTGGAACTCTGCTTAAGACTATTGGCAACCACTACTGCCTTCAGGCTTACAAAAGCAATGTGGCATAGTTAAACTCAGGGTCAGTCTAAAAAAGAATCTAAAGTCAATCCATTTATGACATGGTTTCAATTATCCTCATGATCTTGGTCACTGTGATATGGATATATTCCAGCTTATGAAAATCCCTTTTCAATTATGGTTCTAAGAGAGGTAGCTGTGGTATAGTGGATAAAAGGCTATCTTGAAAGTCAGTAAGGACTGAATTCAGATCCTCCTTCAGACACATACTGTTTGACCTTGGGCAAGCCATTAACCTTGCAATGCACCTGCATAAATTGACAAAGACTTTAAATTCATAAAGCATCTGTCCACCTGCATTAGTATCAGGAGCTTCACATACCAATGAAATTCCAGGTTTAAAAAGCAAAAAAGAAGATTTACAAAGAGCTTTGCAATCCCCCTACTCAAAACTCCCTCTTGAAAGTCTACCCTTAAAAACAAAAGTGATTCCAAGCACTAAATATAATATTTCAGGTATGATGTGACCTACACCCAATTAGAGATCCAAGTAACTGTGTATTCATGCAGTTTACTTATCTCTGTCTTGTTCATGAAATTATACTAAAGGTTTTTCTCATCTGCAAAATGAGAAAATTAGGCTAAATTATCTCTAAAACATTTTTCTTTCATTCTATGATTACATATTTTCCAGCATCTTTCTAGCATTAATTTTACCTATAATTTTAGTAATGCTATTAAAAAGGGAGGTGCAGAGGGTAAATGAGATTGTTCTTTCATGGTTCGTGGCTCTACGTTATCGATGTTTTTTTCCTCCTAAATTCCACAAATAATGCATTCACTTGCACAATACAGAATTTTACTAGGAATTGATATCAAGTTCACTGATTCTTAATTTTCAGAATTTACTTTTTTTTCCTTTTTGAAACCTGAAATACTGTTCTACTTCAATCTTCTATGTCTCTCCTATTTTCCACAATTCTCTTAACATTACCAACTATCACAAGTACAAGGTCTTTGAGCACCTGAGATATAACTCAAATGGGCTTCAGTGTATCTCTTTGATACTGTGTTTTAAAAAATCCTTGCCTCTTATTAAATATATATGGACATAGATACATATATATTTGTGTATGTACATGTATATTATATACACACACATATATTATATCCACATATGTATGTATGCAAATATGTGTGTAGACATATGTTATAGAGTGAGAGAAAAAGAGAGAGAGAGAGCAGGATCCTCCTAACACAATCATAACTTATATATAGAAAAACTTCATTCTTTCAGACTCTCTGTAATAGTTACTAGAATGTTATGACTTCTCATATTGCCATAATCCCAAGGAAACCAACTCAGAACAAGTGTTTCCAAATAATTAAGTTCAGCAATGGATTTAGGGCCACTTGCTTTTTCTAGGCATAGGAAAACACTACTATTTGCTCCATAGACACATGGCTTATGTGGCCTATATTCCTGCTTCCTTCCTAGCCAAATTTCCAGAAAAGTTAATTATGTTCATGGCCTCTATGTTCTCTCCTCCTAGCCACTTCTAAGGTCCCTTCCAACTATAAATATGTGAACTAATGATCCTAAAGTCTCAAGAATTTTATAATCCTAGGGAAGCTGACATAGACAAGAAGAAATAAACAATACAAACAACAGTAAAATGTAGTATATGCTTAGTAGGATTGACTAAAGACAGACAGAAATGGCACCAGCATAGAAGAGAGGGGAGAATGTCCATTGTGTATTCAGCGTCCTTGACGTAGAGTGAGGGTACATGAAGGGGAATTGTTGTGATCAACAAATAAGGAGAGAAAAACACATCAAATTAATAATCTGAGGCAATTAATAATAGCTATATTTTCACTGCTGTGTTACTAAGTATTCAGTCTACCCTCCAAGGGACAAACACCATCTGAAATGGGTGTGCCTTGTTTATTCTCTTCAATATAAAATGAAGTGACCTGTTTGAGAAGAGACAGTGCACTCAGCTCTCCCTGAAAGAACATGAAGCAATGAATAAAATGTATAAGCAGGCTTTCTCGTAATGTAAGGGGGTAGCATGGAGGTAGGAGGGAGAAATGAAAACATCTCTAAAACACAAAGCTCTTATCATACTGGATTCCATGACAACCAGAACAGCAAATGGACAAAACACTAAATTTCTTTTCATGCCAGTAAAGACAGACCAACCATTGTATTATTGCCTGGAATACCTGCTGAAAGAGCATAAAAATTCCAACTGTGTTCTGATGCCATGCTCCTAGACTTTTAAAATCCTGAGACTTCAGTCATGTAATTTTTAATGTTTCTAATATGAATGGTTGTCTTTCACTGCCAGTTTCTTAATTTCTTTAGTGATCTTTGAACTTATTATGCCAAATTTTATCAGATGAGCTATAACTTTGATCTATCTTCACAGGACTTCCAAAAAGCCTGTACCTGTGCATTCTTAAATTCAAAATATCAAGGATAGTGGGTGTGGGTTGGAGGGGAGAGGGAGTATTTGGCCAGAAACTAGCCAAATATTTAAAAGTTCTGGAATTTGAATAGATATGAATATGTGTAAAGGTCAATAATATGGCTTGGTTGTGGGCAGGGGAGTGAGTGGGGGACAGAAATGTGATTTTTAGGCTACAATAGTGTAAGTATCCTGAATGCAGGAGATAATGATCCTCCTATACTTGCTCTACTCAGGTTAAGTTGGGAAAATTGTGTTCAGTTCTAAGGGAAATATTTTAGGAAGGATATTTACAAACTGGAGCAAAGAAGAGAGACATAAGTGGGAAAGGAACTGAAAACCATGGCAATTGATGATGTGTTAATGGAACTAGGGGAGTTCATTCCAGAAAAGAAAGAGCCTTTGTCCTCTATTCTTAAATATTTAAAGTCTTATTATGCAGAAGATGTATTATGTCAATTCTGTTTGGAGCCAGACAGCAGAACTAGGACCCATGGTTGAAAGCTTCAAGGAAGCAGATTTTACTCAAATACAAGGGAAAATGGGGGCAAGTGGCTATAGTGGCATTAAATAATAGCAATAACAATTAATATTTATATAATTATATACATATACATGTATGTGTGTGTGTATTCTGATGTAATACTCAAAACTACCTTGTATGTCATGTAATTTAGAACTTTTACATGAGGAAGCTGAGGCAGTTGGAGGTTAAGGGACTTGCCCAGGGATGTGTTGTTCACTCATTTCAGTCATTCCTAACTCTTCAGACCCCATTTGGGTTGTGTCTTTTTTGTTTGTTTGGTTGGTTGGTTGCTTGGTTGTAGGTTTTTTTTTTTTTGTTTTGGAGTTTATTGGGTTTTTTTGGTTGTTTTTTTGGCAAAGATAATGGAGAGAATTGTCATTTCCTTCTCCAGCTCATTTTACAGATGAGGAAACTGAGGCACACAAGGTTAAGTGGCTTGCCCAGGGTCACACATCTAGTAAGCGTCTGAGGCCAGTTTTGAAAAATAAAAATGAGTCTACTTTACTCCAGGCCTGGCATTCCATCCACGATGCCATCTAGCTGCCCACCTAGAAACATACTGTTAATAAATAAATATATGAAGTAGGATTTCAACTCAGGTTTTCCTGATTCAACACCCAACATTATGCCTCTTACCTGTCACATTGACAAAATGAATACCTTAACAAACTGGGACTGATATTTACTCACTTACACAGAAAGAAGAAGGAGCCACTATATCCCTGTATGGTGGACAGACCATGAGTATAATGGAGAGAAAAAAAAGGGAGAGTATTCAGCTCTAGTTGGTCTCTATGTCTTCTCATAGACAATACTTCATGCTTAGAATGCACCCCTTCTTTATATGTATCCACCTCAAGCTTCCCTCAAGAATCAGCCTAGATGCTTTTCCCTACTGAAAGTATCTCCTCGATCCTAAAGTTATTTGTTAATGCTCCCTTCCTTCCCAGGTTTACCTTTTATGCACTTATCTGCATAGATATTATAACTCTCCCTACCCTCAACACACACACACACACACACACACACACACACACACACATGCATGCATGCACATGCACACACTCACATACACGCAAAACCACTGGAATAAGATGGAAACAATTTGGGGGTAGATTGCATTTGGTTTCTCTCTTTGTATTCCTGTTGTAAAATGGGAGATGCAAAATCTAAAATGTCTGCAAAGAGGAGGCTGCTCAATAAATGTTTATTGAACTGTGAGACTAATGGAAAAAATACTTGCCTATGATCAGAATACCTTAATTTCAATTTCCAGCTCCCATTTCTTACCATGACTATAAGGAAGTCACTTAATATCTCTAAGTCACTTAATATCTAAGAATCTCAATTTCCTCATCAAGAAAGATGGGCTAATGATACTTGTCCTCCTCATGCCCCAAATGAATTAGAGGCAGATAGATAACAGATTAGAACACTAGACTTGGAGTAAAGAGGATGAGTCTGTGTCCTGTCTCAGACAATTACCAGCTATATGACCCTGGACAAATCTTTTATCTTCTCTCAGTCTTACTTATCTGTAAAATCAGGGATAATAGTACACCTCCTCACAGGATTTTTCTGAGGGTCAAATAAATAAATATACAGTGCTTTGCGAACCTTAATGCACTAAGTAAATTTTACCTATTATATTCATTAATTCATCCTTTAATATCACAAAACATTTTATTCACAATAACCATGTAAGGTAAAAAATAACTACATATAAATGTGTGGTATTGTTATTCATTTCCCTTCAAAAAGTCTTCACCTGATGCATCATATCTGAAAAGTATAAGCACTGAGAGGTGCCACCATACTGGAAGTGTCATTCATATGGGACCAGTAATAGACTAGATACCTACTGTATGAAGCCAAGTGTAGCCAAGTTCAAAAGCACTCATAACCATGTTGACTGTGGTGAATGTTTTTGTTTTGTTTTGTTTTTCTACAGGAACTGTCACTGATCATCTACTAAGTCAAAGGGATTAGAGCTGCCTTGTCGGAAGCGGGGCACATTAGATGAAATCAAAAATCCTTGTCATACAGGGGAAAAAATTACTTGATGTTGAACAAAGGTCTCAGGATCAAAGGCTCATAGATTTAGAGCTGGAAGGGACCTTAGAGGTTATCTAGTTTAAGTCCTGCATTTTACAGGTCAAGAAACAAAGGGTCAGAGAAGATGAATAATTTGTACTCTGGATACATAAGCAGTAAATGACAGAGAAAGAACTTACCTTAAGGTCTCTGATTCTGAATCAAGCAAAATACTCCATCTATGAAAAGTATCCCCACTTCTTCTCTGATTCTCAGGATTTGTTATTTTCTTCAAAAAGCTACTCAAATAATACCATCAGTAAGCCTTCCTTTACTCTCCCCCCTAGCTGCTAATATCCTTCCCCTCTTGCATTTATATTATGCGTATGTGGTACCCATCCCATAAAATGTGACCTCTCTGAGGGTCAATATGTGTGTGCTAGATTACGAGTAAGGAACATTGGAGTTCAATTTTCACTTCAAGCACTTAGCAGTTGTGTGTCACTTGCCAAGTCACTTCACACGTGAGACATTTACCCAGATACTAACGCATTATCACTACCACTAAAAATTCTCTCCCCTAGAAATATATGTATGTACATATATGTATATGAATGTATGTATATGTACATATATATATACATGTACATACTCTATTATATATGCATATGTGGGTATATACATATTCTATTCGGGGAAAACAACATATTAACATATAAGTAAATATAAACATGTTTCATATATTCATATATAGGTGTGTGCATACATGCATGTGTCTGTATATAAGTAGATACAAATACGTATATATAAACACACATACTTACATATATATATATATATATATATATTACATATGTGTGTGCATTTACATATAAACCTATTGTTTTTTCCCCCAGCAGAATGTAAGTTTCTTGAAGACAGAGTATGTCATCTCACCTTGGTCATTGTATCCTCAATACCAAGTATAGAATATGGTCAGGCTAAGGTGATCAGTATACTGAAGAACTTTGGGATCATTTTTCACAAGGCAAAGGTAAAGGAAATGGGAATATTTAGTGAAAAGAAAAGATAATTTGAGGGGTGTGGGACTGTCAAGTGGAACTTGCGTTATATTCATTCTGTTTGACCTCAGAGGAAAGAACTAGGAACAATGGGAAGAAGGAGCAGGAGTGCAGATTTTCTCTTGATGTTAGGAAAAACTTCCCCCAGAATTACAGCAGCCTCAACATGGAATAGGCTGTGTCAGGATGTAACAACGATCTGGCTAGCAGCTGTTGTGGGGGTGAAAAACCAACACAAGCCCAACAACAAGAACTCTGCTAGCACGCTGCAAAAGCCCAGGTTTTTTTGATCTGCTTTACTAAGGAAAGCAACGTTAAGGGGTGAACAAGTTTATCTTAATCCAGCATACAGATATCCCTCACTTAGTTCAGGGGGAAAAGCCAGTACCCTGAACTTCAGAGCAAATACAAACAAATTACAAACATCAACAGACAGACCTTGTCTGTTTCAAATCCCACTACATAGTTACATAGGTAAAAAGTCTCGGCATCTGGGTTTACGAGCCAGAGGGCTCTTAGCTACAGCTGCCCAGAATCTCCACATCAGCACACCTCCAAGAGTGAGAGCCCTGAGCAAATGGCTCTGTCTTCCCTTTTTTATACAGTTTCACAAGTTATCAAACTTCATCTGAGCGACCAGAACTTAGGCTCCTATGATTGGCTCTGGAGTTAGCACCTCCCCTTAGGACCTTGGGAGTTTCACACCCCACATAGGCTTAGCACCTAGTACTTAGGAGTTTGGGGCAAATTTAGGATCAAAGATCTAATCAGGCCTCACTTACTTAGCCTCACCTGGGGCCACACCTTAGTTATCAATTCACATCCACATAGGTTTAGCACCTCATGGGGGTTTGGGCCTGGGGCTTAGCACCTAGTAAGACTCAAAGACACTTAATTAATCATTTTAAAACAATAAGAAAGCCCCAACTTAATTGATATTACACAGGAAGTAGTGGTTTCCCCAATACTCAAAAATCTTCAAATAAATGCCAAATGGCCACTTATCAAATATGTTATAAAGGGGATTCTTGCTCAGGGGATTGGACTTGATGGTCATTGAAATTCCTTCCAAATCAGTGTAATTCTGTGGGCTTTGCTCTTGTGTTATAGCAGTCAGGACACTGGAATTCAAAATGATTACTTGTGATCTTCCTGACATGTTTAGCCATGCAAACTCCCTTACAGTCCTCTCATATGTCCTCATATGTGCTAGTGTTTAAGAGTATCCTCTGTAAAGCATTGTAAGGTCCTTCCCTGTAACACATCACACAAAGTCATCATTCCATTCTCCATTTCTATAAGGCTTCACGGTGAACTTTAATAGTTCACTGCCCAAAGTGAACTTTAATAACATAATTGCTTTTTGTTCTTGTGAATCCTAGTCCACGAAAATCTGCACTCAACTGGAAAAGTGGAACAAGAAAAAATGAGCTATAATCTTTCGTACTTTGACATGTTAACACTTAAAAAGGTCAAGACGTTTCATGCTATCCTTCCTTGTCTACTTACAGATGATATAAAAGCCCATGGTTAGAACAGATTATAGGTGTTCGTATGAAAATCACAAAGTAACCATCAAGAGACCCACCAAATACTTTAAGAGATAAATCAATATTCTATAGTTGAACTTTGTTCAATAGTATCAATATTCTTATCTTGAAGCAGTTTTTACTAGTTATTGAAGAATGTTGCACTCCGGTCACCTCAATATTTAGTTGAATGAAGAAGAAACACATAGACCATACATGGATTGCAAATTTTCAAAGAATTTATAGAAACTGTTATAAAGGAAGTATAAGCTAATAGTATGTTCGTTTGACTGAGGCTTCAGCAGAATTCAGTTCTGGTCTGGGAACTATCACTAATTCGCTGTTACTTTAAGTATTGTGGAAGGAAAGACCCCTAGTTTTGAAATCAGAGGAACCTGGGTAAATTTCTAGCTCTGCTAATTCCTACCCAGGTGACTTTTAGCTGGTTCCTTACTTTCTTTGGGTCTCAATTTCTTTGTTTACAAACAGGGAGTTAAACCAGATAATCTCTAAGATACTTTCCAGCCATAAATCTCTTTCTGATCCTGTTTCTTCAGCAGCAAAATATCAATGGATCATATTTCTGTAGTATTTTGAAGTTTAGAAAATGCTAGGGTAGACTAAGTATTCTCTAAGGTCCCTTCCTAGTCCAAAATTCATGATTTTAAAACTGCATTGTACATAATTTAATCCTGTATTGCCTATTTAGCATTTTACATTTCCTTGGGGTAATCATTATATGCATCAGTTTTCATCGTACTGTACTGGGTATGCAGATTATAGGAGACCTAACTGAAAATGCTTTGACTCCGGATTATATCATTAAAGCTGATTTAAAAAATAAATTCATGTTATTACTTATGTAGCATATTATAGTAGGGTCTAAAGAGCAACATCAACAAGAAATACATAGGCACAAACAATAACGGATGTGATGACAAGTTGTGATACAGTGACAGCCAACCATGTCACCCCAAATGCAACTTTTAATTTTTTCAGCTTTATTAATGCTTTTACATTACAAACATTTACTAATTACATCCACTGTGAGACAGCTTAGTAAAATTAATACAGTGATCCCCTCTGGTGGTATGTGTCAACACAGCCATTAGTCTGTGGATTGGGTCCCTCACTCTATCCTGACCTCACCTTGGCAAATCTGGGTCCGAGAGACAGGCCACCACAAGAAAGTTGTCTTCAGACTCTCAGAGTGCTAGCAGCTGCACTGTTAAGGGGAAATAAATCCTCACCACGCTAATTCCTGAGGCCTCGTCCAATGTTTTCCATCTTAAAAACCAGCCATTCATAGTAATGACACTTAAATATCTGAAACTTATCCATTTTACTTAAAAATAAGGAAGAAGGAAAGGGCAAATCATGTCAGTATCTTTCCCAAGAAAACCTTATGTACGGTAGTGCTGTGCTATGGTCCAAGGGGTCACAAAGAGTCAGACATGACTGAATGACTGAACAACAATAAAGACAAACAAAATATTATGGATATTAATGCATTAAAGCAAATTGGTAGCTAATAAAATTATACCGCAATACACATGTAAACTACTATCACACTCTCTCACTAATGTACTCAAGATCTATATTAAAAAGTATACCAATGGGAGGTGGAGCCAAGATGGTGGAGTAAAGGCAGGGACTCACCTGAGCTCTCTTGCAAACTTTCCAAATACTTTTAATGATTACTCTGAACAAATTCTAGAAGAGCAAAACCCACAAAAATATGGAATGAAAAATTTTCCAGCCTAACAAAACTTAGAAGGTCAGCAAGAAAAGTGTATTGCACCAGAGTAAGAGAGGAGTGCAGTTCATCACAGGCTGTGCCAGGCTCCAGACCAGGCCCCAGCAAACCAAGAGCAGGCCTCTGGGAGACTGAATCAGTGGCAGCAGTGATGTTCCCCGATCTTCTCAGCGCACAGATGGTAAGAGGATTGGAAAGTGGGTCAGAAGGAGATTTACAGGGGTCCATTTGCTGGCAACCTGAGCAGGACTCTGGTGCATTACCTCTGCCCAGTCTTGAGTCTTAGTCTTAGTTTGAGGAGGGGCACTAGCACAGCAGAGCTTATGACAACGGTGGAGGAGAGACCCTCATCAAAGCTGCGGGATTCAAAAGAGTGCTTGTGATCACTTAAAAACTAGTGCACAGTACAGGACAGTATCAACATTACTCTCCAGATCATACCACCTTCAAGAGCCAAAAACTTATAGGTCCCCAGAATTAGGGCAGTTAGAAGGAATATACATAATGTAGGGACAAAAATCACCATGAACAACTAAAAGAAAAACTGAGGCAGAGTTCCGAGCCAAAACATTTTATTAAAAGGACCTGACCCCCTCTAATGAAGTGGACCTCAGATTTTCCTCAAGATCTGAGAAGCCACCTCCTTCCAGGGCCCTATTTTTATAGGCTTTGATACCTAGACATTCTAAATAGGCTATACAAAGTACAGAATAATTCCATTGGTTGACATATGATGCATAAGCTAAAATAAGCAAAAAGTGTGTGTCAGCAGGGTCATGAGATGGGTGAAGCAAGAAATATCTCTGTTCACTAGGTGATAACAGGATGGGGCTCCTCCTCAGGTTAAGCTAGAGGAGATGGTACAAGCTACACACACATTCCAAAAAACATGTAGTGTGGGCTGGGGAGAAGGGAGGGAAGACTTTCTACACTGTTCCACCACCCATGCTTGGTTTGGTTATGGAATTTTAGCAAAACAGGTTGGACATATCCCTGTCAGCATTCTTGTGGTTTAGCAACTGAGCTCCATAGCTGGTAAACAAGTAATGAACATTATATCAAAGTTTGAGGCCTATTACACAGCCCTCCTATTGGAATCTATATTCCTATGTAACTTATACAAAATACATTGTTTATTCATATACCTATTATTAGGTGATTGACTAAATAGGTATTACTAGATGAACATATTAAAATAGTAATAATCATTCCCCTTATAGAATCATAATGAACTAATTAACCCTGATTAGTGTCCTCAATGAATCGACTTTCTCAACAGAAAGCAGAAGTGTGAGCTGAATGTGATGGTACGATCATCTAAAAATTAAAATTAAGTAACGTGAAATAAGAATGCACTAGGAGAAGGGGAAAGGGAGAGGTAGAATGAGATAAATTATCTGACAAAAATGAGGCTTGAAAGAGATTTTACATTGGAGGCGGAAGTAGGGGAAGTGGGTATGTAAGCATATGAACCTTACCCTCATAGGAATTGGCTCAAAGTGGGAGTAATATGCACACTCAGTTGGATATAGAAATCTATCTTACCCTGATGCAAAGTAGGAAGGGAAGGGAAAAAAAAGAATGGAGGGGGAAGCTGATAGAGGGGAGGGCATTTTGGGGCAGGTAAAAGTCAGAAGCAAAACACTTTTGAGAATGGACAGGGTAAAAAGAAAGGGAATAGGATAAAAGGGGAAAACAAGATGGAGAGAAATATGTAGTTGGCAATTATTACTATGAGTTTCTATGATAAAGACTTCTTTTCTCAGACACATAGAAAACTGAGTCAAATTTATAGAAATAAATCTATTCCTCAATTGATAAATGGTCAAAGCATATGAATAGGCAATTTTCAGACAAAGTAATCAAAGCTATCTATAGTTATATGAAAAATCACTGTGGATGAGAGAAATGCAAATGAGAGCAGCTCTGAGTTACTAGCTTACACGCATCAGATTGACTAAAATGACAGAAAAGGAACATGACAAATGTTAGAAGGGATGTGGGAAAATTTACATATTAATGTACTGTTGGTGAAATTGTATACTGATTCATCCATTCTGGAGAGCAATTTGGAACTTTACCCAGAGGGATATAAAATGATGGATAACCTTTGACCAAGCAATATCCCTACTATATCTGTATCCCAAAGAGATAAAAAAGAAAAAGAAAAAGGACCTTTTTGTAGAAAAATATTTATAGTAGCTCTTTTAGTGGTGACAAAGAATTGGAAATTGAGGGGATGCCCATCAATTAGGGAATGGCTGTACAAGTTGTGGTATATGATTGTGATAGAATACTATTTTGATTTAAGAAATGTTAGAAAAACCTGGAAATGCATGACCTGATGCAAAGTGAAATGAGCAGAACCAGGAAAAAATTGTACACAGTAACAGAAATATTGCGTGGCGATCTAGTATGAATAACTTAGCTATTCTCAGCAATATAATGATCCAAGACAATTCTGTAGGACTTAATGATGAAAGGTACTGTCCATCTCCAGAGAAAAAACTGGTAGAGCCTGAGTGCAGATAAAAGATACTTTTACTTTACTTTCCTCATTTTTCTTGTTTTTTTATCTCTGTTTTCTTTCACAGAATGACTTACATGGAAATGTGTTTTGTATGACTACATATGTATAACCTGTAGGTGGAGGAGAGGGAAGGAGAGAATTTGGAACTCAAAATTTGAACAAAATGAAAGTTAAAATTGTTTGTACGTGTAATTGGGAAAAAATAAATAAGTGTTTTTAAGTATATAAATACAGGAACCTGACAGGAAAGCATAGGCTTCAATATTACATCTATTCAGGACCATCTGTATCACAAAAAAAAAAAAAACAACAAAAAAAAGCCCTGTGTCTCTACTTACTGCCTGCCTGTAGACACCCACTGTTCCTTAGCTGGGGAAGTCTGCTTCTCTTTTCTATTTAAACATAGAATGTATAATTTCTTTCAATTTGCAATCAGCCTTAAAAGGGAATTTAGATAGTATTAGCTCTTACTGTGAATAGAACCAGTAAGCTGTAGAGTTCCTCAAACTGCCTACCTGTTGGCTATACAGCTCAACCTAGCCAATTATGCATTGATCAAAATGTTGCACAGATCAATCAGAATAGAGCTCATAGCAAAATAGTTCAGGTGTGAGCCAGTTTACCCTACTAAAGGAATTACAAGTTTTCTTTCATTTTGTTTATCAATCCAGAGGTGGCAAAGCAGAAAGCAACAAGGCTTTATCAAATGCTTCATTTCCCTCCACCTCTAGGCGGCACTGAAGGGCAATAGTTGTTACCGATTTGACTAATTAGGAATCATTCAGAAGAAGTTTTCTCCCAATTGACCCCCTTCCAAATGTCATCCCTCCAGAAAAAGAGCATTTTCAGCACTCTGCTGTGTCTTCAATTCTTTTACTCAGGTTCCTACACCTAGTTCTTCACTTCAGTTGTTTTCATTCTTATCCTACTCTTCATGACACCATTGTGGGTTTTCTTGGCAAACATACTGGAATGGTGGTTTATCATTCCCTTCTCTAGTTCATTTTACAGAAAAAAAAAAAAAACTGAGGCAAACAGTGTTAAGTGACTTGCCCAGGGTTACTTAGCTAGTAAGTGTCTCAGGCCAAATTGAACTCAGAAAGATGAGTCTTCCTGACTCCAAGTACAACACTCTTTCTACTATCCCACCTAGCTACCTTGGTTCTTCTGTCATTCAGTGGTTTAAATGAGGCCTCATTATTCTCATCAATTAACTTTGTATTTTAAAAGTACAAATTTAAATTGTCCCTGAATTTATGAAGCTTTTAAAATCTTAGCTCATTCACCAAATGTTTGTAGCAATCGTTTTTTTTCTTTAGCTTTACTTTCTTTAATCATAAAAGACAAATAAATGAACTAAGGTACCAATAATACCAATTTCTGAATGCTTCAATATGGTCTATAATTTCTTTGGTCTTCTGGAAACTGTTGTTCTTTATACTAGAATTTTCTCCATTTTTCATAAATAAAAGCACTTTTCTCTCTGTTTAAAATATTATAAATTAATTCTCATCCAAGTGAGATATTCTATATAGCATCTACAAGGAGTTGAAATCTATATTTATACAATTGATCATTTTTGTTTATAACTATTAAAATCTAAAAGTATGTTTCTTTGTATGCATACATTAACAATGTATATTAAATACATGCTATTTTCCTACTTCTTTTAGTTATAAAAATGTTAATCTGCAATGAAAGGAATATCTTCCAAAACTTGAAAGTTGATATAAAATTTTTCTATAACTCAAAAAATACCCTTTCTTCTCTTTTCGTCACTGAGCTTCCATATACATACACTCATATGTGTGTGTCTGTGTGTCTCTGTGTATATTATATATAATATATGGTATATTATATATATACATATACATATATATATGGATATATATAGATATATCCTTAAATGGACATATTATACATAATTTTATCAGTCCAGGGAGAGTGTATTAGTGGCAAAGCAAGGAATATAGCTGGCTTGTTTAAATAGAATGTCACTTGATTTGAAATAAAAAGATCTATATTCAATTTTGATATCTGTCACTTGATAGCCATGCAACCTTCAGAAAGTCATTTTAAAAATTCCTTACTTTACAACTTTGCTGTGAAGGAATTACCTTGTAACTGTAAAGATATATAATTCAAAGATATTGGTAATGATGTGAAAGTTTAAAAAACAGTAGATAAAAAAATCTGATCATATGAGTATTATGATTATTTGGACTTAAAATAGGAATGTATTATTCTTAGCTATGATTCCTTGAATTTTTTTAGCCTGTGAATTTGAATGCTACTTGATTTTCTCACTTGTCTATTTCAAAATCTTATAATTAGAAATGCAGAAGTTATATTCCTAATTTAAATAAACTTTTTATTAAGATTTTTTATCTTTAGTTTACAACACTCAGTTCCTCATGATTTTGAGTTCCAGATTTTCCCCCTCCCCAAGATGGCATGGAATTCAATATCTCTTCTACATATAACTTCATATTGAACTTATTTACACAATAGTCAAGTTGTAAAGAAGAATTATGACTCATGGAATGAATCATGAGGAAGAAGAAACAAAAACAAAAACAAAAAAAAGAGAAAAAAAAAACAAATTAAAAAAAAGGGGAAAAAGAAGTTTGCCTCAATCTACATTCAGATTCCATAGTTCTTTCTCTGGATGTAGATAGCTCTCTCCATCATGAGTCCTTTGGAATTGTCTTTGAACCTTGTATTGTTGAGAAGAGGAAGGTCTATCAAGGTTAATCATCACAGAATCCATATATCTGTGGTTGTGTACAATGTTCTCCTGGTTCTGCTCCACTCACTCAGCATCATATTGTGTAGGTTTTTCCAGGAGTTGTGGTATATGAATGTAATGAAATATTATTGTGCTATAAGAAATGGGGAAGATATGGACTTCATAAATAAACTTTTAAATTGTTTTTAAGGGTATAATTTTCAAGGATTCATTACTTTGACATTACTAAATTCACTTCTATGACTGGACAGTTGCTACATATAAAGTACCTTCACCAAGGATGTATATTTGAAGAGAAATCTTCATGACAAGAAAAATATTATCTGCAATATTGTATCATGTGGGATTTTTATATGAAATAAGCGAGATAATGAGGCATTTTGCAAGATTCAACCTCTAGGGTAATGACAGTTCATTTGGTTAATGACCAGTTCTTTAAAATAGAGAATGACAGACCATGTTGATCCTGAAAAGGAAGGCCAAATTTGAAAACAGCATTTGAATCAAATGGAAAGATCTCTGTCTTTGATTGTCAAGATTAGAGAATTCAAAAGAAAGATCTGAGAAAATTCCCTCTCCTAAATAGTCCCATTGATCTCCTTATTTACTTAATGCCAGCCTTAATTTCTCCCTTTCTCTCTATTTTGTTTTATTTTAAATAAATAAATTGTAAGATACTTATAATGATGATAACTCCCTCAAAGCTAAACTCATTTTGCTTGTTATGGGGAGCAGGGAAGGAGGAGCTATTACAAAATAGAAGAATACCCAACAAAATGTTGTACAAGGAGAAATTTGCATGAAGGTCATTTAGGAATCTGTAAATGCCAGAAAATTGGACTCTGGTGATACCAGTTATTGGAAAGAATCCCAACAGTGTGATGTAACTGTCACTATGTGTCTAATAAAAAGTAGCAGTTATATAGAGTTTTAGCCTCACTCAGAACCATTGTGAAGATCATGTCGACATGAAGAAAAACAAAGCGAGTGCCACTCCATTGTATCCTGGTAAAACCAAAAGCTAGATATATAATAAATTATAAATATCTATATCCCACAGGATGGAAATGTTTAATGCTCATGGCACTGACTAATAAAGCAGTCAAACCATACATGTGCATGAAATGGACCAAAGTCATAAATTAGAAAGAACTCTTACCAGCCATGTGTAAAGTCCACATAATGCATGGCCAAACATACCCTGAGGTTCACATTATACAGCAACTTATCAATAGAGACACAGCAATAAATCACTAAAGGACAATTATAAGAAATAATTTCATCTCTATGTCCAGATGAGAAAAATAAGAGGAGAAAATGAAGAATTACTTCAGTCCAAAGGGAGGAACTCTAAAGACTTTGAGGTCATTGACCATCTTTAATTAAAACCATTCTAGAAATTCTACTTGATAATGTTCTGAATGAAAGAAACAATGCCTTGCCTTAAGTGACTTTTGAAGAGGAGATGTTCACACGTTGACAGGAATTTTGAAAAACCTCTTTTGAGTTTGATGGCATGAATTCAACTAGTGAATCAATTACAAAAAAAAAATCAGAAAAGGTAACATTTGTACAATCATTATAAAATATATATTTGCCACAATTCTTGCAGAAAATGAAAGTATTGGGACCTGCACATGACGTATTGCCATTGCCACAGTAAGAACAGCTAAAAGAAATGTGGCTAAGCAGCAACTATCAAAACTACTTGGTGCTGGCTAAGAAATGGAGTAGTGGATCTGTGGGATAGATTAGATGTACAAGACACAGTACTCAATGACCATAGTAATCTGCTGTTTGATCAACCCAAAGATTTCAGCATATGATATAGGAACTCACTATAAAAACTGCTGGGAAAACTGGAAAATAATATGGCAGAAACTCGTGATAGACCACCATTTTATACCATATACCAAAATAAATTCAAAATGGGCACACAATTTAGATATAAAGGCTGAAACTATAAGCAAACTGGAAGAACAAAGAATAGTTTACCTGTCATATTTATGGGTGATGGAAAAATTTATGATCAAACAAGAGACAGAGAACATTATGAAATGCAAAATGGATAATTTTCATTACAATAAATTGAAAAATTTTGCACAAACAAAGCCAATGCAACCAAGATTAAGAGGGAAGCACAAAACTGGGAAAGAATTTTTACAACCAGTGTCTCTGATAAAGGCCTCATTTCTAAAATATATAGAGAACTGAGTCAAATTACAAGAACACAAGTCATTCCCAAATTGATAAATGGTCAAAGGATATGAACAGTCAGTTTTCAAAGGAAGAAATTAAAGTTATCTACAGCCATATGAAAAAAAAAACCTGCTCTAAATCACTATTGATTCAAGAAATGCAAATAAAAACAAGTCTGAGGTATCACAGCACACCTATCAGGTTGGCTAACATGACAAAACAGAAAAATGACAAATGCTAGTGAAGATGTGGGAAAATTGGAACACTAATTCATTGTTGGTGGAGTTGCAGACTGATCCAATCATTCTTGAGAGCAATTTGGAACTATGTCCAAAGGGCTGTAAAACTGTGCATACCCTTTGACCCAGCAATAGGGCTATATCCCAAAGAGATCATAAAAATAGGAAAAAGTCCCACATGTACAAAAATATTTATAGCAGCTCTTTTTGTGGTGGCAAAGAATTGGAACTTGAGGGGATGTCCATTAATTGGGGAATAGCTGAACACATTGTAGTATTAACGGAATACTATTGAGCTATAAGAAATGAAGAGCAGTTGGATGTCAGTAGCAACGACCTTCTTATGACTCTTATAGGATCTATTATATTCCATCACAGCATTCTATGCACTATGACATAGCAGTCTCCTTTCTACACTTACTTCAAAGTAGGATACCCTCTGTGAAACCAACCTTGAATACATGAGTCATGTACCTTGACCTGTGTCTCATCTCTGAGCCATTCATCTATAATTAATGCTCCTTGACAATTATCCAACAATGATCAGGAAAATGAGGAAAGATCTAATTGCAATATATTTATTTCTATCAGCAGCACACTCATCAAAACATCTCTTAGATGAATGTTGCCGCTCCCTTCACATCACAGGTCGTCTCCCTCCCTTCTCTAGTAATCGCCAAGGTTTCTGATGCAGAAGACCTATGGGACAAGATATTTTTATCCATATCGTTCTTCCCTGGCTGATAGTGCATGCTACTTCATAGTTGGCCAACACTGCTTTTCATCTCTGGCTAGGAGTACCCAATTTACACCTTAATAGAATATCTCAGTGCATTGTATTTGTCTATGATATGAACTGAACTTCACATACACAGTCCCCAAATTGATCAGTGACAGGAAAGCAATGAAGAGCACATCCATTATACCATCCATACATTGCAATTCTTAGCTTGAGGTGGGCTGTCAATGATCAATTTAAAGACAATATCTGTGGAGTTCAATTCCTAGAATGAATATATAACAATAATTCATTGAGATATTCTGGCAAATGCTAAGTTAGATTTCTCTAGACAGAGGTAGATAGCAGTAGTGGTCAACTATGAGATTAGCATATTTGCATAAAATTACCCCAAAGCCCTGTAATCTGTAAAAACGTGTGATACTCAAAGGATTCACATGAATCAACAAAAGCAATGTGGGTGCAGTTTCAACTTGGTAATCAAGCCCTTAAAGGGCTGCTACCATTTTTTTTCCATTCAAAGTGTGCCAGAAGGCCAGATTTCTCCTTTTTCTATACTGCTTTTGGTTCATCTTCCCAATTTACCTGTAAGTGAAAACTAGAGAGAAAGTTTGGGATGTTGGTATAATGCTTCACAAATTTCCCACAGAATTTGGCAAGTAAGTCCCTATAATGTAGTCACTTCTTGATACCACATTGGTTATAGCCAAATGATCATCACTTGTTTCTTCACAAGGTTGCTAATCCCCTCCAGCTGAGATCCAATGTCACCCACCTAATTGATATAAATTCTTCTGCTCTAACATTTGCCAATTGACAGGTTTAAAGCCCTTTCTGGCAGGTATCTTTTAAAAGATGAGAACCATCTTTTGAGTGGATTATGTACATAGCTCTTTCTAATAAACACTTACAGGCCATGCCTTCATTGAAAACACACAAGGTCTTGAACAGAGTTTCTTGCTTAGGTGATCCTTTCATTTATTCCTCAGGTACTGAAGAATTTCCAGAGTCAAATTTTTCTGCATACACCATTAAGTTGGATGCTTCAGAATTTTCTGGATGGTCTCTGCCAGTAAAGTATTTATCTTTGTAGCACATGCATCATGTGCTACATCTTCTCATATGATTCCACAGAGGAAGAACAGATTGTCAGGAAGAAGAGGAAGAGAAAGATTAGGCAAATTTGTTTCCAATAATTGAGGTACAAAAGTAAATATTTATCTAAACAAGGAGGAAGGGATGGGCCAGGTAGCTAACAATGAACTTCGGTCTCATCTGAACTTGTCCAAGGAGGAAAAAGTAAACACATACACACACAGTTGGTACATATATTTTGTATTTTGGGAAATGTATTTACATTCACCCGAAAGGGAAATGGAAAGAAAAGAGGACAAGGGGGAAGGGCAGAAATAGAGAAAGGGTAGATTAAAAGGAAGATTGATACTAAGCAAATTAATCTCTAAGTAAAGATGTACAAAATCGTTCATACCAATTTTTGCAATAGCATATAAGTGAAAACTGAAGGGAGGATCATCAATTGGAGAGTAACTGAACAATTTGCAGTATATAAATATGATGGTATACTATTGTGCCATAAGAAATAAAGATGAAGGGAATTTTTTTATTTATTTGAGAGAAATTTGGAAAGACATGGACTTGATGCAGAATGAAATGGGGAGAACGAAGAGAACAATTTATAGAATGAAAAAAATATTGTAATGAAAAACAACTTTAAGGACCACTGATCAGCATAACGACTAACCATTATTCCAGAGGACTAATGATGATGCATACTGCCCATTCTCTAATAGAGAGGGTAAAGATTTACAATGACTAACGAGACATTATATTTTTGGACATGGACAATGCATAAATTTGTTTTGCTTGACTATTCACATTTGGAAGAGGGGTTTCATTCTGTTTTCTCAATTTAAGATGAGGCTGAGATATAGAAGGCAAATTTTTGCTGACTGACAAAAAATAAAATTTAGTTTAAAAATTTAAATAAGTTGATTTACATAATTTGTAGTGGTTACCTTCTATAAAATGACTGCAAATACTGAATTAGTGAATACTGCATCATTGCTCCTAGGGGATATGCAGAATTATGTTCCTATGAACCTCTGGTCACAACATTTATTTTAGCATATGACCACAAAGAGAAATTAGCAAATTTTCTCTTCTATTTTTGTATGTTCAGCATAGTTGTATTATTTAAATTGAACTCACAATGCACAGTACTCTAATTCATGCAAGAATGAAATTTAACCAGCACGGAAATTTTTTTTCCACAAGATATTATAGCATCTTTGCACTCAGGAACACTATACAACATTTAAACAACATATTTAGGGGCCGGTTTGTTTTAAAATATTTTTTATTTATGTTATTAAGCATTTTCCAATCACGTTATAAAAATTTTAACATTCACTTTTTTTTTTAATTTTGAGTTCCAAATTATCTTTCTCCCTCCCTCCTTCCTTCTCTACCCTTTGAGAAGGCAAGGAATATATCAATTATACATGTAAAGTTGCTCCAGTGGCTGTGGTGCTGAAATGGCCAGAGATGGCTGAATGCCTTGGAGAGTAAAAAGAAAAACATGGGGCAGGCCAGGTGGAAGAGTAAAGAACAGCTCCATTTATTTAACTGAGGAACAGGGCTTATATACCTTTTAGGCAAGCAGAATCAACAATTCCACGTGTGAGGCATTTGCATAATGCATGACTTCCTCCTGCTTTTGTTCCCCTTTTGCTGTAAACAATATTGTGTTAATAGCCTACAGGTGGTATTTAGCACATGTGTGCAGTGGGTGGGGGTATTGGAGAGAGCATGTGTATGCAGAGGAGGCTTGAGGAGCCTTCATCCTGAGCAGCATGTTCGTGCCAAGGGAGGGATGGAGAGCCCACATGCCAAGTTATCAGCCAAAGGGCAAGAACAGGCCTCTGGCTTGTATCTTATCCCAGAATGGACTTTCTCAGAGGTGGCCCTCTACATAAAGTCATGCAAAATATATCTTCATAGTAGCCATGTTACAAAAGAAAACACACATGCATGCAAAAAAGAAAAAAAATAAAGTATAAAAAGTATGTTTCAATCTGTACTCAGGGTTCCTCAGTTCTCTCTCTGAAGATGAATAACATTTTTCATCCTGGATCCTTTGGAATTTTCTTGTATCATTCATTGTCTTGACCAGAGTAGCTGAATCTTTCCGAGTTGATCATCTTTAAAATACTGTGTATGATGTTCTCCTAGTTCTGCTCACTTCATTTGCATCAGTTCATATAAGAGTTTTTAGGTTTTTCTGAAGCCATCCTGATCACCACCTTTTACAGTAAAATAGTATTCCATCACAATCATATATCACAACTTGTTAAGCCATTCCCCAATTGATAGGTTACATGGTATGCATAGTTTTATAGACCTTTGTGCATAGTTCCAAATTGTTCTTCAGAATGGTTAGACCCGTTCACAACTCCACCAACAATGCATTACTGGAATTTAGTAGTATTTAGACTTAGGAACTATAATCAACAAAATTACCTGCCACAGTTCTGAAGGGTAAAGAAAGAAGGAAAGCTTTCATAAAGAGGCAGTGGTTAGAAGCAAAATAAATATTTGAGGAGCAACAGAATAAAATAAAAGAGAAGAAATGGAAGAAAATGAGATGAAATGAAATACACAGTTACTAACCATAACTGTGAATGTGAAGGGGATGAATTCATCCATAAAACATAAGTAGGTAACAGAATGGATTATAAACCAGAACCCAATAATATGTTGTTTGCAAGAGACACATTTGGAACAGAAAAAGACTTTCAGAGGTAAAATAAAGGGCTGGAGTATAAGTATTAGCTAAAGAATAAAAAAAAGGCAGGGGTAGCAATTCTTATCTTAGAGCAAATGCAAAAATGGACCTAAATAAAAGAGATAATCAAGGAAACTATATTTTGCTAAAAAGTGCCATAGATAGTGAAATAATATCAAGGATTTTTACAGCAAACCTCTCTGATAAAGTCCTCCCTTCTCAAATATATAGAGTTCAGTCAAATTTCTACAAGTAAGAACCATTCCCCAATTGATAAATGGTCGAGGGATATGAACAGGTAGTTTTCATATGAAGAAATCAAAGCTATCAATAATCACATGAAAAATGCTCTAAATCACTATTGATTAGAGAAAGGAAAATTAAAATAACTCTGAGGGACCACCTCACACCAATCAGAAATGACAAATGCTACAGGGGATGAGGGAAAATATGTACATTAATGAAATGTTGGTAGAGTAGTGAACTGGTCCAGCCATTCTGGAGAATAATCTGGAGCCATAAAAAGGGCTATAAAACTGCACACATCCTTTGTTGGAGCAATACCACTATGATATCTGTATCCCCAAAGAGATAAAAGAAAAAGCAAAAGGACCTACATGTACAAAAATGCGTAAAGCAGTTCTTTTTTTTGATAGCAAAGATTGGAAATTGAGGGGGTGCTCATCAATTGAAGAATGGCTGAAAAAATTATGGCATATGATGTGGGGGAGTACTATTGTTTTATAAAAACAAAGAACAGGTTGTTGTCAGAAAAACATTGCAAGACATATATAAACTGATGCAAAGTAAAGTGAGAAAAACCAGATCATTTTGCACAGTAATATCAATGCTGTAATGGTGACCAACCGTGAAAGACTTAGACATTCAGATCAATAAAGTTATCCAAGATAATTCCAAAGGACTGATGATGAAAAAAAATCCTATCCACCTACAGAGATTGATCTGATGAACTCTGATGGCACAATGAAGTATAATTTTATTACTTTTTTGCAATATGGCTAACATAGAAATATGTTTTACATGATTTCGTATGTCTAATAAATGTATTATTTGCCTTCTCAGTGAGTGTGGGAAGAAGAAAATGTGATACACAAAATTCAAAGAAAGAATGTTAGAAATTGCCTCTGCAGCTGAGTGTTGAAGACAACTAGGGGTTCCAAGAAGTAGAAGTGAGGAGGGAGTTATTTCTACGCTTGAGGAAGTATTCATCATAAAGAAGAAGAAAGGGGAGATGCTACATTTTATGTTCAAAAGTTTTGACTCAAAACCAATATATAGACCAGTACATCGGGAGACTATAATTCAAAGAACATAGTCATGTTTAAGAAAACTAGAAAGCTGGGAAGGGGACATGTTGTAAAAAACTTTTAATGTCATACACAGAAGTTTATATTTGATATGCAAGGAAATAGGAAACCTCTATGAACTGTCTGTTCATATCCAGTTATTCGTCCACTGAAATGCAGAAGTGTAATTGTTTTGTTAATATTTCTACAGGTTGTCATTCTAATATTCCCTTAAAAATAAAAAAATATTCCAAATGAACACAAATTCTTAATCACTCCTTTTTACAGATATAAGACCTGCATTTTGACCTTACTTATACCTGTATGGAAAGAACTGTCAAATAAATCCCATCCAGAGAGTTTTGCTGACATCTGTAATTATCCTAGCATATAAACAAAGGCATTTTGATCTGACAGAGATCAGGTGCAGTGCTTAAATCTAACACCTCCATTCCAAACTCAGTAGAGAGGGAAAGAAAATCAATGTTCACCAAATAAAAAAGGCAAGATATAAAAAAAGTAATTTCAAGGTTGTTACAAGAAAGAGAGTAAAGACTGGAAAGATGGATTGTACGAATGACTCAACAATATACTTCTAAACAGTTTAGGGCTGATGGAGATGACAGTATTAATCATTTTGATACAATTTGAAGTTTTTCCAAAAGCTTCTCCTCCCCCAACACAGACCACATTGGCTTCATTTGCAAAAGAACATGAAAGTCCTTTTGGACAACTTGTGATTGATCTGTCAACTAACTGACAAGTAAGAGCAAAAACTATGTCTACCCCAGTGTTTGGGTCTATTGAAGACCCAAATACTTTTGGTGATAGAATTGTTTTGATTACTTTTATGTTTAAGACCAGTATTGCGCCCCCCAATTTCTACATTTCTCTACACTAAGTTACAGATTACAGATGAGGGGGAGAGTCACTAGTTCTGTATTTGCAACCAAAATCTAGCCTAACTACAGAGAAATCTGAATACTGCTATTCCAGTCCCAATACTCCTGCTGCATCATCCTGGAGGTGTACAAGTGCTCCAGAATAAGTAAAGAAACACAATATTCCCAAAATATTTGAATGTGAAAATGTTGATAACATAAATCACATGTAAGTGAGTGATTTGAACCCCTGGCAACTTAGAGGACAGAAACTGAGGCCGGGAATATCTTTTTTTTTTTTTGCACAGGGGAAGGCAGGGCAATTGGGGTTAAGTGACTTGTCCAATGTCAGGAATATCTTAACTTAAAGATTAGTAAAGAAGTGAAGACATGTTATGATTTGAGGGACAATACAGAATACCACATTAAATGTTCCCCCTCCTAAGTTATATTTAATAATAATAATAACAGTGATGACAACAATCATAGCTAGCATTTAGTATGTGCTAGGCACTATGCTAAGTTCTTTAACAATTATTATTTCATTTGATCCTCACAATAATCCTGGGAGGTAGCGATGAGGAAATGAACAGAGGATAAGTGACTTGCTCAGGGTCACACAGTCAGTAGAGTCTGAAGTCACTTTTGAACTCAGGTCTTCCTGACTAGGTATTGATCTCTATCCACTGTGTCACCTAGCTGTTAAATATTAACATTTATTAAGAGCCTACTCTATGACAGTTACTGTGCTAAGCATTAGAGATATAAATAAGAAAAAGGAAGATAATCGCAGTCCTCAGGGAACTTATAGTCTAATAGAGGAAGACAATACACCGAAAAAAAATAAAAGTGGCAGAGGTGCCAGAGGGTACCTAGCAGAGTATAAACCAAGGAGAGCAGCTGGTCACAAATCAAGAGATGGCTGAGAAGAGTTTTTTTCCCTCTTAAAGTCAGAAACAACTGAAGGTGCTGATGAGGTGGAAGTACCAAAGCTGACACAATCTCTGTGTTGATGAGTTTCCTGCTGATGGGCTTATTCTGCGTGGGGCATGATGATGATGATGACAAAGATGATGAAGTTGATGATGATGGTGACAGTGATGATGATGATAGAGTAGAAACTAAGCAAAGTAGATGGTGGCAAATGAATAAGATGCCATCATGTCTTATCTTTCCCTCTTGGCCAAAAATTCTTCCACAGAAGCCACTACATATTTAACAAGGATAAACATCAGTTTATTAAGGATATAGTTTTAAAAAATCTGCATTACCTGGAAATGGGAAGAAGTGTATGGACAGATTCCATTAGTCCATCCTCATTAGGTTGGATTTGGTTTATTACTAATCGATCACTATCCTGGCCATTTTGGGTCACACACATACATACACACACAGACACACACACACACACACACACACACACACACATACTCACAACCCTATCCTTTATACTGAATTCTTATGATTTATTATTTTTATCACACAATTTAGCCTGAAATTGTATATCAAACCCCAAGCCGCGCCAGGAATATATTTCTAAAACATGTGTGTAGTTTGAAACTTTATAACTGGAGTCATTGTCTATAAAAATTTGGAAGCCAAAAACAATAATTCAAAGCCTTTAAAAAACCTTTGTCCCCAAATTCAAAGGAAATGGCAAGAGGACAGAAAACTGAGGAGAAATTCAAATAAGAAGGTAAAAATGAATAAAGAGTCAACTAAGACTTGAACATTTTGTCTATTTCCAGCCCCGCCCCCCTTCTCTTCTCCCAAGACCAGATAGGAATGGGTTGGTCAAAATGCCAAGAGAAAATGAAGCTCCCATCACACGCGTATCATTATTCACCACTGGAAGGAATGGAAAGTAGTCCTTTGAGGAAGAAAGGAGTCTCTATCTTCCAATGCAGCAACATAGAAACCCTTATGGCTTAAGCTTCTCCATGAAAAACAAACAAATCAAATGAGCCTGTTTTGTAAACAATTGCCTTTGTAGAGATGCTTGACTCCATGATTCCTCCCTTCTCTTTGAAAGTACCAGCCTATGATAATTTGAATAATCATAGCTAGTGTTGTTATAGCACTTACAGGTTTGCCTAACTTTTACACATAATATCCTTATTTTATGCAGTCAATAACACAAGGAGAAAGGTCCATATTTCAATGATGAGCAAAGTGACACAGATTGAGGTTCAGTGATCTGACTAGTCACCTAGGTAGAGTCTGAGAAAGATTTTGAACTTATGTATCTCTGATTCCAGGTCAAGCCCTCTGTCCATTGCATCATGTAGCTGCTTCAGGGGTACTCAGAATTTGAAACATAAACAGGGTAGGACTGCATTGCCAAATCATAGAAGCCTTCATGCCCAATGTTGCCATAAGTGAGATGCCTACTTTGTATTGGCATTGGTAGAGATAATCAAGATAAGGCAGTAGGTGTTTCATAACCACAACGAAAGGCATTTGTGAAAAGGGACCATTAGAAAACACATGGAAAAGAATACACTTTTTAAAAAGGCTGGAGTCATTCTTTCCATGCAGCTATAAAACAGTTTTAATACTAATATGTATGGCTCTAATTTAATTATTCCAAGGGACAACTGTGTTCTATAATTGTCAAAGAAATAGGTGACACTATCTTCTAGAAAAGGAACAAGAAGGGGGCAATGACCTGGCAAGGCTGAGTTACAGGAGCAAATGAGAAGACCCAAACATATGTCAGCCTTACTTCATTGCCTATCCATATATAAGTGACTATAAGGGCAGCTCTAATATGCAAATCATATTATAAATAATTGGAATTCTTCATCTACTGGTTTTGTCCTGTTTGCATAATTCAGAATCTTTTGCATGGCTATGATCTAACTCATTTGATAGGCTCTGCAATTAATATAATGCCATTAATAAATAGAACATCTGGAGCCTGCACTTATCGAAAGGGAATCCATTTGGATTCTGAGCAGGGTATCATCCATTGCACCGACAAAGACCTTGAACAAGCAAACTTCTACCTGTTTTGTGACTCACTGGTGCAAAATATGGTGCATACATATAGTTGATTTTTTATTGCAATGCTAATTATTACAATAAAACACTAATCAGACATATTTCTTAAAACATGCAATCAAACTTTAATGATGAAATTACAAATAATACTCTTCTCTAAGAACAAACCAACAACGTAAGTGTCAGAGGTACTGATAAGCTTCTTTCATGGACTCATGACAAAGTTCTCTCTTTGTCCATCCAAAAGCCATCTGTCTCCTTGTGAGGTAGAGGCCTGGAAAGTGTCTGTAAATCGTTCAGCACTGCCCTCAAGCACACAGACTGGCTGGAGTCTCAAGTGCCTGGAGTCATCACCCAGAAATAGGCTGAGGGCTACGGCCTCTGGTGGGTTTTTTATGGTTCTGTTGGAGTTCCTAAATTGTTTACCACATGATTTCATTGGTAGTATAAATTACTTATAAAGTTGTTTGCAAGTTATTTTCACTGATGGTTTGTCTTATCAGAGGGTTTTTTTGTTTTGAATAGTATTTAATTTTTCCCAATAAATGTAAAATGTTTTAAGAATCTTTTTTTTTTAATTTTGAACTCCAAATTCTCTCCCTCAGCCTTCCCTTCTCCCTTTCCTGAGAAGACAAACAATTTGATACAGGTTGTTCTTGTGCAATCATGAAAACCATGTTTCTGAATTAATCATGTTGTAAAAGAAAAGAAACGAAAAAATATGAAAAAGATAAAGTGAAAAAATAGTAGCCTTCAAGCTACATTCAGATTCCATCAGTTCTTCTCTGTAGTTGGATAGCATTTTTTTGTCAATCTCAGTAAACGCCTATACTTGGCATCAAAAACTGTTGAAGTTTAGTCTCTGCCCACCCAGGGACAAAATACTGTTGCTGTTTCATGATGTGTTGTGGTGGAAGCATCTCAAAGAATTCAGTCAGACTACCTCTAATCCAAGTATAAGCATTTATTGAGACTGATGCCTCTCATGAAGCAGGCTAAATTCCAAGAGGAACCAGCAGCTTCAGAGAAAGCAAGATGGATTTTTATATGGTAAATATGCAATTACATAACAGAAATTTACATAGAATACAGGAATATGATTAATATTTAAAAGGCAGGAGGAGTTTGTTAAGGGATTAGATAATGGAGGAAAGGTCCTAGACTCAGTGGAACTGCTCAGGCACTCTTGTATGGTGGGCCCCTTCTATGTTTTGGTGGTCAAGCATTCTGGTCCTGCTGCCCTCCAATTGGCTAGCTATTGTGGTCCTGTCTGGTTAAGATAGTTAGGTATTGTGGTCCTGTCTTGGGCTAAATGCATGATGTGATTGTGATTACACACCTGTTTGCGTGGAAAAAGATCTGCGGGACAGTACTGGGTTTCTGTTTCTGTGGGAACTAAGACTTCAGGGACACACCTGTTGTTCTAGTGAGCATTTGTAAAGTAATCAATATAAAGGAGCACTATCAAGGAGTAAGATTGCAAAGGTAAACCAAAAAGTCACATACAAACTGTCCTAAAGATCAAAGGAGCATGATTTATAAGTTGTATTATATACTAACCAAAATTGCATTATATTATTATATATTGTATGTATTACATGTATTTTATTATATGTATATGTATAATAATATGCATATTATTATATATTATATGAATTATATATTAACCAAAACTCACATCTCCTGAATCAGGGGAAGCAATCCAGGTTTTTCTGCAAGAGCTTTTAGGTCCTATCCTATGTACATCTCAGACAAACTCCAGACATCCACAGTAAGACCAACAGACCATCAAATGATGCTGATAACTCTGAGGTGACATGAATATGTTAGCTTTAAAGTCTTACTGACAACTTTGAGATTATTTAGATATGCTAGTGTACTACCTCCAAGGTGACACAAAAAAGAGTTAGTCTGTTATCCCCTAACCTAATAAAAGTAAGACCACAATTAATAACAGCATTCACAAAGTCCTAATTCAATTACTCATTAAAAGAAAGTGATATTGAGTATACACAAATTATACTAGTGGAACAGAAATTCTTACAGTCTGTGGTTGTGGAAAGATTTCAAATATAATCCCAGAAACAGATTAAGTCTGTCTTCACTGATCAGCTTAACTAAAGACAAAATGGCTCATCACCAGTGGTTGCCACTTGGTGATGACTCCTTTGCTCATGAAAAACCATGATACGAAGGACAAAGTATCCCTTTATCTTGTGTCCTTCTTCTGCGATGATGATGTCGGGATGGTAAAGAGACAGTACATACAAGAATGACGTTCAGTTAGGAAAAAGTCAGATGGGACATGATTCATATATGAGAACAACATGGTCAGTTTGGCTGGACAGGAGAGTGTCAGAGGGCAAATAATGTCCAATGAGGCTAGAAAAATAGGATTTATACAGTTATGAAAGATTTTAAAAGATAAAGAGATAAGACAAATCCCAAAATTGTGGACAATATATGCAAGGTTGATAGAGACAACACAGGCAGAAACAGGTAAGTCAGAAGAAACAGATATAGGGAGGAAAGGTCATAGATCTTGAACTGCAAGGGACCCTTACAGGTCATCCATCCTAGTCCATCCCCTGCTATCTGACAGATCAGCAAACTAACTCCAAGAGAATTGAAATGAGATTCCCAAATAGGCAAAGAGGTCTGATTTAAACTCATATTCTCTGATCCCAAATGCAGAAGTCATTCTACTGCAACACATTAACATGAGTTGGGCTTTGCCATTACTTCCTAATAGCAGAAATGTTAAACTTTCCAATTCCCTTTTGCAGCCTTTCAAAAGCCAGATACTGGAGTGAAGAGGAAAAAAAAGAATAAAGAAAAATAATGGCCACAGAAAGCAAACTTAAGTCTTTCTCCACAAATGATATTTTTGCCTTGGGAGTGGCACTCCAGAAGAAAGTTGTATTTGTAGGACAATTGACAAGCTCTCAGAGGACTCCCTGGAAGACATTTATTTAGAGTGAAATTGATCCTACTTCTAAATGAATCAGCCTTAAAATACAGATCTTTTCTAAAGGGCAGACCCTCTTTAGAATGCATCAAATTACTGTGCAACTCAGCAAGGTGATAGTTACTTCCAATTGTCCTTAAGTAACATTTTAAACATTAACTATTTGCTTGCTCAGGTAAAGTCTTAGGAAACTATTGAATGGAGAAGAAAAGATATGGCATCCCAAGTTGGTCTGAGGCACAGAGTCTGATAAACTGCTCTGATTTGAGGAAAGGTCAAGCTGGGATAGCCAGAAAGTTTGTTCATGAGCAGGTGGGGACATATGACTAGGAAATCATAACTCCCTATTTTCACTCAGCTATCAGTAGTGGCCCTTAAGTCCTAAATTCCAATAAATTGTAGCAGTAATAATCATTATTCATCAAAAGCACACACAGGGTTCTCCTCCCTCTGTAACCCAAAATTTAACAGTTATCTCCAGCAATCAACAAACTAGTAGAAAGAGTCAAGTCATTCAAGTCAACGAGCATTTATTAAGTGCTTACTGTTTCCCAGGCACTGTACTAAGCACTGGAAATACACAAAAAGGTCAAAAATAGTCCTTTCCCTCAAAGATTTTACATTATAGAGTACATTATAGAGTACTGCATCAAATCTCTCATCTCAAATCATCTCACATCCCAGCTACATAATTGTGGGAGTATAATAATGAGTCTTTCTGAGCTTGTCTCCTTATCAGTGAAGCAGAGATAAGACCTCTAGTACCAACCTCAGAGAGTGAAGTTCAATTAAGCTCATACATATAGAGAGCCATGTCCATATCAGTTATTATTAAAGAATAACCTCAATGGTGAAAGATAAGAGCCACAGGTCACATTTTGAACTCACAAGAAAGACCTACAATGATTTTTGTATCGACCGACATATTCCAACTTTGGATCTTTCAAATGCTGAGATATTGTTTTTAATTCTCCCTGCAACTTTCCCAGAGATGATGAACTTTAGAATAATTCTCACACAATCTTGGCTGCTTGAGTAATCAAGATGAGCAAAAAGAAGGGATATTAAAAGGCATATGTTATGGACCAATAAAGAAATTAGCTTGGAGGTGGGTAAGGTATGGGCAGCTAGGTGGTGCAGTGGATAGAGCAAAATCAAAAAGATTGATCCTTTTGTGAAGTCAAACTAGGCTATCTTTTCCTTCAATTGTTATTTAGCCTTTAATCACTGAATGGTCATTGCCTTGGACATACAGATCTGGGAAAGACCTTAGCTTACAAAGGACAAGGTCTCCCACTCTATCTGGTGCCAGTATCTTGTTGTTGTTTTGATCTATGTCTTGCCGCTGGACTCCAATGACTCTGGAGGAGAGAGTTGGGTTGATGACTTTGCACAGCTCTGCCTCATTTATTCACTTGCAAGTCAAAATCGTGCTGGTGTAATGGTGACTTGTTCTATTTCTGGCCTTGTCAGTCATGTGGCCTTAGGGAAGTCACTTTTCTCAACCTAGGTTTATTTATAAAAGGACAGAGGGTAGATTAGGTTGTTCTTTAAGCTCCCTTATGGGCACTCTCTCCTTATTTCTACCTCTCGGTCTCCTTCAATTTGTGTCATCTCTTCGGTGAAAATTGTTTTGATACTACCAATAGTGAGCATTCCCTTCTTCCTCCATTTACTGTGTATCATCACTCTTAAGGGTAGGAACCATTTTTCTTTTCTTTTTTTTCATCTATGTAAATTCAGAATCTAGCAAAACATATTGCTGAGTAGACTCTGTTTGTTGAACTTAAATAAAATTGAATAACTCCCATTGCAATTACATTTGAACAAACAACAAAGCAAGGGGAGAGGTAGTGCCTTTCTAATATATAAAAAAATCTCCATTTTGCAGTGGATATAAATTTACATATATATCAGCTTTGCTGCTGTAGTTAACAAAATATCACATACAGAGGCTTGGCTCACGAAGGGTCATCTAGTTCAACTACTTTGGTAAAGAAATAAAGAAATTAAGACCCAGAGAAAGGGAAAAAAAAACTTGCCAAAATTATTCTCACAGTGTTAAAAAAATCAAAACCTCTTGTAGTCAAAAACCAGGATATGAACAGAGGACCCTTGACTACAAAGTTCATGCTCTGTCTGCTATTCAACAAACCTTGTATATAGCCTTGTAATATAATTATCACCCCTTCTGCACTGGGAGGGACAAAATTAATCTTGCTTCGAAATATAAGAAACAACAAGGGAACAGCTGCACAGTTGCTAACATGATTCAGACTCCCTGGGGTACCAAAATGGCAAGTTTCTTTTATAGAGTCAACAGGTCAAGTGCAGCAGTAATGTCACTTGAATCAATTTGTATTGGGTTTGTAAGGTCTGGTTTTACTTGAACCAAAAATACAACTTCTGGATGAAATAGCATTTCTTACCAACAGAGAGACCAATATCAAGTATTTCAATGAACAGTGAACAGTATGCTTAACTCCCCCTCCGTAGCTCTATAATGTAGATAAAGAATAGGCAATTTCTCTTTAATATTTTTGAATGAGCAAGGAAAGAAATATTATGCATGAGAAGAAATTAAATAAATGACAGGAAGTAAGGCACTCTCAGTTTTTTCAAGCAAGATGGAAAAACTCTCTCCTTGAGGACTGGGCAATCTGTTTATTTTTCTATCTACATGAGTTATCTAGTATAATATTCTGCACATAGCGGGTGCTTGGGGATATTTGTTGGATGAAAAAGGATAGATATTGAATAGTCATCCAAATGAGAAAAAAATTAAGCCATTTTCCTCATTCGGTGGATATGCCTTACTCTATGTATCTTTGTACTGTAGGACCTTGAGCTAGAATTAGGGCCAATTAAGAAAACAAACAACAACTCTAGCTTAATATTCCTGGGCAAAAGATGAGAGGAAAGAAAGCATATTCCTTACATCTCACTGCTGTTCTTATTTTGACTGAAGGTCAAAATAGAGTCTTGGGACTTTAATTCTACTTTTGTTTTGAAAAATGGAAATTATGGGAGAGTTTTCTGTCTATATACTTAGGCACCTATGATGCCAATCAGCAGAGGATAAATGTGCTATCTTTGTATCATCTGAATTTATCCTCTCTCTCTCGTTCTCTCTCTCCCTCCATATAGAGAGATAGATAGATACATATAGATACACATACACACATACATACATATACATGTATTTATGTATGTATGTATGTATGTGAACACACATACATGTAAATAGGATGCAAGCTCCCAATTTAGAATTTACATCCTTTTAGGGCAAGGACTCTTTTTTTGCCTTTCTTTGTATTCTCATGGCTTGTGCTGACATATAATTAGTGCTTTAAGAAATGCTTCTTTTTCTTGACTATCAGAATGCTATATGTCATAAGAGATGCAATAAATTAAGAATAATGATCATCATCCATTCAGCTTACCTTTTTTCTGTAGCATTTCATAACTAATTAAATTATAGGTTGAGAAGAAAGTTATAAATAAGACATTATGGCTCCTTTATCTCTGTCCTTTCCCCAAGAAACAAATACATATTTTTGTCCCTTATTTTTACTGTTAATTCAACCCACTCTCTGATGTTAATTCTTTTTTTCTCAAACTAACATGATCCTATCCACTGGTTGGTCTTTCTCTTTTTCAACCAAGTGATAGTCACTCCTGTTATCCAGTTTCTTCTCTTATTAATTTATACATTTCCCTCATCCTCAAATAAAGCTTGTTTGTTTCTTAATGTCACCTCTGTTATGTCCAAGTTACAGGAGTCAGTTTCTCTTTAACTAGATCAAAGCTAGGAGTTGATCAAACCGGTTCATTGAGCTTGTTGGTTGTTCAGTCATTTCTGTTATGTTCATCTCTTTGTAACCTCATTTAAAGTTTTCTTGGTAAAGATTCTGGAGTGGTTTGCCATTTTCTTTGCCAGCTCATTTTACAAATGAGAAAAGAGACAAATAGGTTTAAGTGATTTGTCCAGTGTCACATGGCTATTAAGTGTCTTAAGCCAGATTTGAACTTAGGAATATGAGTTTTCCTGATTATAGGCCCACCAGTCTATCTGCTATACTACCCAGCTGCTCCACTGACTGAGCTTAAGGGTAGGGAAATGCTGCTAATGTTTCACCAATGGCCCACTGGGTTAGTTATCAATCTATATCAACTGGCCTAAAGAATCACAATAAATCATGAATTTAACTCAGAATACCAATTTTCATAGAGTCAAAATAATCTGACACTTGGAATGAACCTCAAAGATCTTCTAGTCCAATCCATTAAAGGTAATAAGGTATAGCAGTTAGAAGATGGGCCTTATAATCAGGAAATCTTGGATCTAAATGTTGCTTCTACCACAAACTGGCTTTGTGACTCTAGGCAAATTACTCAACTTCTCAAGGGCACAGGTAACTCTCTAGGACTATACATTTCTGTGAAGCTGAATTATTAGAGGGAATTCCCCCCACTGGGAGTTCCTTACACCAATTAAATTACAGATCCATTCCCATCCAATCGCAAGGGGCCTTAGGAACCAACTACTACAATACATGCCTGAAGAAATCTCCACTACAACATACCTGACAGGTGGCCATGTAGCCTCTTCTCAAAGACCTCAGGTAGTTCCTTCCACACTTATTGGTAGGATGCTTTCCCTAACATAAAGCACCCTAGAAGCTCCTATTTACTTTCTATCTAGCTTACTCCATCATATCTTGCGGCAAAAATTTTCACATTCCTATTCTTGACCATTTTAACAATGAGTTTTAAAATTTTGTAGAACTTTTCTCCCTTATTTGTAATTCCCAAGAACTATGACCACAGAGTTGTTACTTGGTGGGCACCAAAGTAGATAGAAATTAAATATCTTCTGTGACCATACACACACACACACACACACACACACACACACACACACACACAGAATCCCCCAGAGAAAGTTTCAAAGAAATATGGTAAATCGTTTGAGTAAATAATAAACATTAATGCATTGAGGTCGGCACTTTTTGTTGTTCAGTCATTTTCAGTCATGTCTGAGTCTTCATGGCCTCATTTTATTGGCAGATATTGAAGTAGTTCACTATTTCTTTCTTCAGTTTATTTTACAAATAAGGAAACTGAGTCAAAAAGGTTACATGAACTAGCCAGAGTCACATGCTAGCAAATGGCTGAAGCCAGATTTAAACTCAGGAAGATGAGTCTTCCTGACTCCAGGCCCTGTCCACTATTCACTGTGTCACCTAGCTGCCTGAGCTTAGCCTCTTAAGGATACCAAAATGAATTATGGCCCTTCCATTGACCATTCTTGGGGTGAAGGGATTAGGGTTATTATATGTACAAAGAGATATATAACAAGCAAAATATACCAAGAACAAAGAAAAGATTTGATCTCATCACAGGTGGAAAACTGCTGGCCTTCATAATTCTATGAGTCAAGATTTTCTGTTTGGTCATCAAAAAAAGAAGGTGTGATCCAACTACAGAAAAAATCATTGCTGTAGGAGCATTATTTTCTAGTAGAGGGAAGAGAATAAGAATTTATGTAGCACCTACTATGTATCAAGTTTGACAAACATCATTTATAATAGAATTTTAATAAATATTATCTCATTTGATCCTCACGACAGCTTCAAAGGTAATTGATGCTATTATCTCTATTTTCCCATTGAAGAAACTGCCAGTGTCACACAGCTAATAGGTATCTGAGGTCAGATTTGAACTCACCTTCCTGACTCTAGGTCTAGTGCTCTGTTCACTACACCAATAGCTAGTGAGCCTCTACTTGGCTATTTACCTGTAGCTACTCCCCACTCCTTGCCTGTCACTCCAATTGCCCTATTCATCACATTAGGAGATGGACATTATTCTAAGATAGAAGTCATTATTATCATTTTAAAATGAAGTGAAAATATAGCTCCCTTAAGCAGTATAGAAAAGCAGTTATTAAAATAAGCAGTCTATCAGCTTCAACCCAAATTGTCCTCCAAAATATGAGAAAGTGGGTTATGGTAACTTATTTCAATGAACCTGCCAACTGACATTTTCACTCTACAAGTCCTAAGGATTTCTGAAAGAAGGAATGGTATTCAAGATTGCTCAGAAGAAACCTTCCACAGAATGATTAGCCTAGCAAAGAAACAAATTTGCAGATCTTACAGTTCTGTGTGATAAAGATATATACAATGAATTCACCTTTTAGTTATATATTATCATGAGTTTGAAAGTCTCACCCCTATTGAATTACTACCAAGCCTGGAGTTCTTGTGCCACTCCTAACTCTCTACATTTAATGCAGTCCATTTGTTCTCAATGTAAGGTTTTCCACCCCGGGAGCTCCAAATTAGCAGCCTTTGAGAGTTGACATTCATGACCAATCTTCCCTAAATTTACTTTCAACCTCAGGGGTGGAAATGAACAGCAGCCAAATGTGATGAACATACAACGGAAGCTTTCTGCACAATAGAAAGAAAATGATCAACTCGCTGTCAAGAATATTAAGCAGGAGCAGTGGCAAGAAATAAATGGCCAAGAAAAATCAATCCAGACTGAAAGAAAGGGGGGAAAAAAGGTTGAAGCAACAATCAGCCTATTCTCAGGGTCCATCTCTCTTTCCTTTTCTACTTAAATCATTCGATGTGAAATAAGAATGATATATGGCATTCTTTTAATAAAATACAAAAGAATTGAATTTCAAATGTAAGGAGTTTGTTAAATCAATCAGTATTTAATTCTGAAATAAAACATTCTCAAATCATTTTATTTCTATTCAAGATTTCATTCTTACTGTCAGTCTTATGGAGAGCTATTATAGAGCCCTGTCTTTGGTGGCCAGTAAGTTTTTGACTGATGTTACCTACCTCGATGTTCAAGATACTACTGTTGAACAGAATTCTTTTCTATCTTTAAAGTGAAAGTAGGTGATGGATCATTTACTTTGTTGAAGGATAGCCTCTTGGAAGCTCATAGTCCATATGCTAAAATTTAAGCAATTTTTCCCTCCTTTGTAACTTTCGCAAGAAGCCATACTGCCCCAACCCCCAACATACTAGTAGTTTCAACCAAGATCATTATCACAAAAATGAATAGCACCTGCACTGGATTGCCCAGTAAAAAAGATATAAAGTCACCTCTTAAGGTCATTAAAAATATGCCATTACTAGGGCAATTATAAAAACATGAACAGTATATTCTCCCAGACAACAGCCACCTTTGTCTGAGGTCCTTGTGGCCTGACAGCCTGAGAGTGAACACTTATGTGGCACTTCAAGATGTACAAAACACATACACACACACACACACACACACACAATGTGTGCATATATATGTGTATAGAGAAGTATGGATACAAATAGGTGTGCCTGTATAAAATATTAAATGTATATATGTAAGTTTATATAGACATGTATATACACATATATTTTGAAATATTTTGTTTTAATTTTATACATTTTTAGTAATATATATTTGATTTTTTATTTGATGCTCAAAATAATCCTATGAGAGAGGTGTATTTATCCTCCCTAGGCAGCTAGATGATGCAATGTATAGATCATTGGACCTGGAATTAGAAAGACCTGCATTCGAATCTGGCCTCTGATGCTTACTACCTATGTGATCCTTGGCGAATCATTTAACCTCTGTCTTTCTCAGGTTCCTCATCTGTAAAATGGGGATAATAAAAGCACCTAAGACATGGGTTTATTATGAACATAAAATGAGAAAATATTTATAAAGTACTTTGTAAATTTTAAAGTACTATATGAAAGCTAGCTAAAGCTAAATTAAGCCTGAACAGGGTCAAACAGCAAAGCATCTTCTTGACTCTAGCTCTGGACCACTCTCTGTTGCAATATATAGAATTACAGATAATATATTGCTCTTTGCAATTATTTGAAAAGTCATTGCAGGAAAGAAGTAGTAGTTATTTTTCCTTACCCAATACAGCAAAATTAAACACAATGGGTAAAAAATTCAAAAGAGACAAATTTTGGTTTGGTTTAAGACAAAACAAAACAAAACATAAACTTCTTTTTAATTTGAGTCAAATGCAGCCTGGAGATCTTTAAGAAGGCTGGAAAGCCAGTTGTCTGTCAGACATACATTGAATACTTGTTCAGAGACTTGAACTAAATGATTTCTCAGCTACTTTATAATTGTGAGGTTATAAGATTACTTACAATGAATCACAGTCCCATCCATCTTAAGTTTTTGTGCATAGGTCCATTTCATTGTGGTCTTGGTAAGGCATTGTTAGAAGTTATCAAAACTAAATTCCTTACGCAAAGCTATTACCAGGTTTCTCTGACACTCATTTTGATGAACACTAATTTGCATGCTCTTTTGTGAGCTAAAATTTCCCCCATGTAATCAATGTATAGTCTAATCCTGCATGCATTATAGATTTTACACTATGAATTTCAAAGAAGAATCTGCATGAATATGTGTCCTTGGGTACAGTCTGATACAAGACACAATTGTTAATACTAAAAGTTTTCATAAGACCCAAAATGTGTAAAAGAAGCATATGTCTGAAGAATGAATAACATTAACAATGTTGGTGGAATATTCAGGTATAGATTTTTTTTAAAAGAAGAAACATACTAACAAGTTCAGGATTTTTATCAAACCCTTTGACTCCGAACTACCACTACTAGGTCTATATCCCAAAAAGATTTTAAAAAATAAAGCAAAAGCACCTATGTGTACAAAAATATTTATAGCAGCTCTTTTAGTGGTGGCAAAGAATAAGAAAATGGGGAGATGCCCATCAATTGGAGAATGGCTGAACAAGTTATGGTATATGATTGTGATGGAATATTATTGAGATATAAAACTTGATGAGCAAGATGTTCAGAAAAACCCAAGAAGACTTATATGGACTGATGCAAAGTGAGATGAACAGAACCAGAAGAACATTGTACACAGTAACAGCAATATTGTAATGATGAACAACTGTGAAAGATTAGCTATTCACAGCAATACAATGATCCAAGACAATTCTGAAATACTTATAATGAAAAATGCTATTCATCTCCAAAGAACTTACAGAGTCTGAATGTAGATAGAAACATAGTTTTTTTTTTACCTTTCTTTACTTCTCTGAGGTTTTTTTTTGGTCTGTGCTTTCTGTTGCAATATGGCTAGTATAGAAATGTTTTGCGTGACTACACATGCATAATTATATCAAATTGCCTTCTCAATGAGGTAACAAGGAAGGGAGGGAAGGAGAGATTTTGGAACTCAAAACAATTTTAAATAATGTAAAAAGATGGTTTTACATGTAATTTGAAGAAGCAAAATATGAAAATTTTCACTTAAAAATGTTCAACCTGCTACAATAGCAGTTCTCAAGTGTTTACATTCTACCATCTACTAAATGTTCTTGTTAAATTGAATCCAAGTCTCCTATCACCTCTCGAATAGGGACTAGACTCATGACATTGCTGGAATAAGGAACTTTAGAAAGATCAAACACCTTCTACCAATGCGAATTGGTGCCTTCTCTGCAACTGATAGCCATACTGAATGACCTTTGAAATTTGGAGATGGAGCCACTTATCCAGGATCACACAACCAATATGTGTCAAAGGCAATCCTAAAACCTAGGTCTCCCTGACTCTGAGGCCAACTTCCTCTCTCCACTACCAGAGTACCAAACACGTAACCTGTGAGTCGAATTTCAATTAACAACATTCCCTAATGGCGCTGGACCAAGTTAAAATGTAATTAGGAAATATTAACAAAATAAATAAAGATATAGTAGAACCTAAATGTTGTTAATACATGTGGTTTTCTAAGTTAATATGTGGCCCTCAGGGGTCCCTTGGTATGTTTTAATGACCCTGTTGTATTTTGAGTTTGAAACCACTGCACTATAGTAGGACAACTTTCAATTACAGTTTTCCCCTCTCAAATTTAGAAATGTTTAGTTTCTTTCATAGGTACCTCCATTTTCAGTTAGATAATAAGAATATTATTTCTACAATCAATCAGTCTTCCTTAAATACCTGCTACTTGCTTAATCTTCCATGGGTGTCTCTTAATTTATTTCAAACATCAAAAGAGAATTGGGTGGTGGGATACCAATAGCATGGTCCAGGGTATCAATTCACCCCATTTCTGAAAATTTAGGATTTGACATGGCCAGCACCAAATGACTGCTTGTAGGTCTGAAACTTCACTGCCTATAAAGTCAGGTCAACAAGTCAAAAAGCATTTAAGTGCCTAAAATGTGCTAGTTATTTTACTGTGAGCAGTGAGGATCCAAAGAAGTCCCTGCCCTTCAGGAACTCATAATTCATTGAGGGAAATAACTTTGTATAAACAACCATGTACAAACAAGATAGGCACAAGATAGATTGAAGATGATTTGAGAGGGAAGGCACTAGCATTAAGAGAGACTGGGAAAGGCTTCTTTCAGAAGTTGGGGTGTTAGATTAGACTTGAAGGAAGTTAAAAAGGCAACAAAGCAGAGACAAAGAGAAAGACCATTTCAGACATGGTGGACAGTCACTGAAAATGCATGGAGTGGGGAGATATAGCTTCTTGTGCAAGACATAGCAGGGAGACCTATGGCATTGCAATCTAAGGTATGTAGAAGGAAGTAATGTGTAAGAATACTGGAAAAATACATTGGTAACAAGTTAGGAAGTACCTTAAAAGACAAACAGAAGATTTTCTATTTGTTCCTAGAAGTAATAGGGAAGCACTGGAATTTATAGAATCAGGATGGGAGGTGGAGAAGAGGCGATGCAGTCAGACTGTACTTTAGGAAGATCATTTTGGAAGATAAGTATAGGGTGGGCTCGGGGTAAGGAGACAAATCAGAATGCTATTACAATAGTCCAGGCTTGAAGTAAAGCGGGGTCTGGATCATGGAAGTGGCAGTGTCAAAGGAGAGGAGAAGGCATATACAACAGATGCATACCTAAGGTAGACACAAGATTTGTCAAAAAGACTGGATATGGAGGATCAGAGAAAGTGAACAGTCAAGGATGGCATCTAGGTTGCAAGTCTGAGTGACTCAGGAGGATGATGATACCTTCAACAATTATAAAGAAGTTATAAAAAGGGGAAAGTTTGGGGAGAAAATCAGTTTGGTTTTAGGTATGTTAAATTAAGATGTTTACAGCACATCCAGTTCAAGATGCCTAGTAGTCAATTGGAGATGTGAAACTGGAGGTCAGGAGAAAAGATAGGGTGGGACATAGATGTGAGAATCATCTGCATCCTTGAATCCATGGGAGGTGATGAGCTCATCAAATGAAATAATATAGAAAGGAGTGGCCAGGACAGATATATGGAGAAAAACAATGTTTAGTGGGCATGATATGGATGAAGATCAAGCAAAAGAGATTTAGCAGGGATAGTCAGGAAGAAGGAGAACCAGGAGAAAGTAGCATCATGAAAACCCAAGGAGAAGAGAGTATCAAGAGAAAGAAAATGATCCACAACGTCAAAGATGGCAGAGAGGTTGAGAAGTATGAGACCTGGTAAAAGATCATCATAGATTTGGTAATTAGGAATAATTGGTGGTTTTGGAGAGTTCAGTTTTAGTTGAATGAAGAGGTCAGAAGAAATACTGATAGAGCTGAGAAAAGAATTATGGGAAAGGAAGTACAGGCAAATATTGTAGAAAGGCATAAAAGGAAGGCAACATATGGCATGATATGTAGTGAGGATAGAAGGGTTTTTCGAGGGTAGGAAGAGACATGGATATGTTTATAAGAAGGGAAGTAATCAGGACACAGGGCAAGATTGAATACTAGTGAGAGTAAAGATTATAGAAGGGGAAATCATCCAGAAAAGGCAAGATGGATTTGGATTGCCATATAGAGGGGTTAACCATGGCAAGGAGAAAGTGTTTTCTCTTCATAGTAGATAGTGATGACAGAGGAGATAGTCAAAGGAGGCATTTGAGTGATGGGAGATGAGGGGAAGGGGAGAAGAGGAAGCTCTTGTCAAACGACCTCCATTTCTTCAGTGAGATATTGGGCAAATTTTCAAGTGAAAGCAGTATGGGAAGGGGAGCCTTGAAAGTGTAAAGAGCGATGAAAGGGTTTGGTAAAGCTACTATAGTGAATAGGATAATAAATCAATTAGAGGGATTGCTTTACCATAGTGATGGCCCAGTTAAGGTTGTGTAACAAAAATTTGTAGGGGATCCATATTAGCACAGTTTCATGATTTTATCTAGTTTATTTCATTAACAAATGAATAGGAGTGAAGGTAGTGGATAGGGAGTAATTCAAGCTTTGCAGGGTAAGATCAACAATTGGGTAAAGAGGCAAGGGGATTCATAAGAAAATGGTAGAGAGTAGAACTAGTTGATCAATGGGTTAAAATGGGAAGGAAAATGGTATAGCCAATGCAAGGATGATGGCTTGAGAAGGAATTTAGGAGCAAAGGGATTGCAGTTCATGGTGAAGATGCAGAACAGGGGTAGGTGTGTAAAGCAGAGGGAGAGGTAGAATGATGAAAAATTATGATCAGATAAAGGAACTTCAGAGTTCATGAACATGGAAGTAGAACACTTGTATGTGATGTTGAAATCAAATGCATGACCATCTCTGTGTGAAGAGCTGAGGTAGGATAGAGGAATGGGTCATATGAAAATGAGTTATGTTGTAAGACTGGGAAGTGGGGGTGTTTGAGACAGCATCGATATGTAAGTAGCAGTCTCCTAATATAAGCACAGAAGTTAGAAAAAAAGACTATGAACCAGATAGTACCATCATTGGGGAAGGAAAGCAAGTATCCTGGAGATTAGTAGATATGCACTACTAGAATCATAATTGAGTGATAAATGTGGATTGAATGAATCTCAAAGGCGGAGAGATTACTGAGAGATTGTGGTAAAGGGAGAGTCTGGAAGCAGCAATGAAGAGAAAGAATTATTCCAATGCCTCTACCATGAACAGCAAATCAGGGTATATGAATGACAGCATAACTAGCTCTAAAATAGAAAATTCTTTTCCTAAAATCTTTACCATTGAATAAAAAATACAATTCCCATTACTTTGCTGAGAACAAATGTTTACCCATGTTGATCACTGAAATAATACAAGGCTAACTGGAATAGTATTTATAATAAACCAGAAGTTTATAAATAATTGCTTAGAAGCAGTTGACAGCACAGTGGACAGAGCACTGGGCTTGGAATCAGGAAGACCTGAGTTCAACAGCCTCAGACACATTGCTAGCTGTATGACTCTGGACAAGTCACTCAAATTTTGTTTGCTTCTGTTTCCTCTACTGTTAAACAGGGATGATAATAGCACTTACCCAACAGGGTTGTTGTGAGGATCAAATGAGATAAGACTTATAAAGCACTCAGCACAATGACTGGCATATAATAAGCGCTACATAAATGACTATTTCCTTTCTCTCCCCAATAGTATTATTAAAGCATACCTAAAAAAATCAATATTTCATGATATCATGGAATTGTGTGTATTTACCTTTTAAGTGGTTAGGGGGAAATGAAATTCACTTTTTTTAAAGTTGCATATAAAATGCTTAGCACGAATTTTTTCCCAAAGTTTATTTAAATGTATTTGTTGCCTTTTCAGGGAAGCTGTGTCATCAGGAGGATGCCTTGTGTCAGTGAGTACAAGAAGATGGAAGGAGTAATAAACAAAGTTTAAGATGAAGGGAAGTTCACTATCTATTGAGCTTGCAATAAGAGATCACAGTGGAAGGGATGGGAAGATTGTGAATAGAATTTTAGGGAGGGGGAAGTTAGGTTGAAAAGGACAGCAATAAGGGAGCAGGCAGATAGGGCTAGGGAACTAGATTTAGCAATTCAAAAAGCAGTGGAATGATTATCATTTGATATGATGGGATAGAATATGCTAACCATTCACTGGAGGATGAATTCTAGTAGGTTAACACAATCCCCAGGAGGTCAGAACACTGGTGGAGAGGTGGGCCAGGCCCACAGTTGAGCCACAGTAGAGTAAGCAACAAGGCGGGGCCTTCTCGTGGTATGGAGGTCCCAGCCAGGAACTCACCAATCCTTGAGTCCTCTTTATGGGATGAAGAGGTACTCCTTAGCCTGAGAGGGCAACCATTGAAGAGTTGATGCAAGAAAGAAACTCTCCTTCCATTCTTTTGCTCTCCTCTAAGCTGGTTTGATCTTCAAAATGAGAAAATACTGCTCTGAAGGATTAGAATGACTTACCAACTGAAGGACCAGCATGATTATTCTTGGTATTAAAATATTGTCTACCAAGTAAAGAATGTGTCCAGAAGGCTTAACTTCCCCAAATAAGATTCTCCCCAGAATAAAAAAATACTTGATAATATCCCAACCTGCTACTTCACTGTATCGATGTAAGTCTGCATTAGAGCTTCAATGACTGGGGTCCAATCTGTGAAGGAGGTTCTAGATTGGAGTTTCCTAAGCTAATCAATAACAGGGGCAATAGGGGAAAAGCAAATACTCAAATGTGGTCACTTACCAACATGAAATCATTGCTGCTGAGAGATGGGGGGTCACCGAGTGGAGGGAATAGAGGAAGGCACAGGCAGGAGACTAAGGGGTAGGTGCACTTTTAAAATGTGTAGGTTCACATCACTTGCTGTTTGATTGCCAAATGAGAAATTTGAACTCAAGTCTTATAACTCTCATTTGACATTTAGGATTTTAACATCAGATAAACATATCAACTAATACCAGTTAATTACATCCATCTTTGAATGGTAATAAAACTTTAAATATGATATTGCTGACATTTTTATATATTTAAAAGTATTCTAAGAAATTTGAGACATTTGTCGTCATGTAAGATATCCAGCTTCACGACTTTTTTTTTTTTAAACTGCAATTTGCAGGCTATATGAATAGACAGATACCTCTAAAATCTGGCCCAAACTCTCCAAGGAGAAAATGACTTCACCTTTGATGGCAGAAGTAGGACTAAAGCTGGCCACTTGATCTTTCTCTTGCTCATATTCAAGAGGGGTATTAGACTAGAATTATACCCATCTTACTCCCCGCCTCCAGCAGTATGACTTTTCAAGGTTCAGAACAAAACTTGTTTCCCTGGTGATTAGCCTTTAGCTTATACTCTCCACCATACCTCCTTTCCACCAAACACTGATTACAACAAAACCCGTCATGACTGGCAAATAATGAATAGACCAATTTATATAATTGTATAGGAAATGAAATTTAGAGAATTCATACAGATTAGAGTATTCATACAGATTAGAGTATTCCAAAAAATACAAATGAGTGAATTAACTCTTGAAAGAGAAAAAGATAAGATTCCAGAAAAGGCCCCAATTTCACCACCACCACCACCCCAAAAAAATCTCTCTGTGAAGTTTCTAGGGAAGCAAGCTGGAAATCTGGGGCATGTTGATGAGCCAGCTTCCCCTATAGTCCTGCTGCTTCCAAAGATTTTCCACCTGTTGCTTAGAAAGGGGATGTCTCTGAGATTTTATCCAGTATGTACAATAGATATTCCATAAATACTGTTGAGTTAAATTAAGAGTTACCTAGATTCCTTTTTTAAAATCCTCTTTTCAAGCCCATTCCACTGTGTAAAATTCATTCTGTAAGGATGAAATCCAGGATAGAATGCCTATTACCCATCATTGTTACACTATGAATAAACTCCTATGAGGGTTAAGTTCGTACAATAAATAGCTATTGAATAAATAATTGAATGAATTACATGGACACTTTCTTGAGTTAACTCAAGAAATTCTTTTCACTTTCAATCAACATTATATCTTTTCCCCTCCCCCCCCAAAATAATCAAGAGGCAGCATGGCATAGTGCATACAGCACTGGACTTAGAATCTGGAAGACTTGGTTTCAAATTCTTTTTGTTTTGTGACTCAGTACAAGAAATTTTTTCTCTTGTGCCTCAGTTTTCTTATCTGTAAAAGATGAGTAGTTGAACTTGATGGCTTCTATGATCCCTTCTAGCTTGGAATACAGCTTGGGATCTATGATCCTAAGAACTTACTTAACAATTGGTCATATTCTAAGAAGGTTAAATTTTTATCATCATGACAATAGACACAAAAATGTGATCAGAAAATTATTTTAATTATAAATAATTATACATTTCACAATGAAGTATTTTAACATATAAAACCAGTATTATGTATCATGCATATACAATTATAAAATTTTTCATTCTGCAAGAATTTGAAAACATTGTACAAAGGAAATAGAAATGAATGTTTAAGAAACAACTTCTAAAATTAGCACCCAAAGGTAAAGAGTGGGCTCTACATGATTTTTATATATTTGTCAAATAACTCAGCAAGTATTCTGACAACATTTCTCTTGCTATATATACCAAATAGCAAAGAAAAAAAAATATGAGGCACAAATTCATTTGGTTTATCTGTAGATTTTTTTCTAAAATTACTAAACACAACGATTAATTTGAATACTAAAAAACAAGCAAAAATATTACTAAGGAAAACCTTTCTACTATCCTAAAACATAAGGCACGATTACCAGTAATTTGTATTTTAGACACAAACAAAGCGAGGTTAGGACAGCCTAAATAGGGCCTCTGTCTTTAACAATGCACCCATACATGCAAGGTGAAGTAGACATCCCTCGCAATTATCCAGAAGATTCAAGACAAAAGTACATTTTCTTTCATATATATAAATCTCAGGCAAAAACAAACAAACAAACAAAAAAACTCAGCCAAAACATAACTAATCAATCACTCAGCAAGCACCTATTAAATACCTACTATATGCCAGGCACTGCACTAGCCTCTAGCGATACAGATAAAAGCTAACGTCTCTGCCTTTAATGTAGTCTACATTCTAAAAGGGAAAACAACATGCACATACATATATATGTATATATAGAACACACACACACGCACACACATGAAACGCAGATACAAGCTAACCTTGTAGGGGAAAGCACTAAGCAGCAGCAAGGGGACTAGGAAAGATCTCATGCAAAAGGTGGTCCTTTAAGTTAAGCCTTTAAGGAAACCAGATTCCAAGAGGCAGAGACTAGGAAAGAGAGCATTCAAAGCATGGGGAACAGCCATTGCATATGGGATGATAGACTCAATTTTCTCCCTCACTTAGTGATAGGCAAATGGCATTCTTTCTGTGGAAACAGAAATGAATGATTTAGCCTATGAATTTGGTCACGATAGATCGCCGCTTTGGATATCACTATCCAGCGACTAAAATGAAATGACTACCTCAACATACCTCAACTAGACAAATTGGTAATAGACAAAAGGGCAATTTCATATATTTTTGAAGATAGTTTTTGAACTATAAGATTGTATGCATAAGGATATAATGATAATTCTTTTCTGTGAGAAAAGTTCCCATAATATCTGACTTTCTCTCTGACCTTCTCTGAAAGGTCTTCCAAGTGAATGTAATGAGCATTATTCAAGAAAGTCATTTGATGTCTGGGAGCAGGGAGGGGGCATTTGATTTCATGCAAGCATTAATACTTCAGTCAAATTGAGATAAATTGAGAGGAGTCTTTTCCTTAACATACAAACAATCTAATAACAACAAAACAAATCAACCTAAGAGATTATTGTGTAAATAATCAAAAGATAACTTACATGAATGATTATGTATAAGTATATGTACATACAAAATATATACATTTGAAAAGGCACACATCTCAAAAAGTACACTTCTTAAGTAGCATCACTGCTCTTTATGTTGCTGACATGTACAGAGACAGCTTCAGCACAGAATAATATGACTTGAATTATCATTGCATCTTCTAATGTCATCTCCTCTCCCAACTGAGGTTTCAAATAGGTTACTGCCTCACTGCCATGGAGTATGGTCATCTGGAATATCATTAATGTTTAGGGATACGAATGTGTTACGGTATAGCAGGCAGAGGCAGCTTGATTGTTGGAATCAACTGCTAATGCTGTAAAAAAAATAAAAAAGGAGAGTTGAGCATATTACAAGACTGTTCGATGGATTCCAGAACAAAGATTGGCAGCTACAAGATGCACAGGCATAACTGGCCCTTGGGATGTCTGTATTGAGAGACAAAATAAAGTGGTGGCTTGAGAAATCACCTAGCTGAATCAAGAAATGGACTTGTTTCATGGGGAAAAGAAAGGATTTGGAATTTTGACCTAAATTATCTAGTGTGACACTTGACTGAACAAACAGGTATCTAATCTTTTCCCACATTTCATTAGGTATAGCCAATGCTTCCAAAGACATGATTAATTCCAACATTCTGTAGGCTTTAGACCCAGATTTTTTTTAAACATGATGTCCACAGACCATTGTAGGGTCCATGAATTTGGATGAAAGAAAAATAAGTCTTTGTTTTAACTAATCTCTATGTAAAATATAATATTCCCTTCAATTATTAATTGGAAAAATTATTCTGAGAAGTAATCCACAGACTTCACTATATTGACAACAGAGTCAATGAGACAAAAAAAGATAGAGAATTACAGTACAAGCCATTGGTCCAATGGAATAATTTGTGTTTGACTATGTTAAACAAGTAGGTTTCAGTAAAAAAAAAAGTTTAATGAACACAATTAAGTATCTTTTTTTTTCCCTTGTAGTGAGAGGTATAACACTTTAGTAAGCAGAAGTCTATAGAAAGCAACAAGTCTGATATACACTACAAATCTACAAACCTGTATCCATAATGATGGTATAGAGCAAAGAGTGAAGTTAGGGACACAGGACTTGAGTTTGGCTCCCAGCACTGTTACCTAGTAACTGTGTGACCTTGGGTAGGTCCCTTAACCCCTCTGCATATGAATTTCTTCATTTGTAAATAAGGGGGCTGGACTATATAACTTCCAAGGTCCCTCCCAACTTCAGATCTTGACCTGTGATTTGGATTTAGTAGTTAGATTGTGCTAAAATTAGCTAAGATTTCTAAAAGGGTCATGGTGGTCATGGTTGTTAGTACACAGCCTCTTAGCACTTTCCCCCAAAATGGCCCTGCCCATGACCTTTTCTTGTGTTTGGAGTTAAGGCAAGGGAAGGATAAGGTGATGATCTCGAGGTAAAAAGAAGTAAAATTTGGGTAATCACAATCACTGTCTGGTAACATGACAAATAATAAAGCTCTTATTGTTACATTTTATTTAGAAAGATCTTAATTGTTAGGTAGAAAGGGAATTAAAGCATATAGCTTCAAAATTATTACCCAAAAAAGTGCAAAACTTACCTATAAACAAACAGATCTGTCCTTTCTTTATCTGGAGGAGAAGGATCTGAATGGAAAAAAGATTTGAACCACCAGGTTGATTCAGCTGCTTCAGGTAACCCTAGAAAAGTAAGTATAATTATGCTTAGTGACTGTAGTTCAGTAATGACAAACCAGAGAGGGGGAATAGTTATGAGTATCATTAACTAAATTAATTACCTTGATGGGCTTTCTCTACATCTGTTAAGTGTGCAGGGTCAGAGCCAGAGAAAGAATTTACTGAAGAAATACTGGATTCTGTGGGGGGATAATAATATTAGTAACAGTAAAATAATAGTATATATAAATATAAAAACACTTTAGAAACTTCAAGTGTTATATAAATGCCACATATGTACGTACGTAATTATCAAAAAATGTTGTCTGTAGTCAGACCCATATTGTCGTCAGAATTTTAGTCCCATCACAATACTGAATAATTAATAATAATATTAATAAAAGCATCTATGTAGCACTGACTGTACCAGACATCGTACTAAGCAACTTACACATATTTCATTTGATCCTCAAAACAACACCATTTTATAATTGAGGAAACGGAAGTAATCAAAAGTTAATAGACTTGCCCAAGGTCACACAACTAGTAAGTGTCTAAAGCTAGATTTGAACTCAGGCCCAGCACTCAAACTACTGTGCCATTTTCTTTACAAGGTTTTTCTAGAGTCTTTTTTGTTTTATAAAAACAGTGAAACCCTCATACTCAGGGAGTTTGTGGGCTGCATGCCATTTGTAAATACAGAAGTTGTCAATGTGCCTGAGAACCCTCTATTCCTAGCCCAGACTCAGACACTAAGATATATAAAGCCAATCACTAAATGTGTCCTTAGTGCACAAGACAGAATGTGCTTCTTGTACTTACTGAAGCTATTGCTTGGTTTCTTTATAGTTTCTTTCAGATTAACTGTGATCTCAAAAGCTAACCCTCAGAGAAATAATTCAACATTACTAGTGGGAAAGAGGATCAGAATTTGGTATAATAGAGACCCTGAGTGGATACAATAATAGGGATATTGCCACCTAGAGAAATCTCTCAATTCAAAGTCTTCAGAACACTCACACGTTCACAAGGTAGTGTTACAAAAAAGTATGCCTAGAGTTTCTGTTATTCATAATATTGGATCCTTGATCAAGAGCTGGAAAGAACCTCAGAGGGCATCTAGTCTAATTCCCTTCATTTTAGAGTGAGGAAGCTGAGGCTGAGAGAAGTTAATACATAGGTAGTAAATATCAGAGGCAGGATTTGAACTCAGATCATTTGCCTCCAGAGACAGTACTCTTTCTACTGTATGACACTGTATGTATGTATTATAAAAATAAACTATGTTTTATATTACAAATATATATTTGTTGTGATATGTATATTACAAGTATATGTTGAAATATTTTATGCATGTATGTGTGTATATATATGCGTGTATATATGTGTGCTTAGCTTGCCAACAACTGCAAAGGGATTAATTGATCAATAAGAATATATTAAGTGCCTACAATGTGTCAGGCATTATATCACATGCTATAATCATAGACTTCTCATAATTTTCTAAATTTTCTGTAAAAAATCAAATCTCAAATGTTCTAATTTATGGAGTCTATTAAAAGCTGCTTAAAATGTGTGTACATGTACACTCACACTTTAAACATATGTATTTAGATAATTTAAGAACATATACACTATGTATATACACACACATATATAGTTATATTCAGATGTGAATTTAACTATAATTAGATAGGTAGAATGTGTGTGTGTGTGTGTGTGTGTGTGTAGAAATAGAGAGAGAGAGAGAGAGAGAGAGAGAGAGAGAGAGAGAGAGAGAGAGAATTTGAGTGAGCCTATGGGTAGAAGAACAATTAGAAAATCCACAATGTAGAAATGTGTTGAAACTTCTATTAGGAAGAACAATCATTTGGCTCTTTGGCTCTTTATTAAGTAGGACCTTTCTATGAACTAATTCCAAATGTAAGTTTTGTGAACTTATTTTCTAAGCCTGTTTCCATATTATGAATCCCTAAGATGTACAAAAATGCAATATGTATGCAAACATCCAGTGGAATTCAAAAACATGGTTTGTTTGTTTTTTGGTAGTCACTACAAGAGTGAATTTTCCCTAATGCCTCATCACTGTATGGAATTGACCTTGGGTTCTCTAATTTATGCCAGTGCAATGTAAGCACTAGAAGTTTCTCTCTAATCCAGAAAGACTTTGAGTATGAACCTGGTGAAAGACTGCTGACTTCATACGAGCATAGATAAGTTTAGAGAAACTCATTACTAGATTGACCACAAAGTGATGAATATTTTGGCTAGAAAAACTTTCAAAGACCTTCAACCAAGTCACAGGGTAGTTGTGATTTGCCTCAATACATGGATTATCTACATCATATCACAGGTAACTGATGTATTAAATTATGAACAAGAATGTCTTGACTGAGGCAGGACAACTAACTAAAAACTACAAATGTAAAATCATTGTTTAAAAAAGGATCCTACCAAAAGGATTTGCTAATTTTTCTTCCTTGCCATATGTGTGTGTGTGTGTGTGTGTGTGTGTGTGTGTGTGTGTGTACACACACTGGTGTTATATTGTGAATTGTGGCATATTATATAACATATTTTATATTCCTCACCCACCTCAGCCTGCAAAGAAAAGACAACCCTATGGTTAAGACACATTGACTTACTTCGATAATACTGATTTTGGGTCAGCAGGCAGCCGGCTATGGATACGGAAGCCATAGCTGCACAAGAAACACAGCACAAAGAGAACTATTAATAGAAACCTGTAAACCTGTAGCAAAAAGAGAAAAGTAAGAAAATAAATTATTATTGTTTATCCTTTCCTAATGTAAACATTTTGCAAATATTGTGACTTTTCTTTTAAACAAATTAATAAATATCTAAAAGAAGTGCTTTTAATCAAAAACAATGCAAAAATGTGTTTAACAAACCCTTTGAAGTGAAACCAAACTACCAAATGCAATCAGTAAGGTTAGATTTCCTGGTAAGTGGAAAGGAAGATGCCTGTTCCTAAACAAATCGTTGTCAACAACTCATCATACTTAAAGAAACACAATAGGGAAAGCACCAAACAGACCCCACTGCAGTCTCTCACCTATTCGTCTATTTTCTCCAGCTCCCAAGTTGCTCAGCAGTGTCTCCAAAATGTTCAAGACTCAAAAAAGCTAAGTTAACTCTGTCTGTCCTTTGGGCAGTAGATAGACAAGAGTGGTAAGCTAGGCAGCTTTCCACCTGCCCCATATGTGGGCTAAGGCCTTCTAGCTCTCTTTATATCAGGGAGGCCTGGTTGGGAGTAATCTGAGCCCAGGGGAATTGCAGAAAGGATGGCAATCAGCCAGCCAAAGGCATAGGACACAACTTCTCCACCTGTTCTCTGGGAGACCATGCAAATGTGTTGCCATGAAAAAATCTAAACTGGGTTGGGCAATGAAGAAAAGTTCCCAGTGCTATTTTTGAATTCTCCTTGTAAAAGGTCAATGGACAGAACAGCCCCCAAAATGCTCACACTCACTGACAGTACATTTATGGTGAAGGGAATCCATGATCAATGAGAGCGAGTGAGTGCAAAGACTTAGGAGACAAAAATTAAGGAATAACACACTTGACAATAATCACTAAGAAATTTTCATTTTTAAAGTTGACATAGATGAGACAGCATAGTAATTGGAGGCAAATGCAAATCACATTCAAACAGTATTCAGATCATCATTAAAATAATATTCATGCATCTCTTCTAATTACAGTAAATCCCATTTACTAATTACCCTGCTATTCTGTAGACTAAATTACACTGTCAGTCAAGCGCTATCTCCTCTGTATCATTTTGTAGGAGAACAAGCAGTGGACTGAGAATTGAGAGATCCAGTCCCAAAATAAGTGTGCGACCTTGGGAGGCAGTCACATCATACTGGAAAGAGTAGCCGATTTATTGGTTCAAATCCTGGCTATCCTACTGTGTGATCTGCAAAGATTCACTACACCTCCCTGGGTCTCAGTTTTCTCAACTGAAACACAAGGGTGTTGGATTAGTTTAGTAGTCTTTCACCTTTTTTGGTGTCATGGATCCCTTTTGCAGTGTGGTGAATATTATGAACAGCTCAGAATAATGCTTTCAAATATTCGAAGGACATGTTCAATTTCTGTTAGAGGTTAGTGAAAATAAGCCTGTGGTTTTTTTTTACCCTAAACCAAGTTCAAGGACCCTCTGAAATATATTCAAAGACCCCTTGGGGACGTGTGAGTCCCAAGTTAAGAACCCCTGGATTAGATGGTCACTAACTTTCCATCTAGCTCAAAATACTGTGATCATCAGCAGACTGCACTCTCCTCTCTGCAAAACTGTCAGTTGTACTAAATGGTTTTCCCTAGGGTCTGTTCATCTCCAGTATTTTATAATTTGACGAATCTTATACTGCAAAGTGTGAAGTTCTTTCTTGTTGGCATCCATGACCAATTACAACATAAATGTTCTGTCTGTTCCCCAGTGAAATCTAAGGCATATATAACAAGCCAATTGTATAATCATATCATAGTGCTCTAAGATTTGTGAAGCACTTCCACACAACAGCCTTAGAGGTAAGTGATATTATTATACCCTTTCAAAACATAGCTAAGACAGGATAGGTGGCTTCTCAGTGTCCCATACCTAGGAAGTGTCCAAGATAGCATTTAGATTTAGGTTTTTTGGACTTCCAGTAGAATTCTTGATATCTATTAAGCTGCCTACCTGTTTTCTAGCAATCCATAGCTCTATTGCAACCATTCAGTGAGAAACTGGGTCACTAGGCCCAAAGCATTGCTTCCATCTATACCAGTAGTGCTAATAACACACAGTTCTCTGTTATCCACTCCGGGCAGACCACGGCAAATGTGTTGCCATGTGAAATCTAAACTGGGTTGGGCAGTGAAGGAAATTTCCCTGTGCTATTTTTGAATTATCCTTCTAAAAGGTCAATGGACAGAAAAGTCCAGAAGGAATGCTCACACTCACTGACAGTACATTTATGGTGAAGGGAATTCATGATCAATGAGAGCGGGTGAATGCTTTAGATACAGTGGACACAGTAGATAGAGTGCCACATGGAGGCAGGAATACTCATCTTCCTGAGTTCATATCTGGCCTCAGACATTTAGTAGATGTGTGACCCTAGGCAAGTCAATTGACCCTGTTTGCCTTGGTTTCCTCATCTGTAAAATGAGCTAGAGAAGAAAATGCAAACCACTGTAGTATCTTTGCCAAGAAAACCCCAAAATGAGGTAGAGAAGAAAACGCAAACCACTGTAGTATCTTTGCCAAGAAAACCCCAAAATGAGCTAGAGAAGAAAATGCAAACCCCTGTAGTATCTTTGCCAAGAAAACCCCAAATGGGGTTACAAAAAGTCAGACACAATTCAACAATAACAACATATGTGCTTGGCATAGTACTCAGAAATGAAGACTTAAAAAAATACAAAATACACTCCCTGCTCTCTATGGATTATGAACTTGGGCTAGGACACCATGAAGAAATTATTAAGTCCAACGGCTTTTGTTTTTTTCTAAACCTGTTAACCTTTCTGGTTAATAAGTGACTTGTCCAAAGTGAGAGTAAGGATATGAACCCAAATCTCTGTCTCAAAATTCACTGCTCTTCCCACATTTGTAGAATCTTTTAATTTTTTCTAAGTGTTTTCTTTACAACAGCCCTAGATTAGCCAATATAAACATTATCATCCAACTTTACAGACAAAGCACCTAAATTTCTGGGATTTAACCTGATTCTCCCAGGCTCACAGACCCAGAAAATGGAAGGGAAGGGACTGAAACCCTCATCAGATCATTGCTGGCATTTGCTCTTGAGACAAAATCAATCCAAGGGAAGATAAAATATCATGATTATTAGTGTTAACATGGGATAGTGGAAAATGCACTAGATTTGGAGTCGAAGATCCTAATTATTTAATCTTAGCTCTATTCCTTCCCTCTCTGTGGCCTTGAGTAAGCCAGCCGCTTTCTCTGGGCCTCAATTTGTTTCTATAATTCTTCCCCATTTTATCCTGTTTGTGGGGAAAACAGCACTAAGACAAATGTAGGAGCATCTATTTGGCTAAAAATAAAGTGTAGCTGTCCAGACAGATGATCCTTTTATGGAATGTGGGATAGTATAACGGCTGCTATTTTCACTGACATTGGAATGAGGTGGTAAGCAGAAACTGGATCTCTGCTATGTGAGGCACGGAAAGAGCTGCTGGAAAAAATACCATCAAGGTTCCACATTCCCTCAATGACCATGAACTCTCATTGGGCAACTGGTGTAATGCACAGTATGTGAGAAGCAGTGCTTTCCTGGCTTCAACCTGTGAGTTCTAGACGTAGTTTCAAGCAAGAGTTATAAAATTCCTTACTGCATATAGTGGAAAAGGGAACAATAGGGACTGAATCTAAATTTCCTTCATAGAGGGAATTCGCAGGAAAAGAAATTCCCCCTATCAACACAAGTTGGCACCTTCTCTGCAACTTATAGTCTTAGAGAACTTTCTGGAATAGTGAGAGGTTTAATAATAATTAATAATAGTAATGTTGATGATGCTACTGGTGATAGCTAATGTTTATATAGCATTTGCTATGTGTCAGGGAATATGCTAATTGTTTTAAATATCTAATTTGATACTCATACACCACTAAGAGGTAGGTGCTATTATTATTTCCATTTTACAGATGAGGAAACTGAGGCAAATAGAGATTAAATGACTTGTCCATGATCACATAGTCACTAAGTGTCTTAGGCTGGATTTGAACTTAGGTCTTCCTGAGTGATATAACCAGCGTTACGCCGGTAATACGTGTCAAAAGCAGGATTGAACCCATGTCTCTCTGACTTTGAACTAGTTATCTATCTACTGTGTCACACGACCTCTCCAATAGAGAAGTTACGAAGTATTTTTAATAGCATAATATCTGTAAATTTAAGAACTCAACAATAAAAAAATAGAAAAGACACAATAAAAACAAAGCTGATGGCAGAGTTTTAGCCAAATAACCAAAATTAAGAATGAAGGAGGGAAGGAAGGAAGAAGATAAAATGATTTTTGATACTGAATTTCTGACAACTCTCCTAAAGTCAGAAGTGTCCCTTATCAAGTGAGGATCAGAAATGCTACATCTGGATTGTATTTCCCCAAAAACCTTTCTTCTAGAAACATTGATTTAATAATATTTCAAATGTACTTAGATAGCAAATAGATACAGGTGTGCTTTATTTTACAAGCTTTTTTTACTTTTATGAATTGACAAAAAATAGGCATTTATTTATATTTATCAAGCTCTAGGTTTGTGAACTTCCCAGAATCTTATGCTTCAAAATTGGACACTTGCCCCTGGCTTTGTTAGATACTAAACCAGTTTTTCAAAGAGCATTCAGGAGTGAGGCACTTTTTGGTTTGTCTTCTGGTTATTTCATAACACTGATGGGGAAATGGAAAATTCAGAAGGTTGGGACATTTGTTTGTCTTTTAAATTTGTTTTTAAATGATGATTCTGGGTTCCTAAATTTCAATAATATCCCAGGTTCACTTCACATTCTTCCCAATGTGCATTCTGTGTTCCAATCAAACATTGCTACTTACTCTTCTCTATGAATGTCATTCTATCTCCCACCTTTATGCTTCTGCATAGGCTCTACCCCCATTCCCAGAATGTTCTGCTTCCAATCTTCTATATTTTGAAATGCCTAATCACATTCAAACATTAGTTCAAATGTCATTTCCTACAAGAGACCTCTTCTGGTCCCTTTAATTGGTACTGCTCCAATGATCTCAAATCCTTTTACATTTTCAGTGGTATGAGAATTACTTGGGACCAAGTAAAGTAAACATATTGACATAAAATTTAAAGCTCTCTGTCTTAAAACAAATGTTTAATATGGAGTATGTCCTCCTTCCAAGCAGCTAGGTAACACAATGGATAGGGTGTGAGCCTGGAGTCAGTAAGACTTGAATTCAAATCCAGTCTTAGAAACCTCCTAGCTGTCTGATCCAGGACAAGTCACTTACCCTCTGGCTACCTCAGTAAGGGATGATGATGATGATAATAATAATAATAATAATAATAATACCTACCTCACAGAGCTATTCTGAAGATCAAATAAGATAATACTGGTAAAGCACTTTGTAAAGTTAAAGAGCCCTAAAATGCTAGGTGGTGGTGGTGGTGGTGGTGGTGGTGGTGGTGGTGGTGGTGGTGGTGGTGGTGGTATAACTCTCAGATCTTTACATCTAGCCTGGATCTCTCTCCTGAGCACCAGGCCTGCATCATCAACTGTCTGTTGTACATTTCTAACTGAAAGTCCTGTAGACATCTCAAACTGTCCAAACTGAAACCCATAATTTCTTTATTAATTGGGGCTTACTCTCTCCTTAGTTATCATATAGAAATGTACTTATTTACATGGTGCATGTCCCAGGTAGAATGTAAGCTCCCTAAGGGCAAAGATTGTTTTTCCTTTTACCTGTATTTTCAGCTCTGAGGAAAGTGCCTACTAATATTAGTCAAATAAGATTGGTAGGACTTCATTGCCTTTACTCACGGAGATAAAGTCACTGTCAGTGTTGGGATGAAATTATATAAAGCTCCTAAGAAGAAAAAAATATTCACACACTTCAGTAACATATTTTTTTCTGATCCTGTTATCAAATATATATCAAACAACATTTATTTAAAGTAAGTCAGTACTGCAGATGTTGATTAAATAACCCTTTAGATAGAAGCAGAAATTTTAGAGTTTACTTTAGCTGCTTGAAAACAGCCATCATCTGATATCTGATATTATTATCATTTAAGAGATGTCCATGAAACTTAGAAGAAATTAAATACACATTATTCACAAAGAATTGACAATTAAATAAAATCAAAAATGAAGAGTAGTATTAAGGATGTGGTTTGATTTTTCTTTGCATTAATTATGCAACTGAGCCCAATCTGTTTTCTTATTCGCATAAAAAACAAACCCAGCTGGCCTTCTAGGTCAGATTTTAACTTTTATCAGGTGGCCTAAAACTCAGATTAACCTTTGAACCTCTGACCAGGAATGTGCAGTTGAACTTACAGTTGAACTTGTGCAGTTGAACTTGTCATGAGGAGAAAATAAAACACCATTACCCCTACAAAATCTGTTCAGGCCTTTGCCAGGAACCTAGGAAAATTTACACATTTTTAATTCTCTGTGAAATAATTTTGGGGGGAAATAAAATCATCAACTAAAGATTACTCAGGAATAACAGATCACAGACAGACATAGGGAATAAATGTTACATTAAAATCTTAAAGTACTTTTTTTGCATTATTCACTTAGTCTGACTAAGCCAAACGACTTTTCAACAGCACACTTAACCCCATTCCATGAATGTGAAAGTGTGTTCGTTTGTTTTTTCTAGAATGACGAGGACGGAAATTTCAAACAATTAACCAGATAATTCAAGCCCCAGAATTACTTTCTATTATAGGACTATTACAGAATTAAATATTTAGATATCTAAGGGAACTTTAAAGCAACAGAATATACCCCCTCCTTTTAGAAAACTGAGATACAGCTAAGTGACTGATCTGGAGTCACACAAAGGGAAACCTTCATTTTTAGCCTCTTTCTCAAATCATGTCCCATATGAACTTCCAATGTACATTGACTCAGTATTCTGTTACTAGCAGTGTGCTAACTACAGCATATTCCTGACTACTTGAGGAAGCTAAGCACCTAAATCCTTGTCATATTAATATGCAGGCTGCATTTAAGCAGTAATTAAAATACATTTTTCTTTGGATGCACATTTAGGATGCTCTGTAAGATTAATTAAATACCTCTAGCAAGCTGATCTTTTACTTTGTTGGTTTCCAAGACAGCCATGCATAGTTTCTATATCTCACTTGGGATTCTTTCACTGTCTTCATTTCTCAAGGATTCCAAATGTGAACCCTTGAGCAACAGACAAGATGTTAAATAAGGCGTAGCGATCATAAATCGTAGCATCACCAAATGGAATACATGATGCATAATATAAGATTTAATTATAAATCTGTTAAGATTTCCTGCGGGTCTATGTATGAGGAATTTTTCACAGAAATACAAATATGATCGTTGGATTGAGTGAAGAATCTTATGTTCTAGATTTAACCGTATTTTAAGGTCATTATATGAATTGAGCTAAATATTTCAGTTTTTAATTGCCATAAAGAGACAAAGAGATAGCATGGCAAAATTTGTTGACAAAAAATCCAACTGTGATTCAAAACATGTTATAGTTAAAAGAGTGCTGGACCAGAAATTAGATGATTTGCTCTCAAATCCTGACTCTGCAGGGCAGCTAAGTGGTGCAGTGAATAGAGCACTGGTCCCAGAGTGAGAAAGACCTGAATTCAAATGTGGCCTTAGAAACTTACTAGCTGTTTCACCCTGAGCTAGTCACTTAACCTCTCTTGGTCTTAGTTTTCTAATCTGTATAATGGGGATAATAGCAGCACCTACCTCCTAGTTTTGCTGTGAAAATCAAATGAGATAATAAAATCACTAAATAGTAAGTACTATAAAACAATAATGAATATTAATTATTATTATTATTAATCTATGTGTGTTCTTGGTCCCTTCACTCAACTATTCTGGACATCAGTTTGTTTGTGAATAAAACGAGGAGGTGGCGATGACTTCTAAAGTCTTTTCCAGCCCTGAATTTGGAGCCTAATATAAAGGAATCAGAACATTTATACCCTGGATCTGTCCTTAAGCTTACAGGCTAAATAGAATGAAATAACTGTACAATATGTACCTCAGATTTGTGTGTGTGTGTGTGTGTGTGTGTGTGTGTGTGATAAATTATAGGCTTGAATTCATATACAATAGAATCTTAGAGATGTAAAAGACCTTGAAGTCTAAAGAAGGTGAGCAGGATTTTCAGTACAACTCAATCTACATTTATTGTATAACTACTCTACGTCAGGCACTGTGTCCCCAGGTACTGGGGACAAAATTACCTCTGACCTCAAGTAGCTTACAATATATTAGAGAGGAGCAACACGTAAACAGAAAAAAAATGATTACAAAACATACGCAAAGTAATTTCAGGAGCCAAGACAAATGAGAGAATCCAGAAAGACCTCTTATGGGTAGTAGCACTTGAGCTGAGCTGTGCAGACTTTCAAGTGAAAAAGTTGAGAACTAGGAGCATTCTGGGCAAGGGGGAACATATCAGCCTTGCAAAGGCACAAAACCAAGGAATGATTGCAGAACAGACCTCTTTGGCTTAAATGTAACATCGCTCAGGTGGCATGATGTATAATAAACCAAGAAAGATAGGTTGGAATCACCTTCTCAAAGACTTAATGCCAAGCAGAGTTTGTATATTTACCCTAAAGGTGATACTGAAAAATTGAAGTTCTCTGAGGAGGAAAATGTTAGAAACAGATGTGCTCTAGGAATACCAGTTTAGCAGCTGTGTGCAGGCTGAAATGGATAAAGGAGAGGCTGAATAGTGAGAAGACTAGAAACCGAGTCATATGAGCACCAACTGAAGGACTGAGGATGTTTAGCCTAGAGAAGAGAAGACTTTGGGGAGGGAGGCAGCATAAGACAATAGTAATCAAATATTTAAAAGAAGGCATGGTAGGCTATGGCCAGATACATACGCCTTACAAGAGATAAAGTAGATACTACAGAGCAGAGAGATTTCAAGGGGGAAGTCCCTACGCTGTGGAACAGAGAATTTCTAGACAAATGGGACCTAGGGAATTCTGACCAGTAAGCCATGTATATAGGCGACTATAGCACAAAGATTCTTTGCTTCAGGCACAATGGAAGGTCGCATAATACTTGGAAGTCTCATGGAGATATAAAAATGCCCAGCATAAAGAGCTATTGGCCTTGTTATACTTAGTGGTTTCCTCTCCCCATCTGAGCCACCTCAGCCATCATCATGGATTTTGTCTCTATGGAAAGCACCCTATGGAGAAGAATGGGAAGTCAGGCCCTTACCAGAAGCAGCACCAGGAATATCATCATCTAACTTTATTTTGCCTTCTTGCGAATGTATCCTTATCAGCTAAGTAAGTCCATGTTTATATTATGTTTGTTTGTACCAGGTCAGTCATTCATACTACTCTGACAGCTGCTAGCAGCTCTCCTAAAATAGGTTCCTATGTGGAAAAAGCTTTTAACTTATTCTGTCTGGCCCTGCTGGTGTAAGTCAAGAAAAAGAAAATTTTATTTCAGTATAAGGCAAAACCATTTAGCAATTAGAGCTCTCAAAAACTTGTGTGGACTGTCTCAGCAGGCAGTGAACTCCCTTATAACTGAGGGTTTTCAGAGTCTAGAAGACTACTTTTCAGGGATGCTATAGGTAGAATTCTTCCCTTTGGGAAGAGTTGGACTAGAATTAGCCCCAAGTTCTTTACTTGGAATCCAGGATTTTTTTTTGGTTTGTTTATGTATTTAGTGAGTCTGGGTGTTCCTATCTCACCTAAGCCACAAGTCCTTCATTCTCGAAGGTTGTTGTTGTTGTGTTTGTCTTTCGTTTTTGAAGACTATGACATAAGGAAAATGATGACATGACTTGTAGTTGATTTAAGCAAGGGAGTGCTATGCAAGGTCACTAGCCTCACCTTCTCCGCCACAGCCATAGGCTAAGCTGCCTGAATGGGGACCCAGCCAGTTGGGTAACTCAGCTTGACATCTCTCTCCCCTTCTCCTCTCCGAAAGGAGGTAAAGTTTGATGGCCAGAAGCTCCCCAGTTAACTTGGGGTTTACTGGCTAGATTACTGCCTTCCTGCCTCTTTTCTTTCTTTCTTTCTCTTTCTCTCTTTCTCTCTCTCTCTCTCTTTCTTTCTTTCTTTCTTTCTTTCTTTCTTTCTTTCTTTCTTTCCTTCTTTCTTCCTTCCTTCCTTCCTTTCTTCTTTCCTTCCTTTCTTTCTTTGTTTCTTTCTTCCTCTCTTTCATCCTCTCTTTCTTTCTTTCATCCTTTCTTTTTTCATTCTTTTTTTTTCTTCCTTCCTTCTTTCATTCTTTCTTTTATTCTTTCTTTCTTTCTCTCTCTCTCTGGACCCATTTCACTCTAACACTCATAGATTGGCCCACAATAGGCCCCTGCCCAAGCTCCACTTCATGGCTATCTTTTGGGCCCTCCTACCTTAGAGTGAATATCAATGGTAACTGTTTCTCTCTTGACTAGCAACCCTGCGGCTCTCCCCCTCCCCGTTTGAGGTTTTTTTATCTTTTTTTTCTAATTAAAGGGGCCACCCCTTGACTCACTTCTTAGGGAGGCCTATACACTGAATGGGCAATACCTCACTCAAAGTGAGAACCTGAAAAGGCCTTAGTTTGAAAGGGCCAGGGTCTCCCATTACATCCTGGGTCATCTCCAGTCACCCTGATGAATATCAGGCCACTGGACCCAGATGGCTCTGGAGGAGAGAGTTAGGCAGGTGACCTTGAGTGGCCCTCCCTCACTCAAATAAAAGTCAACCGCAAGTCACATCATCATTTTCTTGATGTCATGGTCCTCTTCGAAAATGAAGGATGAACACAACAACCTGGGAAGCTGCAAGTGCAGTGATCCCTTACTGGTACAACCCTACTATTGACCAGCATGAAAGATTTGACTTACTCTATTTCTAACCTGGATTGGTTTGCCATTCCTTGGGCAGCCTGGTGGCCTCCCCAGTCCTAAGAGCTCACCATATCTGTGTGTGGACACTTGATCAAATTTAGACCTAGTGAAACTCAGAATTCCAGAGCTCAGGCGATCTAACAGCTTTGCCTTCCCCAGTAGCTGGGGCACATGACTGGCTCGTGAACTTTTAAAAATATATATTTTGGTAACTATATTTTCATATAATTGATTTCATTTGTAATCTTATACATTTTATTTTATGAGTTTAAAAACATGATTCTGAGATGGATCAATAGGCTTTCTCAGGTTGTTACTGAGAACTGTAACAAAAAATAAGATTAAGAACCTCTGGGCTATGTAATTTCTTTCCAACTATATCCTTGGAATCTTCATAATGTACTCTCTGATTGTTTCCAAGCTTCATAAGCCTTGTTAAAAAATGTTCACATGATCCCTCAAGCTAAGGTCGAACAACTCTTCTTTCACAAACAAAGTCCTAGAAACAGCTCACTGCTGTTATTGTTTGTAGTCCCTTGTTCCTCAATTCATCTCAGTCCTTTGCAATCTTACTCAACTGGAAGTGCTTTCTCCACTTATCAGTGATCTTTTAATTGCCAAAACTGTTTCTAGTCCAGGCACTGTGCTAAGCATTTCACACCATTGTTATCTTCTCTCTCTCTACGCCCTTCCATTCTCCTCACTTCTGCTCCTTAGAAGTCCCTTGATCCCTTCACATCTCAGCTCACTTATCACTTTCTACATAAAGTCGTTATTTACTTTGCACAAATAAGAACTTAATAAATGCGTATTGAGTGCTTGGTTGATAGGTGTACTCATGGCAATAGGTCCCCTGCTATGTGTTTCTTTTGACAAATTGACCAATGGCTTCTGGCTCAATACTAAAGATATTTAATTAAACTTCATTGCAAAATAAGTGCCAAAATATTCCCCCAATACACAGCGATCATATTCTCCTGCAGAATACCACACCACCAGTGGGAACGAAACAAATGTAGGGAATATTAGTGTTAAAGGAACACTAATAAAAATGATAATAATTAATAATAGTTAACTTTTATATAGTGCTAACTATGTTCCACACACTATGCCAAACACTTTACAATTATTACCTCATTTGAACTGCATAATATCCCCGGGAAGCAGGTACTTTTATTATCCCCATTTTACAGATGAGGACACAGGCAAAAATGGTTAAGTGACTCATCCAGGGTCATGCGGCCAGTAAGCTCAGATTTTAATAGCTGGTATACCTTTATAGCAAAGGTAAGTCACACTTAGAATATAATAGCATCCTTAGAAGCCTTCTCTGCCTGGTTCTTGCTCCATAATAGCACTACTGAAATGTCCTCTCTATAGACCTGGGGACTTCTGATAATCTGCTTTCTAAGCATTGCTACTCTCTACTAGATCCTTTGTGATATTATCTTCCACAAGACAATGACCTAGGGAATCCCTTGGGTGTTTAACTCTGTCTTTCTAACTACCATGTTTCTGCCTTCAGCTGCCACTCTCTGAGTTAAATACTCTTTTAATCAGAATGTGAAAAATCTAATTCCTTTATCGCTCTCATGATAACTTAGTGGTCCATTTATATCTTACCCCAGGATCAAGATGGAAAGGTGCTGGGTAGAACTCCAAAATTGGTCCTACATACATGTTAATATTCTTTATTTTTTATGTACAACAAAAATGCTACTTAAAAATCAACCAACCAACAAACATTTATTACAACCCTAATGTGTGCCAGGAATCCTGCTAGGCATTTGAGATAAAAAAGCAAAAGAAAGAAAGAAAGAAAGAGACCTATAAACATGGTTTTCCTTGTGTGAAGTTAGTAAAGCTAGCATTTAGTAGAAAAATGAGTGCAGAGAAAGGTAGTACTAGAGCAGCTTGAAATATTTTTGGCCTGATTTCTGATATCTATAGATGTCTATCTCTATCTAGTAATATATATGTCTGTATTTGTCTATGTCTATGTCTACCTATTTATCCATATCTTTTTGTCTAGTTTGAGGCTCCCTAAAGGAAGAAGCCTTCATAAAGGAGTTCATAATTTATAATGGAAATCAAATTTGTAGACCTGGGACAGCTTCAGTTGATCTTCTTCCCCTTCAAACACTTCCCACACCACACACACACACACACACACACACACACACACACACACACACACCCCTCAAACAGAACTGCTGTGAGACAGAACAATGTGAAGAAACGATCGTTTTGACAGTTGAGGTGACTTTGCCACAAATGAATTCATCTGAAGCCCAATTATGGGCCTTTTGGGAAAGGAGCATATAAGGAATGCTCTGTAGTCTGAGCAGGAATTTTATGGAACCCTACCATTCAGATACAGTCATACCCATATACCACACACACACACACACACATACACACAAACACACACACACACACACACAAACACAAACACACACACAAAATGGAATTTCATCAAGGGCTGCTTTTACCTAGGGGTCATGTAGGATACTTTATTAAAGTAATGGTTTTCTCTGAAATCTTAGGCTTTAAATGACCCATTGCACCAGCTATAGAAACTTCTTCAGGAATAACACTGGATCTAGAATAAGAAGATGTGAGTTTACCTCCTGTTTTGCAAAACCGAGTATCCACCCTTGATAATACTATGACATATCAGCTGACTCCCAGTTAACTTCTAGTTTTATGAAATGGGTGTTGGGGACTTGACCCTCACTCATTTTGCCCAAGCAAGGAAAATGGGTCCCAATGTGTTTTGCTGACTGAATTGAGAAGTCAGTTTTCTATTAACTAAAAAATAACATATCTTTTGGAAAAGGAAGATACTATCTACTTACATTCTCATTGGCAGAAGTTAGAATGTAGCATATGTAACATCCCCTCCTATCCTCAGAAAGAAGGCACTGACCAGTCTTTGATCCCAGAAAGAAGAAACAGAGTATTCTTTCATTTCTATATCTGGCTTCCTATGACTTCTAGGAACAGAGGCCCTAAATAGAATAAAGCTACTTCATGGAACTTTAAGCCAATTATCTTCTGCGGTCTTTTTCTTAATCTCGATGTTTTCCTTCTGGTTAAGGCAGAGAGCAAATAGCTGACTCTGATTGTCTCTATCTCCCATCTTCTTGGTGAAAAATAAGGAGTGTTTCCTTATTTATTTAATATTTTTAGTTTTCAGCATTGATTTCCACAAGTTTTTGAATTACAAATTTTCTCCCCATTTCTGCTCTCAGCCCACTCCATGATGGCATATGTTCTGATTGCCCTGTTCCCCAGTCACCTTCAGTCACCTTCACTCACTTCTGTCACCCCACTCCTTCCCATCCCCTTTTCCCTTACTTTCTTGTAGGGCAAGATAGATTTCTATGCCCCATTGCCTGTATATCTTATTTCCTAGGTGCATGCAAAAACTTTTTTTTTGAACATCTGCTTTTAAAACTTTGAGTTCCAAATTCCCTCCCCTCTTCCCTCCCTACTCACCCTCCCTAGGAAGGCTCTCAATTCAACATAGGACACACATGTGTCATTATGTAAAACCCTTCCACAATACTCATGTTGTGAAAGATTAACTATATTTTACTCCCTCCTATCCTGTCCACGTTTCTCCCTTGACCCTGTCCCTTTTCAAAAGTGTTTGTTTGTGATTACCTCCTCCCCCATTTGCCCTCCCTTCTATTGTCCCCCTTTTTTATCCCCTTCCTCCTTCTTTCCTGTGGGGTAAGATACCCAAATGAGTTTGTATATTATTCCCTCCTCAAGTCAAATCCCATGAAAGCAAGATTCACTCATTCCCCCTCACCTGCCCCCTCTTCCCTTCCAACAAACTGCTTTTTCTTGCCACTTTTATGTGAGATAATTTACCCCATTCTATCTCTCCTTTTCTCCCTCTCTCAATATATTCCTCTCTCATCCCTTAATTTGATTTTATCTTTTTTTAGATATCATCCCTTCATATTCAACTCACCCTGTGCCCTCTGTCTATGCGTGTGTGTGTGTGTGTGTGTGTGTGTGTGTGTGTGTGTGTGTATTCCCTTCACCTAGCCCAATACTGAGGTCTCATGAATTATACAATCCTCTTTCCATGTAGGAATGTAAACAAAATAGTTCAACTTTAGTAAGTCCCTTGTGATTTCTCTTTCTTATTTACTTTCTCATGCTTCTCTTGATTCTTGTGTTTGAAAGTTAAATTTTCTATTCAGCTCTGGCCTTTTCACTGAGAAAGCTTGAAAGTCAAGTATTTTGTTGAAAATCCATATTTTGCCTTGGAGCACGATACTCAGTTTTGTTGGGTAAGTGATTCTTGGTTTTAATCCTAGCTCCTTTGACCCCTGGAATATCATATTCGTAGCCCTTCGATCCCTTAATGTAGAAGCTGCTAGATCTTGTATTATCCTAATTGTGTTTCCACAATACTCAAATTGTTTCTTTCTGGCTGTTTGCAGTATTATCTCCTTGATCTGGGAGCTCTGGAATTTGGCGACAATATTCCTAGGAGTTTTCTTTTTGGGATCTTTTTGAGGAGGCGATCAGTGGATTCTTTCAATTTATCTTTTACCCTTTGCCTCTAGAATATCATGGCAGTTCTCCTTGATAATTTCTTGAAAGATGAGATCCAGGCTCTTTTATGATCATGGCTTTCAGGTCGTCCAATAATTTTTAAATTATCTCTCCTGGATCTATTTTCCAGGTCAGTGGTTTTTCCAATGAGATATTTTACATTGTCTTCAACTTTTTCATTCTTTTGGTTCTGTTTTATAATATCTTGATTTCTCATAAATTCACTAGCTTCCACTTGCTCCAATCTAATTTTTAAGGTGGCATTTTCTTCAGTGGTCTTTTGGACCTCCTTTTCCATTTGGCTAATTCTGCCTTTCAAGGCATTCTTCTCCTCATTGGCTTTTTGGAGCTCTTTTGCCATTTGAGTTAGTCTATTTTTAAGGCATTATTTTCTTCAGTATTTTTTGGGTCTCCTTTAGCAAGTCATTGACTTGTTTTTCATGGTTTTCTCACATCACTCTCATTTCTCTTCCCAATTTTCCTCTACTTCTCCAACTTGCTTTTCCAAATCCTTTTTGAGCTCTTTCATGGCCTCGGACCAAGTCATATTTTTCTTGGAGGCTTTTGATGTAGGCTCTTTGACTTTGTTGACTTCTTCTGGCCGTATGTTTTGGTCTTCTTTGTCACCAAAAAAAGATTCCAAACTCTGATTCTGAATCTGGGATCATTTTCACTGCCTGTTCATGTTCCCAGCCAACTACTTAACCCTTGAGTTTTTTGTTGGGCTAAGACTGCTTGTAGAGTAGAGAGTACTTTGTCCCAAGGTTGAGGGGCTATACTGCTATTTTCAGAGCTACTTCTACATGGCAAGCTCTGCCACACCAGTGCTTCTTCTCCCTCAAGACCCGCCAACCAGAATTGTGGCCCAGATCAGGCAGTGCAAAGCAGACTCTAATCTGCCACTTAATTCCTCTCACCAGGTGGGCCTGTGGCTGGTAGCCACTGCAGCCTTAGCTCTGGAAGCAGCCTCAGAGCTGTACCACCTCCGCTGCCCCGGTGCTAGGGCCCACTGCGAACTCCTTTCACTCTGTCCCAGCAGCTTTTCCAACAAACCTTCTCTCTTGTCTTTGGTGTTTGTAGGTTGAGAAGTCTGGTAACTGCCACAGCTCACTGATACAGGGCACTACACCTGTTCCACCTGGTTCTGGTCTTGTTGGTCCTCATGTTGCCCATGCTGGGCTGTGCTCTGCTCTGCTCCCAGCTCCGTATGACAGACCCTTCTCAGTGACCATCCAGGCTGTCCTGGGCTGGAGCCTTGCTTCCCTTTGCTATTTCGTGGGTTCTGCAGCTCTAGAATTAGTTCAGAGCCATTGTTATAAGTTTTTGGAGGGACCTGTGGTAGAGCTTAAGCAAGTCCCTGCTTTCTAGCCACCATCTTGGCTCCACCCCCAAGGAGCATTTCCTGGTTCTCTCAGCCTTCCTAAATGGTCTTGAGCCCTTCTGGGTTTAGAATATGTGTGATTGGATTACACACACACACACACACACACACACACATGTGTGTATGTATATGTATGTATATATGTGTGTGTATTAGAAATAATTGCATATCTTATACCATTAGAGTTAATATTTAGGCTTCTTTTTCATTATTTTGAAACCATTCTGGTCTATTTATATTTTTATATTAAGCTAGAAATTTACATGATAGTCCATCCTTGTGCTTTATTATCCCTGTTGAATCCTACTCCCTCCCACAACCCCAAAAATGTCTTTATTTAGTGAAATTCAGTTTTCAAGTCACTACATGTAATCAAAATGCCTAGAAAATATCAAAAGTACTGGCATTCATTGGAATTGGTGGAGACACTGGGAAGGGGAGACGGAAGGCTTAACAGCACTTAACTATTCTTATACTTGTTATAGTGCCTTGACTAAAGTGCTTCACTTGTTTCCACATATGTAAAATCAGAATATTAATAATTAAACCATCTTATATGGCTATTGTGTGGATTAAATGAAATATTAAGTATGTCTAATTAATGAATATTAACCATTGGGAGATTAGGAAATTAAAAGAGTAATTTGAATGGAAGAGTATTTTTGTGGCTAAGAAAATTTATGATTTCTGATCTTGTGGAGAAAAAGCCCATGATATGGCAAAGAGGCATTTAGGAAAAGGCAGTGTATTTTTTAAACCAACAGCATGAGTAAATTGGAGGATCCACAGAAAACATGTTCTTAGTTCCTACAGGCATAGAGAACAAAAGCAAATATTTACATACAAAGAATGTGCCATATTTGTATGTGCCTGCTATTGGAAATAAACAATTATGTGGGCACTATATGCAAATATATATTCCTACTACACAGGAAAAGATCAAAGGGTATTTGTCCCTCCTCTCTGGCTTGTGAGGCAGAGTAAAAAATGTGGAAGAAAATGAATAAAAAGGTAGTAAGTCTTTATTTTGTGTCAGCTTCTTTGCTAAGAGCTGGGGATACAAATACAATGAAGTTTTCTGTCCTGAATGATCTCGTATTCTTCTATGAAAAGAAACCTCACATAAGGGAGCGGTGAATCAGGAAATGTATTTTTATCTGAGATATCACAAGGGATGGCAAATAGAGTCAAAGAACAATTAAAATGTCTTTTCTAGAAATGCTAACATCATTTCAATTATTGATCCCAGAGCAAGTGGAAAGGGGATGCAACATGGTGGGTCTGGGGCCAGCCTAGATATGATGAACTCTCACCAATTAGGAGCTCAGAGCCCTAAAGTTAGTACCAATCATAGAAAAGCAAGCAGAACAGCAAGAAGATGTCATGAAGAAAAAAAGAATTTAAGGAGAAATTGGGGAACCCATGCCAGAAGAATGAAAGTTAAGTGGTCAAATATTGACAAATACAATACAGGTGTTCCTAAAGTCTGGACACATAGGCAAAAATGCACATTTTCAAGAAATGAAATGAATGAAATTTTCAAAAAAATTTTAATTGGAATGTTAACAAATAACATCTTCAATATTATTTCCATCATTTGTGATGCAAAGATGGATACGCTTTGCAAGATTCATGTGAACTCGATGCAATAACTCCACATTGCTGACACTTTTAGCACATTCACTCTTTATGCATTCAACCAAGTGTATTGCATCTATGATTTCCATTCAGTACACCTTCTCCTTTAGCATACCCCAGAAAAAGTCAAGGGGGCTAAGGTCTGTCAATATTCCAAATATTTCAAAATACGCACTTTTGCCTATGTGTCCACACTTTAGGGACACCCTGTAGAAGACAGAGTGGAAATAATGCGAAAAATATTAGGTTTTGTTTTCCACAGACAGTGATGTTAGACTTTCTGAAGATAAAATTGGAGTCTATGTTTCACATAAATCTAAATGATGGCACTAAGAAAAAAAGATATCCACAACAGTCCCAAAGAAGAAAAAATATCTTTTGGTAGTAGGCGATCCCTTAATGAGAGTTACTGAGGCAGGCACAAGCCAACTTCAGATGAACAGTTTGGATAGGGCACCTCTTCAAAATGTGTGTAAAAGAGAATTTCCCAATATCTGTTCAACCTGTGGACCAATGCCCACTTCTGGTGACTCATAACCACAACAAGAAAAATGGAAAGTATCTCTAGGAAATGTAAGGCCTGGATGAGGGAATTAAAGGAATTGGAGTCGAGGGTGATATTCTCATTGCTGCTGTTTGAAAATAGATGCTATAGAATAAAAAATAGGATACATGAATTGTCAGTAAAGAAGATCCAGTTTGACAGAAAAAAATATTGAATATTTATTAAGTAGAAGCACAAGGCACTTTGGAAAAGGGAATACATTTTCCCTCATGTAGTTTACATTGTACTGGGGAGTGAATATACACAGACAAGTAAATACAGTGTAACTCAGGACAAGGAGAGCATTAACGATTGAGGAGATCAGGAAACCTCATACTGGCATGGGCATCACCAGACCTATTCTTGGAAGGAAGCTCAGGGGGTCTGCAATGTGGAGATGGGGAGAGAATACATTACTGACACCTGAGCTGACTTCAAGTGGTATTCTTGGAATAAGCAGCAGACTTTAATATGTCAAAGGGTGGGATCTGGCCATCTGGATGATGGCTTGATATTTAAAAATAGTTAGATTTTTCTCAGGAGTACACCAAGATGAATGTATTCACACAGAGACTAATAGATCTGATTAAGAGGACTTCAAAGTGAAAACAAAGGGGAAAGGAAAAAATTACCCTATTATAACAGCTAAACTAGATAGCATAGAGAGTGACAGAAATAACACAGTAATAATGACAGCAGAACACCAATAAAAATGTTCAGCAATCTACAGAGAAGGGGTAGTTATGTGGGATTATGAATCACAAAGACATTCATCTGTGTGGAATTCTTTAAATCTGAAAGGGGAAGCGTAGTAAATGTATTTGGATAAAGTTAAAATTAGAGAAATAGATATTGGATCTTAGTGGGAGTATACATACTACAGGCAAACAGGAGCAACTAGGTGTCAAGATCCTGACAAATTACAAAACTAGCCAGTGTAGAATATATACTTATAATAGGAGACTTCAACTATTAAAATCTCTGCTAGATGTCTCGCTATACATAGTAGAACAATTACAATTTCATGATGTCTTGCTGATAACTTAATCTTTCAAAAGGTGGAAGTAGCAATAAGAAAACCAATTTCTCTTCCACAAGGAGAGAGTGATATGTCAAAGGACAATGAGGAGAATCCCGAGAGGAAGTTAGCATATCATTTTATGGTTAATTATAAAAAAATGTAAGAGAATAATGGGTAAAATCTGATAAATGCCCCTAGACTTTAGGCAAACAAATTTTTAAATCTCAAAGACAGGATAGGTTGGATTCTGTGGACCAAGACTTTTATTAGATTGCATTTTCATTATTTCTTAATTTTTATTGTATTTATTTTATCTTGAGCTCCAAATTCTCTCCCTACCAACAAACCTCCCCCACCCATTTATATATATATATATATGTGTGTGTGTGTGTGTGTGTGTGTGTGTGTGTGTGGGTGGGTGGGTGTGATAATTTAGTTTTTATAATCACCTCTAGTCCTGGGGCATGGAGGATGGTGCCTCTGGCCTCTGATCCTCTTCAGTTCTCCCCTCTGTCCTTGAATTCTTGGTAGTAATCCTATGTCCTTTCCTTCCAGAATACTGTATATACCAAATCCTTCTGTCCTTTACATGGTAGCTGCTAAATCTTGTTTGAGGTTGAGTGTGGATCTACTGTATTTCAACTTTTTGTTTACTTCCTGGCTGTTTGTAGTATTTTCTCTTTGACCCAGGAACTATAGAATTTGGCTATAATATTCCTAGGAGTTTTAATTTTGGGATCTCTTTAAGGAGAGATGATTGGCAACTTCTTTCAGTTAATATTTTACCCTCTGGTTCTAAGACATTGTGGTAATTTTCCTTTATGATTTCTTAAAATATGATATTTTAGGGGCAGCTAGGTGGTGCAGTGAGTAGAGCACCAGCCCTGGAGTCAGGAGGACCTGAGTTCAAATCTGGCCTCAGACACTTGACACATGTACTAGCTGTGTGACTTTGGGCAAGTCACTTAACCCCAATTGCCCTGACCAAAAAAATCCCCCCAAAACAAAAAAAAATATGATATCTTAGCTCTTTTTACTTATCATAGCCTTCAGATAGTCCAATAATCCTTAAATTATCTCTTCTCAATATATTAGTCAGATCTTTTTCCAATGAGATAACTCACATTTTTTTCTGCCTTTTTATTCTTTTGACTTTGTTTTATTGTTTCTTGATATCTATGGAGTCATTCATTTCCACTTGCCCAATTCTAGTTATTATTTTCATCAGTGAACTTTTGTATCTCTTTTACCATTTGGCCAGCTCTACTTTTTAAGGACTCCTTTTCTCTAGTGAGGTTTTATACCTCTTTTGCCATGTGACCAATTCTTTTTTAAGTGTTATTTTCTTCAATGCTATGTGCCTCATGTATGAAGTCATTTTCTTTTCACAATTTTCTTGCATTTGTCCCATTGCTTTTCTCTATTTTTCCTCTATTATGTCATTTAATCTTTAAAATCACTTTTTGCTCTTTTATGTCTTTTTCTAAATCTCCTAGGAATTCTTTCCAGGCTTGTGTCCAATCCATATTTTTCTTTGAAGCTTTTCTTGCAGATATTTTTGAATCATTGTCTTTTTCAGAATTTGTGTCTTGCTCTTCCCATTGTAGCATTTTATGGTCAGGTTCTTTTTTCCCTATCATTTTTCAGCCTATTTCATGACTATAAACTTTATGTTAGAGTCCAGCTCTGCTTACTTTGGTAGGGTTTGGGGAGGAGTCTATATCCTAAGCTCAGACCTTTTCACCTTGTCGTTTTCATAGTTAATTCTGGGGCCCTGTAAATTTTTGGTGATTCCAAGATGGTGTTATCTGGGGGGAAGTGTGCTCACTTTTCCCCTGTTCTGTGATCTGTTAATTGCTCAGGTAGAGGCCTTGATCCTTTACAACTGCAAGTGTTCTTCTGCTCTGGAACTGAAATTTTAGAAATGAGTCATAGGTAGTAAGAGCTCTCAATAGTGCCTGACCCTGCTCCCCATTCCAGCACAGGGGTACCTTGTAATCTGTTTTTGATCACTTATACAATCCCCTGACCAACTCTGGGTGATCAGAACTCCTGAAACTGTTGCTATTGCCACCACCCACAGCTAGTGTTAACCCTACCCTGTACTCCCAATCAATTCCCAGGGTCATAGACCTCTCCTTCCAACCCCTTTGACCTAGAAAAATGTCTCACCCCAATCTTTGATTGGCTCTGCTGCTCAAGAATTTGATTTGACACATTATTGTAATATTGTTTGATGGGGAAATTGGGGAGAGTTTGGCTTGAATGTTCCCTCTACTCCCCTTATATTGGTCCCACCTCTCTAGCCCAAAATTTTCAAAGCAACAAAATTTCAAGAGAGGTGATAGCCTCCAAAGAATAAAAATGATGTAACATGATTTTAACTGACTCCAGTGGATTAGAAAAAGAGTATGTAAAGTGAAAAGTACTCTGATTTTAAAAGAATGTATATGAGTCAGAATCAAGCACATTTGGTAAAGAGTGTCATGGTCCAGGTGCGGAGCCAAGATGGCAGCTGGAAAACAGGGATTAGCGTGAGCTCCCCGCCGAGTCCCTCCAAAAACCTACAAAAAATGGCTCTGAACCAATTCTAGAACTGCAGAACCCACAAAACAGCAGAGGGAAGCAGGGCTCCAGCCTAGGACAGCCTGGATGGTCTCTGGGTGAGGTCTATCCCGCACGGAGCTGGGAGCAGAGCGGAGCGGAGCAGAGCCCAGCCTGAGCGGCGCGGACCAACCAGACCAGGAGCCAGGCAGAGTGTGCCCTAGCTCCCTGAATCAGTGAGCTGTAGCAGTTACCAGACTCTTCAACCCACAAACACAAAAGACAACAGAGAAGGTTAGTGGGAAAAACTGCAGGAGTGGAAGGAGTTCAAGGTTCAGCTACCACTCCGGGGGCAGTGGAGGTGGGGCAGCTACATAAGTACAGCTGCAGTTGCTTCCGGCCCCAGGCCCACCTGGTGGGAGGAATTAAGTGGTGGAGAAAATACTGCCTTAAAAATTAGATTGGAGCAAGTAGAAGATAGTAAATTTATGAGAAATCAAGATATTATAAAACAGAACCAAAGGAATGAAAAATGGAAGCTAATGTGAAATATCTCATTGAAAAAACCACTGACCTGGAAAATAGATCCAGCAGAGATAATTTAAAAATTATCAGACTACCTGAAAGCCATGATCAAAAAAAAAGAGCCTAGATATCATCTTTCAAGAAATTATCAAGGAGAACTGCCCTGATATTCTAGAGCTATAGGGCAAAATAGAAATTGAAAAAATCCATCGATCACCTCCTCAAATAGATCCCCAAAAGAAATCTCCTAAGAATATTGTTGCCAAATTCCAGAGCTCCCTGATCAAGGAGAAAATACTGAAGCAGCCAGAAAGAAACAATTTGAGTATTGTGGAAATATAATCAGAATAACCCGAGATCTGGCAGCTTCTACATTAAGAGATTGAAGAGCTTGGAATACAATATTCCGGAGGTCAATTGAGCTAGGATTAAAACCAAGAATCACCTACCCAGCAAAACTGAGTATCATGCTCCAAGGCAAAATATGGATTTTCAATAAAATATAGGACTTTCAAGCTTTCTCAGTGAAAAGACCAGAGCTGAAAAGAAAATTTGACTTTCAAACACAAGAATCAAGAGAAGCATGAAAAGGTAATCAAGAGAAAAAACAAGAAAAAGAAATTGCAAGGGACTTACTAAAGTTGAACTGTTTTGTTTACATTCTTACATGGAAAGATGATGTGTATGATTCATGAGACCTCAGTATTAGGGTAGCTGAAGGGAATATGCATATATATATATATATATATATATATATATATATATATATATATATATATATATATATGTTTATGTATATATATATATAAGTGAATGTGTATGTATGTATATATGTATGTGAATATATATATATATATGTATGGAGAGAGACAGAGAGAGAGAGAGAGAGAAAGAGAGAGAGAGAGAGAGGGCACAGGGTGAGTTGAAGATGAAGGGAAGATATCTAAAAGAAATAAAATCAAATTAAGGGATGAGAGAGGAATATATTGAGAGAGAGAGATAGGGAGAGATAGAATTGGGTGGATTATCTCGCATAAAGGTGGCAAGAGGAAGGAGTTCTGTAGGAGGAGGGGAGAGGGCAGGTGAGGGGGGAATGAGTGAATATTGCTCTCACCAGATTTGCCCTGAGAAGGGAATGCCATACATACTCAATTGGGTATCTTACCCCACAGGAAAAAAGAGGGAAGAAGATTAAAAAAAGGGTGGGATGATGGAGGGGAGGGCAGATTGGGGTGCACGTAATCAAAAACAAACACTTTCGAAAGGGGACAGGGTCAAGGGAGAAAATTCAATGAAGTGGGATGGGTTGGGAAGGAGCAAAATATAGTTAATCTTTCACAACATGAGTACTGTGGAAGGGTTATACATAATGATACACATGTGGCCTATGGTGAATTGCTTGGTTTCTTAGGGAGGGTGGAAGGGAGGGGAAGAGTGGAGAGAATTTGGAACTCAAAGTTTTAAAAACAGATGTTCAAAAACAACAAAAAAAGTTTTTGCATGCAACTAGAAAATAAGATACACAGGCAATGGGGCGTAGAAACTTATTTTGCCCTACAAGAAAGGAATGGAAAAGGGGATGGGAGGGGAGTGGGACGACAGAAGGGAGGGCTGACTGGGGAACAGGGCAACCAGAATATATGCCATCTTGGAGTGGGGGGGAGGGTAGAAATGGGGAAAAATTTGTAATTCAAACTCTTGTGAAAATCAATGCTGAAAACGAAATACATTAAATAAATAAAAAAGAGTGTCTTGGTCCTTTAAGAATAACATCAGAAAATAAATAAATAAAATATGGCAGAAACGTGTTTAATAGAAACAAACCAAATAAGAAGATTACTAGAAAGTACCTAATAGTTCTCAACAAAATCAACTATCTTTTTCAAGACAGTCTATAGCCCACCTTCCTAAAATAATTTGCAAATGTGATTGGCAAACCACTGTTGATCTGTGCTGCATTTGGCAAATAGTGTGTCATGTGATTTAAGACATAAAGAAATGACGATTTAAAAAAAACAAAGTAAATCCTTAGAACCAAAAGCCTGTGAGCTTGTCCATTTCTTCTACAACTCTCAAAAGGTCTATTAAATGATGATTGTTGAATATTTAGAAAGAGGTGATGATAATTAGTATCCTATATTCACTAGGTGAAAAGTCACGCCAGAAAACCTCATTTCCTTTTTGGACAGGATTACACAGTCAGGGAAATGTCATGGACATATACATAGATTTCAGCAAGACGATAGACAATGTCCTTGGAGAAAAGAGAGAGAGAGAGAGAATAGAGGATAGACCAGTAAGGTAGATACAGTTTGGCTGCCCTTCTGAAACCAAAGAGTATTGGTTATACAATCTATTTGGAGTTCTACAGAGCTGTTTTCTTGGTTTTATTTAAAATTTTTATTAATGACTTGAATAAAGCTACATGTATGTATATGTGTGTGTCTATAAAATATACTTACAATAGTTTATGGCTTGGGTTTTTTTGGCATTTTCAAATGTCATAAAGCTGAGATGTACAGTTAATATACTGGATGGCAAAATCAGAATCCAAAAAGATGTGAATAGACCAGAAGAATTGTCTCAAAATAACAAGATAAAATTTTAATGGAAACAAATGTAAAGTCCTATACTTGGATTAAAAAACATAACCACATACGGAAAGAGCAGATGTGTCTAGAAGGCAGATTATTTTTTAAATCAGTTGTGTAGTATGAGGTGTGGTTAAGAAATCCTGGATTAGAGGGATCAAGTAAACCTGTTTTTATAGTTTGGCTTCAAGGACTTTCAAAGGGTAGAATGCCTGGTACAGTGCCATCAACAGAGTTGTCAGCAACAGCTGCTGCCTTCCTGTTTCAAAGATCAATTACTCTGCATTTCTAAGTGTGGTAACAAATTGACAAGCTCAGCAAAAGTTTCTTAAAGTCATGTGAGATGTGAGACTGATGGAGAGATGACTGGTCAGGACCGAGAAGGCTTTGCCAATACTCAGAGACAAAGGTCTGAGGTTTTTCTCTTTGTTTTCTTGTGTTTTAGGTCTCTGGTCTGTGGTCATCTTTCTCTGCATTTCTCAAAAGATAAAGGGAGCAAAAGGGGAAAAGACCAAACCCTGCAACTGATCTCTTTTTTATAGAACCAACACAAAGGGATGGCTCTATACCATAATGTTCTGGGTCAATCAATCATCCCCAATTTCTGAGAGTTAAGGAGAGGTCCTCATCCCCAGTAAAGTGGCAGTGGACATGTTACATCTTTTTTAAGAAGACAGAAGCAAAGTCACAAACAGAGGCTTATCAAATTATAAGTTTGTCAAACTGAACAGGGGTTTCCCTAATCGCTACAAACAATTTCAAAGATACAACGAACTTCTTAGATCATTTATTCCATTCCCTATAAAATGGAATGAAGTTCCCCTATCCTGTACATGTCAAATGATTATCCAGCTTCTACTTGAAGACTTCCAGAGATGTAGGATCTATCTATCTCAGGAGTATTAGCTTCTTCAGTTCTGGGAATGACATATTAGAAAGAATATTGACAAGCTGGGGAATGTCCCAAGGAGAACACCTCGGATAGTAATGGGCTTCAACATTATATTATGTGAGGTTTAGTTAAACAACCTTGTTTTTTTATTTCGGGAATTTAGGAGGGACATGACAGATCTTTTTAATCTGTGATGTTGAAAAAATATTTGACTTTTCTGATCATTGCTGGATGTTAGACCTAGCAATAAGTGTTCTAGACTACTTTAGGAAGCAGTAGATTCTCTCTACTAGAAGTCTTCAAGCAAAAACTAAATGAATGGCCATTTTGTGAAGGTATTTGGCCATAAATAGGCTGGACTAAGTGCCGTCTGAAGTCTCTTACATCTACAATTTTTTTTGTGATTCTGTGATTTATCAGGTTCTTACTACATTACCTTGCTTTCCTTTGGCTTCTCCCTCATGTGTTCCTATTTTTCATTTTTGAAGGTGACATTATTCTGTCCATATGGGAACCTAGCTATAAAGGGCAAAGTGGAGGCAAAATCCCTCTGACAGGTAGATGCAGGCTCTTTGGATCACTATTTGAAAACTTTGTCATTACAAAGCTCTCTATTTAATGTACAGTCAGCATAAAGCCTTGGCTAGAATAAAAGAAAATAGATACCCCATTACACATAGCAAAACGTCAGGGTTATCCAACTGCTATTGTTAAATCTCAGCAGTCCCCAAATATTGATGGTGTTGTGTAATAAAAACCAAAATTAGAATCCAAAGACTTACATTCAAATAATGTCCTTGTCACATACTAGCTATGTGACCTTGGGCAAACCACTTACCCTCCTCTGTGCCTCAGTTCCATCATCTATGAAATGGAGATAGTAATTGATGTGCCTACTTCAAAAGGCTGTTGTGAAGTTCATATGAGACCCCTTATGTAAAGTGCTTCACAAAGGTAGGTGATGAAGTAAGTGGAACATCAGGACTGAAGTCAGAATGATCTGAGTTCAAATCTGGCTTCAGATGCTTACTTGATCCAAGTAGGTAATCTAGTTTCCTGGGGAAATCACTTAACTCCTACTTGTCTCAATTCCTCATCTGCAAAATGGTGAAACACTAGAGAAGGAAACAGAAAACTTCTCCAGTATTTTTGCCAAGAAAATCCCATAGACAAAGTCCACAGGGTCAAATAGAGTCAGACATGACTGAACAACAACAATCTAAACTTCATCTATTAAATTACTTGTACCTCTTCCTCAGTGGACCTCATGTGCACTCACTCCTTAATACATTGAAATCCAATCAGATTTTGCGATGGGTTTTTCTTACAAACCACACTGCTCTCTTGGGTTTGAATACTCAGTGAGCTTCCTTTTTCCCTGCAACAGCTTTATTAGAATTCTATATGCTTTATTAGTACCCCACCTTGCAGTGACTGTACATAGACCTCCAATGTCCTTTGAGATTGCAAAGCATTAAATGCATTTGACTGAAAGTTTGAACAAAATAGCTGGGAAATGAATTCGCCTCATAAGTATAAGTCAGATCACCTTTGGAGTCAATCTCACAAGATCCTCTCATTTGTGTCCAATAGGGATGCTAAGAATATGTTTACTTTTGCTCCTAATTAATTAAATTTGCCATACTACAGATGAAGTATTTTATTTTTCATGAATATTTATGAAATTCTCCTTGTCCACATTTCACAGGGCTTCATTCAAACTCATAAAAGATGGCATGAATATTTCATTAAGATGGAGAACGTAAAAGGAGACATTTTGTAACTCCTACTAGGTTCAAAATGAAGAATTTTCATGTGTTAAGGCAATTTGTATGTGGGTGTAATACTGAGGGCATTAGCCTTGACCTAATCTACTCCCTGTATATAATACATATGTTGTACTTTAGTGTAGTGGAACACATACTTGCCTCGTGCTTGGAAGACATGAATCTTAAGCCTTGCTCTGTCAATTATGGTTCATATAATTTTAGACAAGCCACTTAACCTCACTTAGTCTCAAAACACCTCTTCTGAAAAATAGAAATAATAATATCTACACTAAATGTGTCACAGACTCAATTAAAAAACAGATATAAAAATGTTTTGAAAAGTTCTGTGTACATGACTACCCATGTTAACTAGTTCTGTATCTCAGTGTACATGATACTTATGGTAGCTAGTGGTACATTGTATATAGTGTTAGACTTAGAATCAGGAAGCAATGAGTTCAAAACTTGGCTAAGACAAAGGGTCACTGTGAGATTTGGGGCAAGTCACTTACCCTCTGTCTGTCTCAGTTTCCCCATCTGTAAAATGGAGACAATAGTAGCACCTAACATCCAGGGTCATTATGAGCATAATACTGGAATATACATACATACATACACACATACGTGTGTGTGTATATATATATATATATACATACATACATACATACATACATATATACACATATGTATGTGGGTGCATACATATATACATATGTGTGTATGTACACATATGTATGTATACATGTGTATATGTATGTGTATATATATATATAAACACATATATGTTGCCCTTTTAATAAAAAATTCCAGTTAAACAAAATAAACTGATACATTGTTACTGTGTGATAACATATGTTCCATTCCACACCTATAGACCATAATATTTCTAGCAACAGGAAACAGATACATTTCATTTTAAGTCCTGTGGAGTCAAGATCTGTTATTTTATTGACCTGAATTCCAGTGTCTTTTGGTGTCATTTTTTCTTTCCATTATTATAATAATTGTGTATATTATTCTCTTGATTCTTCTTTGCGCTATATCATTTACTCTTTCATCTGCTACAGTGTTATAAACCATACCCCAATCAATGGGCACCCATGTTCATTCCACTTTCTTGCTTCTTCTCCAATGCTATTAGAACTATTTTATATTATAAATATTTCGTTTGTAAATACATGAGATCTTTCTTTCTATCTTTGACCTGCTTGAGTTAAATGTCTTCCTAATGGTATTGCTGGATCAAAGTTTAATCATTTTTTCTAGCAACATTCAAGATTTTTTTTTCCAGAATTCTTGGGACAAATCACAGCTCCACCAGCGTGATTGCCTTCCCATAGTTATTCCACATTGATTATTCCTGTCTTCTTATAATCTTTTACAATTCTCTGGCTATGGAATAAAACATCAGAGTTCTCTTACTTTATAATTCCCAGCAAGTGCCACCTTAGCAGACCAGCGGGAGTTCCTGAGCCCTGGGGCTGGGGGAGCCTGCAAGGGCCATCAACAGGACCCCAGGCATGCCTTTCACAGCCAGGGGAATTGGCAGACACTAGCACAGATGTATGACTGAGACCACCTGTGCTATATAGTGCAGCCCTAGGGGAAGAGGAGACTTCCAGCAGCCAGACCATCCCTCCCCCCCACCTCATATAGTGACCCTCTTACCCCCAGGGAAACTCAGAAAGACCTCACTGGGCCTTGATCCTTGGCATACACCAGTCAGCTTCAGTTCAGCATCACAGGAGTTGCAGCAATATATAGCTTCTAGCAAACAAAAAAAGAGGCCACAGTACACAAAGCCAGGAACCAGGCCCCTAGCTCCCAACACAAGAAGTTTGGGACAGAGCCCCCTTGGCTGCAGAAGCAAAGATCCACTTCAGAAGCCAGGAAAAAGGCAATTACCACAAAGAAATAAGTAAAGTAAAAAAGACCACTGAATCATACTAGGGGGACAGAGAAGATCGAAATACAAATTCAGAAGAGGACAGCACTGATACTGTACCCACATCTGAAACCTCAAAACGGAATATGATCTGGTCTCAAGCTCAAAAAACATTCCTGAAAGAGCTCAAAGAGGATTTTAAAAGCCAAATTAGAGAGGTAAGAGAAAAATCAGAGAATCTAACAGGATAAAATGAATTCTTGAAAAATAAAATTGGCCAAATGGAAAGACAGATGCAGAAGCTATCTGAAGAAAACAATTCATTAAAAATTAGAATTGGGCAAGTAGAAGCTAATGACTCAATGAAGCATCAAGAATCAGTCAAACAAAATCTAAAGAATGAAAAAAAGAAAACATAAAATAGATCATTGGAAAAGCAACTGAGCTAGGAAACAGATGTAGGAGAGATAATCTAAGAGTTACTGGTCTACCAGAAAGCCACAATGAAAAACAGAGCCTGGACAGTATCTTCCAAGAAATCATCAAGGATAACTTCCCAGAGGTGCTGGAAACAGAGGGTAAAATAGTCATTGAAAGAATCCACAGATCACCCTCTGAAAGAGATCCCCAATTGAAAATTCCAAGGAATATTGTGGACAAATTCCAAAATTATCAGGTCAAGGAGAAAATACTGCAATCAGTCAGAAAGAAACAATTCAAATATCATGGAACTACAGTCAGGATCACACAGGACCCTTCACCTTCTACATTAAAATATGAGAGGGATTAGAATATGATATCCCAAAAGGCAAAGGATCTTGGTCTACAACCAAGGATCAACTATCCAGCAAAGTTATGTATAATCCTTCAGGCAAGGAGATGTGCATTCAATGAAATAAGAGAGTTTCAGACCTTCCTGATGAAAAGGCCAAAGCTCAGTGGAAAATTTGATCCTAGAATACAAGACCCAAGAGAGGCATATAAAGGTAAACAGGGGAAAAATATAAAAAAGGTAAAAAAAAACACCCTTGTTATTCAACAAGGGCAAACTGTTTACATTCCTATATGGGAAGATGGTATTTACTAATTATGAGAATGGTATGGTTAGTATGACATCTAAAAGGGATATACATAGATATATGGTGTGGCCATAAATTAACTGATGTGATGATAAAAATTAAGGGATGAAGAAGGATTGTAATGGGAGAAAAGGTAAGGAGGAGACAGAAAAGGGTAAATTACATCCTATGAAGAGGTACAAAAACATCTTACACTAGAGGGAAAGAAGGGAGGGAGAAGAGCCATGTTTAAGCTTTACTTTCATCCAATTTGGTTCCATGAAGGAATAACATACTCTGTTAAGTACAGAAATCAAACTTGCCTTACAGGCAGTAGGAGCAGGAAAGAGAAAGAAAAGAGAGAGGTGGTGGTTAGAAGGGAGGGAAGAAGTAGTAAGGGAAAAGGGTAAGATAAGGGTGTAAGGTGGGAATATAGAGCAAGGTGGTGGTCAAAAGCAAAACTCTTTTGAGGAGGGGAAGGGAGAAGGGAGAAATAAAACATAGATTGGGGGGTGGAAATGGGATAGAAAAAAGACACCAACAGTAATCATAACTCTGAATGTGAATGGGATGAGCTCTCCCATAAAACAGAAGCAGATAGCAGAATGGATTAAAAACCATAATCCTGCATTATGTTGTTTCCCAGAAACACATTTGAAACAGGGGGATACACACAGGGCAAAGGTAAAAGGCTGAAGTAGAATATATTATGCTTCAGCTGAAGTAAAAAAAAAAGCAGGGATAGCAATCCTAATCATAGACAAAGCAAAAGCCAAGACAGATCTAATTAAAAGATATTAGGAAGGAAACCATATCCTGCTAAAAAGCACCATAGACGAAGAAGTAATGTCATTAATTAGCATATGTGTGCCAAGTGGTATAGCATCCAAATTCTTCGAGAAGAAGGTAAGGGAGTTACAGGAAAAAATAGACAGCAAAACTATACAAGTGGGGGACCTTAACCTCCCCCTCTCTGAACTTGATAAATCTAACCTCAAAATAAACAAGAAAGAAGTTAAGGGGGTGAATAGAATTTTAGAAAAGGTAGACATGATAGACCCCTGGAGAAAACTGAATGGGAATTGAAAGGAATATACATTTTTCTCAGTGGTACATGGCACACACACAAAAATTCACCATTTACTGGGGCATAAAAACCTCACAATCCAGTGCAGAAAGGAAGAAATAGTCAATGCATCCTATTCAGATCATGATACAATAAAAATATATGTAATAAAGGACCATGGAAAGATGGACTGAGAATTAATTGGAAACTAAATAATCTAATCCTAAAGAATGAGTGGGTAAAATAACAAATCATAGAAACAATCAATAACTGCATTCAAGAGAATGAGAATAATGACACAACATGCAAAAATTTATGGGATGCAGCAAAAGCAGTTCCTAGGGGAAGTTTTATATCTCTGAATACTTGCATGAATAAAACAGAGAAAAAAGAGATCAATGAATTGAACATGCAACTGAAAAAGCTAGAAAAAGAACAAATTGAAAATCCCCAATTAAATACCAAATTAGAAATGCTGAAACTCAAAGGAGAGATTAATAGAACTGAAATCAACAAACCTATTGAACTCATAAATAAAACTAAGAGCCGCTTTTATGAAAAAACTAATAAAATTGATAAACCGTTGGTCAATTTGATTTTAAAAAAAGGAAAGAAGAAAACCAAATTACCAGTATCAAAAATGAAAAGGGTGAATTCACCTCCAATAAAGAGAAAATTAAAACAATAATTAGGAATTATTTGCCCAACAGTATGCCCATAAATTTGACAACCTTAGGGAAATGGATGAATATTTACAAAAATATAAATTGCCCAGGTTAACAGAAGAGAAAATAAAATACCTAAATAACCCCATCTCAGAAAAAGAAAGAGAGCAAGCCATCAATGAACACCCTAGGAAAAAATCTCCAGGGCCAGATGGTTTTATATGTGAATTCTATCAAACATTTAAAGAACAATTAATTCTCATTCAGGAAAATAGTTGAAGGAGTCCTACTAAATTCTTTTTTATGATACAAATATGTTACTAATACCTAAACCAGGAAGAGTCGAAATAGAGAAAGAAAATTATAGACCAATTTGTCTAATGAATATTGATGCAAAAACTTTAAATAAAAATATTAGCAAAAAGATTTCAGCAACTTATCATGAGAATAATACACTATGATCAGGTAGGATTTATTCCAGGAATGCAAGGCTAGTTCAATATTAGGAAAACTATCAGCATAATTGACCATATCAAAAATAAAACTGGCAGAAATCATATGATTATCTCAATAGATACAGAAAACGCTTTTGACAAAATACAACACCCATTCCTATTAAAAACACTGGAAAGCATAGGAATAAACAGAGTCTTCCTGAAAATTATAAGTAGCATCTACCTAAAACCATCAGCAAGCATTACATTTATGGGGATAAGCTAGATGCATTCCTGATAAGGTCACTGGTGAAACAAGGATGTCCATTATTACCCTATTATTCACTTTGGCACTAGAAATGTTAGCTTTAGCCATAAGACAAGAAAAAGAAATTGAAGGAATTAGAAGAGGCAAATAAGAATCTAAATTATCACTCTTTGCAGCTTATATGATGATTTACTTGGAGAATCCTAGAGAACCAAGTAAAAAACTACTTGAAATAATAAATAACTTTAGCAAAGTTGCAGGATATAAAATAAACACACATAAATCCTCAGCATTCCTATATAGTACTAACAAATCCCAACAGCAAGAGATAGAAAAGAAATTCCATTTAAAGTTACAGTAAACACTATAAAATATTTGGGAGTTGACCTGCCAAGAGAAACTCAGGGCCTATATGAGCACAATTACAAAACACTTAACACAAATAAGTCAGATCTAAATAAATGGAAAAATATCAGTTGCTCATGGTTCGGCTGAGCAAATATAATAAAAATGACAATTTTACCTAAATTAATTTATTCATTCAGTGCCATACCAATCAAACTACCAAAAATTATTTTATAGAGCTGGGTAAAATTATAATAATCTGGAAGAACAAAAGGTCCAGAATACCAAGAGAATCAATGAAAAAAATGCTAGGGAAGGGGGCCTAGCCATACCAGACATTAAACTGCATTATAAAGCAGTAGTCATCAAAATTATTTGGTATTGGCTAAGAAACAGAGCTGTGGATCAGTGGAATAGGATAGGTACACAAGATTCAGTAGTCAATGACTTTAGCAATCTACTCTTTGATAAACCCAAAGAATACAATTTCTGCATTAAGAATTCACTATTTCACAAAAACTTCTGGGAAAACTGGAAAATAGTATGGCAGAAACTGGACATAGACCAATATCTTATACCATACACTAAAAGAAAGTCAAAATAGGTTCATGACTTAGGAATAAAGACTGATACTATAAGCAATTTGGGAGAGCAAGGAATAGTTTATCTGTCAGATTTATGGGAGAGGGAAGAATCCATGACCAAACAAGAGATAGAAAGCTTTACAAAATGCAAAATGAATAATTTTCATTATGTTAAATTGAAAAGTTGTTGTTGTTTTTTTTTTTTACAAACAAAGCCAATGCCACAAAGATTAGGAGAGAAGCAGAAAACTGGCAAAGAATCTTTACAACCAGTATCTCTGATAAAGGCCTCATATCTAAAATATACAGGCAACTGAGTCAAATTTATGGAAATACAAATCATTCCCCAATTGAGAAATGGTCAAAGGATATGAACAGGCAATTTTCAGAAGAAGAAATTAAATATATCTATAATCATATGAAAAAGTGCTCTAAATCACTATTATTTAGAGAAATGCAAATCAAAACAACTCTTAGGTTCCACATCTCTCCTCTCAGATTGGCTAACATGACAAAACAGGAAAATGATAAATGCTGGAGAGCATGTGGGAAAATTGAAACACTGTTGCATTGTTGCTAGAGTTATGAAATGATTCAGCCATTCTGGAGAGCAATTTGGAACTATGCCCAATGGGATATAAAAATGTGCATACCCTTTGTTCCAGCAACACCTCCTCTAGGGCTGTATCCCAAAGAGATCACACAAGGGGCAAATGGACCAGTATGTACAAAAATATGTATAGCAGCTCTTTTGTGGTGGAAAAGAATCGGAAATCAAGGGGATGCCCATCAGTTGGGGAATGGCTAAACAAATTGTGGTATATGAATGTAATGGAATACTATTGTGTTATAAGAAATGAGGAGCAGACAGACTTCATTATAACCTGGAAAAACTTATGAACTGATGCTGAGTGAGGGAAGTAAGAACTAGGATATCATTATACATGATTGCAGACACACAGTATGTGTAAGGACAAACTTTGATAGATTTGGCTCTTCTCATCAAAGCAAGGTTCAAAGGCAAGTCCAAAAGACTCATGATGGAAAAAGTTATGCACATCCACAGAAAGAATTATGGAGTCTGAATGCAGATTGAGGTAAATTATTTGCTCTCTTTTTTTTCCTTCTTTGGTTTCGTTTCTTCTTTCTCATGATTCATTCCATTGCTTATAATTCTTCTTTACATCTGGACTATTATGCAAATAATTTCAATGTGAAGATACATGTAGAACCCATATCAGATTACATGCCATGTTGGGGGAGAGAGGGAAGGAGAGAGAAGGAGAGAAAATTTGTAACTCAAAAACCTGTGGAACTGAGTGTTGTAAACTAAAAATAAAAAATAATTTTTTTAAAAAAGGAAAAAAGATGCCTTGGCTGCCTCTTTACTTTATTCTGGGAGGCCCCTTCTTCTACTAGAACCCCCATTTTGGGGGAAAATTCTCACTCTCTAGACTCAGCCATCATGCCTCAAAATGGCTCCCAGTTGCTTGCATGATAAAATATAAAATTGTTCTTTTTTTGGCATTTAATCCCTTTACAACCTGGCTACTACCCACCTTCTCAGTTTTCTAATCTTTCACTCCCATTCATGTATTCCACAATCTAACCACACTGATGTATTACTATTTGTCAAACATGATGCTCCATTTTCCAACACAGAGCTTTTACTGGCTGTCCCCATTCCTGGAATACACTCCCTCTTTACCTTGACCTCAAGACTTAGCTCAAATCTTCTTAACTCCCATAAGAGGTCTTCTCAGTCACCTACAACTTTCCTCATGTCCCCACTGTAAGTTTATTTTCATTTACACTATTCATGTCATATCACATCATATAATGTCACGTTATGTTATGTAATACAATATAAGCTAATATAATATCATATTATGACAATTTAATATATTATCATATAATACATGTGTTATGTGTACATGCCATTTGCATGATTTTTCTTTCATTATAACATGAACTTCTTGAATGCAGGGACAATAGGTTTGCCTTCTTTGTATCCCCAGTGTTTAGCATAGTGCCCGACATAAAGTCAATAGACATTTTTGAAGCACCCACTCTGTGCCAGAAAATATTCAAACAAAAAGGCAGTCCTTTCCCTCAAGGAAATCACAAGTTCATTAGAGAAATCATATGTACACAACTAGGTACAAATAAACAATATATATAATAAATATAAAATAATCAAAGTGAAGGCCTTATAATTAAGAGGAATCAAGAAAGATTCGCTATAGAGAGTGGGATTTTAGCTGGGACTTGAAAGAAGCTAGGGAAGCCAGAAGCAGAAATGAGGAGAGAGCGTATTCCATGAATGAAGGACAGTCAGTAAAAAGGCCCGGAGTCAGGAGATTGAGTGTTTTATTCAGGGAACAGTATGGAACCCAATATCACTCTATTGAAGAGTATGTGGAGGTGAATAAAGTGTAAGAAGATTAGAAAGAGGGGAAATTTTAAAGGATTTTAATGTCAAACAGGAGATCAAGGATAGATGATCAAAGTCCCAAATGTGGTAAACAGTAGGGATAGTCCCACCACATATAGGTAATTACCATCATAGAGAAAACAAAGGAATTATGCTTGAACTTTGTGAAGTTGATTTCATCTGGTTGTACTCTCTACTATGGCACAAAAGCAACGTAATTTTCTAAGGAGAGTTACATTTCTGATGTATTTTTAAACATGCTAGTTGTGTGGAAGTTAAAGTACCTTTTCTTATTTTCTTATTCTTTGATTCTTTTTACCCCTACTTTGATTCGTATTTAACTCTGTAGGTTTGGCCACAAAGGACAAACCTGATATATGAAGTTTATGGGTGAGTTGCCTCCCCCAATATGTTCCCTTGACTACTAGAATTAAAAATAAACAGGCATATCTAAAAGATCACATGGTACAGAACCAACCTACTATATTTAATTCCTACATAATAAGCATTGCTGAAACTCATTTTGAAATATAATTACATACATATAATACATACATAAGATTACCTCATAAATATGTTAAAGCCATCATGGAAATATGCATAAATACTCCAAAAAGTATAATCAAAAAGCTTTGTGCTATAATTTAATTCTAGAAAATCTCAGAGAAAATGTCAATTGCATTTAAAGAATCTCAAAGAAGATATTTCATTTCCCATTCATATCTTATAAAAAATCTCTAGAAAATGCCCAAATAGATCGACCAGCAAATAGAACTCATAGTTTAAAAATCTTGAAAAATTAGGAAGTAAGCATTTTACCTTAAGTAAACATTCCTTCATATTTAAAAAGTACCTCCATTCATAGGGCAAAATACACAAAAATATACCAAAAATAGTATATTAAATAAAGCACCAACCCTGGCCTAGAAGAGATTATAAGCTAATTACAAAGACAGGATATCATTTCATTCATTAAGATCTCATTTAGGTGGGTACCCCATACAGAACTGCAAATTCAAGAAAAGCTTTGCGGAGAAAGTAAGGCTCAAGCTAGACCTTGAAATATAATACTCTATAGCCGTTTTAGGTTTGAAACATCATCCTCCAGTCAAAGGGTCTGAGGCAGGAGAGGGAGTTGGAAATGAAGAAGTCCCAGCTTGAGGCCAAAGCCAAAGCATTCCCCACTCCTTCCCCAAAATGATTCCTCCTCAGGGGTTTTAGTGGAATATTCTGTCAGCCTGTGGTCACTCCAAAGCCTTGGATGAAACTGGCTTGTTATTTTATTGATGATCCCTTGGTTGTAACCAAGCTTCTTCAGCCAATACAAACATTCCTTTGCATCATCATTTCAATTCGTCAAAGACTTTTTTGTACTTAGTCTACCCTAAAGACTTGTTTAACTGATGCAGACATAGTCTCACCTTGTAAATGTGACATTATTTTTAAAATGGGAGTAGGATAAATTGATTGCTTTTCTCAGTCGAGCCTTAGTCTTATATTCCTTCCAGAGAACTTGCTATCCCTAGTTTATTTAGCAAAATACATAGTCTCAAATATTGGACAGCTCTTTAGAGACTTGAAGATAGGCTACAATTTTTTTTAAGAATATCTTCCATACTACCTTGTACTTAAGAGTTTCAGGAAAAGTTCAAGTGGTAAAATTCATAATCAAATTAAGCAATTAACATTTTCCATACTTCCAAATATAGGATAATATCATTTAATAGATCAATACTATTTTAAAATTCTAATAGGGTACTACCTCTCATTTCTTGCAAAAAGCAAAACACTTGACTGAAGGTGAGAAAGGACATTGTGTGTCCTGAAAATGAAGAGACCAATCTGATTTAAACAGATAGTACTTGCTAAGTAATAGTGCAAAATAAGGTTGATAGGTAATGTGGGGCTGACATTGAAGGCCCTTCAAAGGCAAAAAAAAAAATAAATTTAATAGAGTAGGAAATGGGAAGTAGAATTTGACTCGAGTCAAATACAAAAAAAAAACTTCTTAACGTGTATGCTTTCTTAAAGAGCATTGGTCTGTCTTCATTTTTAGAGTCTTTATTGGAGTCAATGCTATAGTTCTTCAAGAAGGATGGAGGACCACACTCAAGCCTCCTTTTATTCTTATGCCAGTACAGATTACACAAGGTGCCCTCTGAAATCCCTTACAAATCTTATGGTAAGTTATTGGAGATGCTCAAGGAGAAGAGTGACACTATATTAAAGGAAGATTGTTAGGAAGAATGTGAATAGGGAGAGCCTTCATTTAGAATAACCACATAAGGGGCAGTTGCAGCAATTTAGGCTGAGGACCTGCTAATTTAGACTGGAGTTATGTCAGGAGAAAAGAGAAGAGAAGAAAGGGACAGATGAGGAAAATCTTTGAAAACATAGATGGGTCTTGCATGATGGAGATGCTGAACTCAAACCTGATTCCAAGGTTTTAAGCTCAGGTAACTAAGTACATAGTGGCACATGTACTATTAACCATGTTTGTGTTCAGAGTAGGGTCAGGGACTGAACCAACTAGAAGCTTTAGCTAAGAGCCTCCATGGGACAGGCTGTGGTACTAGCAGGCCTCCTTGGCCTGAGAAAGATAATTCAGTGGGGTATTATTACCTCTGTGGAGGGACAGAAATAAGAAAAAAAACTTGTATGGAGGAAAAGCTAAGGCACCAGAGTAGCCAACACTAGATATAAAGAAAAAGTGATGACTAGATATAGAAGGATTCTGTCTGTAGTCTTGAAAAGTTGGTTAGCAATATGGCAGGGACCAACAAATAAATGCAGCCTACATGTTAAGCAAGAGTTTAAAAAAAATATGCATGAATATTACTGAAATCGTAAAAATAGCTCACAATATTTATTGCTCAATATGGTGAGCAAACCAGAGTTCTTTTATGTGTTAGTGTGTGGTGGACTTCTCCAACTGGATGACCTTTGACTTGGAGTCAGAAAGACCTGAGCCTAAATCCTACTTTAGATACTTATTAACTGACACTTGTCAAGTTCCTTAAATTCTCTGAGCCTCAATTCCTTTATCTTTAAAATAGGTCTACAATAGCACCTACTTCATAGGAATGTTGAGCAGATCAAAAAAGATAATATGTAAAGAGCTTTGCTAAATCTTAAAGTGCTATATAAATGCTAGCTATTGTCAACTATTATTAATGTATCTAGAACAGAAATCATTATTATACCTCCCCAACGCCCTTAAAATGTACTTTACTTTGCTTACAATTACTACATTTCAAATATTCATTCCAAATGTATTCACTATTCCAGTTATGATATCTCATCACCTGCCTCCAAATCTTTGCACATGCTATACCCAGAGCATTTCACTTCTCAACTCCAACTTGAAGAAATCCTAGATTCAATAAGCTTCAGTTCAAGTCGAATGTCCCCCACACAGGCTTTCCTAATTCTGTCCAATTGTTACTGTCCTCCTATAGTGAAACCGCTTTGTGTTTATCCTGCATAGGTTTCATATTAGCTAATCTGTGTAGATGTCATTCTTCTAAGTAGAATGGCAGCTCCAAATACTAGCCCAGTCCCCAAAACATCATAGGGCCTTAATGAGTTCTTGATGAATAAATGAATGAACCCCAACTTCTTTGTTTCTTTCGGCAAGTTTTGACATTGGGGAGCTCTGCTTTGGGAAAATGGCTAGCCCATGAGGAAAAGGTAATATATTAATTTGTATGCAAAAGGAAGCTGAGAGAGAAAAAGCTGGTTTGGGGCAATATATCCTGAGTTTACTTTTATCTAAATTTTTTGAATTGACAGCTGGATATTCAAACAGAAATACCTAGTAGATGGCTCAAAATATAGAATCCAAAATCAATTTAGAGGATAATAACTGATGATAGAGAGCTGGAAGTTGTAAATTAATATTTGAAGTCAAGAAAATATTCATTTTCATAGGTCAAGAGTCAAAAGTAGAGAATCAGTAAATGAGCCTCAAGGAGCATCCACTATTAGGAAGAACAAGAACCTGAAAAAGAGACAATATTAGCTCAGTTTTATAAGTCTATGAAAGATCATATTCTTTCACTGCAGTCTCATCTCCTCAACTAGATTGTAAGCTCTCAAAGGGCAGGTATTAGCATTACCCACTTAGAAAACATTAAAAAAAACTGTGGTAATTGAAAGAATAAAGGAATGGTTATCATAAGAACATAGATAGCAAGGCAACAAGCATTAATTAATCACTTACTATGTGCTAGGTACATCACTAAGCACAAGGGATACTAAATACAAGCTAAAATCAAGACAATCTTTGCCCTCAAGGAGCTAACATTGTAATGGTGGAAGACAATACATAAATGGAAGCTGAAAAGCAAAGGAGGGGAAAAGATATCTACATAGGGTCATGGAGGCAAGAATCAGAACCACAGGTACAAGAAGAATGAAACATAGCCAACTTGTCTCCAAAATAAAGGCCTTGGAAGGAACTCATCAATGGAAGCAGGGCAGCTGAGTCATGATGGAAAGTCTAGTAGAGTGAGAAGTATAGCCATAAGGACAGAAGGGAACTACACAAGGGATCATGGAATATACACCCTTCTATTCCATAGATGATTGCATATTGAATCACCATAAAAACTAGTTACATATTTATTAGCAGGTTCACTGACTATAAATAAAGTTGCATGACTTTCCATCATATTTTATTTTGAAATTTTATGCCCTTTAGTATCCAGTTTTCTATAGCTATCCATTGTTTTTTCCCTATTTTTTATTTATGAACTTAATAACTACCTACAAACAAATACATCAATATACAAAAAAGAACAAAAGACATATATGAAACTGTGAATTCTTGTCATGTAGTTTGCTTATAGAATATATATACTGTTTATAGAGATAATAAATTATAGATTGATTTGGGGGGGGCACCTTGCATGTATATAACAATATTGTGATACAAATAGAGGTATATAAAGAATAATAGTGATGATAATGATAAACATTCATATAGTGCAAACACTGTGCTAAGCACTCTACAATTATTACCTCTTTTGATCATCAGACCAACCCTGGGGGGTAGGTGCCTCTATTATCCACATTTTACAGATAAGGAAACTGAAGCAAACAGGGATCACATAGCTAGCATCTGAAGCTGAATTTGAACTCAGGGTCTTCCTGACTCCAGGCACAGCTCTATTAATTGTGCCACCAAGGTTCCCTGAGATGATCTCATCTCTTCTCTCTCTCTCTCTCTTTCTCTCTCTCTCTCTCTCTAAATACATATATATATATATATATATATATATATACACACACACACACACACACACACACACACACATACACATATATATAGAGAGTATAAATGTATAAAATATTATATATATATACAGAAGAGATATAGATATAAATATATTTATATATATATAAACCTGTGTGTATGTATACACTTATATACATACATATAATTATGCGTAATGTAGAATATATACTATACACATATTATTTGTTTATACAACTCAATTGGTTTGTGTCCCGTCTGCATATTTTTTATTTCTTCTGTGAATTAAAAAAGCTATACGATGCTCTTTTTTATTTACTTCTATCCATACTCTCTTATCTATTGTCTCCAGCCCTAACCCCTAAATATAAGTCCGACCTGTAGCAAATTTTTCCCCCAGAAAAAAAATAAGCATAATGGACACATCTAAAAATGCACATCTCTCCATCAAAGGGTAGAGCTGTGTTGCATCATCAGTACTCTTAAGTCACTGTTGTTGGCTGCTTGGATTAGGGGACTGAGGTCTTTCAAAGTCATTGTTTTTCATATCATTATTATAGTTATCATGTAAATTGTTGTCCTGGTTCTGGCAAAGATGATCTTCAAAGTCAATATAAACAATAAATATCAATTTCCTTCCTCTGTTTTCACCTTCCCCCACCCCCAGGCATTTTTTATTAAACAATAAGGAAAATGTGTTATCGTCAAGTTTATAGCTGTTGATAGGGGAATCCTAAGTCAATGACAGCAAAATTCAAAGGATTACCAAATCAGTCAATCAATCTTCCGCATTTATTAAGTGTCCATGACTGTATGCCAGGTAGTGAGAATACAAAGACAAAACAATATAGCCACGCCCTTACAGAGTTGACATTCACAAATCATGGAATCTGGAAGTCATAAAGGACGCTTGAGGCTATTCAGTCCAACCCATACCTGAAAACAAAATTCCCTCTCCTCCATCCCCAACAAATGGTTGTCCAATTTGTGCATGAAAACCTCTGATGAGAGGGAACTCTCTACCTTCAAAGGCAGCCTATTCCACTTTCACCCAGTCATAGCTATTAGAAAGTATTCCCTTACACTGAAGATAAATAATCCCTTCACTAACTTTAGTTCATTATTCTCATTGCTGTGCTCAGGGTCAAAAAGGACATGTCTAACCTCTCTTCCACGTTATAACACTTAACAGTACTTGAAGGTAACTATAATGGTCCCTATAAACCCTATCTTCTAAACATGCCCAGCTTCTTCAACCATTTTTATGTATTTCTAATTGAAGTTCCTTCAATATTCTGGTTGCCCTCCCTGTGACATTCTCCAGCTTCTTTTTTAAAATTTATTTTTAGTTTTCAACATTTCATTTCCACAAGATTTTGACTTACAAATTTTGTCCCCATCTCCACTCTCCTCCCCACCCCAAGATGGCATGTATTCTGATGGCCCCTTTCCCCAGTCTGCCCTTCCTTCTATCACCCCAGTGCCCCACCCATGCCTTTTCCTCTTACTTTCTTGTAGGGCAACATAGATTTCTATACTCCATTGCCTATATATCTTATTTCCCAGTTGCTTGTAAACAATAATTTTTAATATTTATTTTTAGAACTTTAGATTCCAAATTCTCTTCCTTCTTCCTGCCTGAACCACTCTGCCTGAGAAGGCAAGCAATTCAGTATAGGCTATACATGTATCATTATGCAAAACACTTCCATAATAATCATGTTGTGAAACACTAACTATACTTCCCTCTATTCTATCCTGTTCTCCTTTATTTACTTTTCTCCCTTGACCCTGTTCCTTTTCAAAAGTGTTTGCTTTTGACTACCTCCTCCCACAATCTTCCCTCCCCTTTATTATACACCCTTTTATCCCCTTCGCCCTACTTTCCTGTATGGTAAGATACCGAGTTGACTGTTATTCCATCTAAGCCAAATCCAGTAAGAGCAAGATTCACTCATTCCCTTTAACCTACCTCCTCTTCCCTTCCATTACAACAGCTTTTTCTTTGCCACTTTTATGTGAGCTAATTTACCCCATTCTATCTCTCCCTTTCTCCTTCTCTCAATGTATTCCTCTCTCAACCCTTCATTTTATTTTTTAGATATCATCCCTTCATATTCAACTTACTCTGTGCCCACTCTATATGTGTGTGTGTGTGTGTGTGTGTGTGTGTGTGTGTGTGTGTGTGTGTGATGAACCCCTTGGCCAGTCTGCAAAGCCCATGGACCACAACTCAGAATGAAGTTTTTAAATGCATAAAATAAAACATATAAGATTATTAAGGAAATGAATTATATTCAGTTATGAAAATCAAAATAGATTTTAAAAGTTTATAGACTCCAGTTTAAGAACCCATGCTCTATGGGTACTTTTCTTTTTATGCATGTGTTTTAACATAAACTTTGATAACAGTTATCAACTAATATTAACGCATAACTTTAGATTAATATGTTTTGCTATGATTTTTATGTAACTTTGAATAAGCCATTTGTCTTTAACAAATGAGAAAAGATAATAAATGTCAAACCTAGACCACTGGTCTAACTCTAATAAGATTAAATTTAATAGCAATAAATGTAGTACTATATGGTTTCAAAAATCAATTTCTTAAGTACAAGATGAGGAGTGAGATCTGATGAAATATAAAAAAGACCTGGATATTCAGCCATTCCCAGCTGATGAGCTTACTCCCAGTTTCCAATCTGTGATTTGTTCTTCATGAATATAAATATTTGTAATGAGTTTATTTTTCTTGTCTCCTCACTGGGTGGGGAAGAGGAAGAGGGAAGGATAGAGTTTGGAACTAAAAACATGATGAATTTAAATAAAAAATACGGAGATTTTGGTAGCATGCAAGATCATTGTGAATCATCGGTATGACATGAGAGCCACAAAAGCCATTCTAGTCTCACTATAAAAGTGTGTCATGGTACATGATTAGGGAGCTAATACGTCCAGAATTCTATAGGCCATATCTGGAATACTGGACTCAGTTCTGACTGACACATTTTAGACAAACATTAAGAAGCTGGAGAATGGAGGGGGCGGAGCTAAGACGGTGGCGTGAAAACAGGGACTCACTTGAGCTCTCCCCCAAATCCCTCCAAACACCTGTAAAAAATTATTCTAAACAAATTCTAGAGCTATAGAACCCATGAAATGACAGAGTGAAACAAGTCTCCAGCCCAAGACGGCCTGTATTATTGCTGGGAAGGGTCTATCACTTTCTGTTGGGATCCGAGTGCAGGCCAGCATAAACTGCGCCAGAAGAGACCAGGCCTGAGTAGACCAGGAGGAGCAGGCCTCAGGGCACTGAATCACTGGCAGCCATGGCAGTTTCCAAACTTCGCAACCCACAAATGCCAAAGACACACATATACATACACATGCACGCATGTATTAAGTACCACATAAAATTGCCTGTCATAACCAACAGTTTTGTATCTGCCTTTGCCCTCCATAATGTAACAAGAAATTAATTCTCACTGAATGTCCAAATTGAAAGGGACCTTGAGTCCAAACTGTTGGGACACATTGCTGACTCTGTCCAGAAGTTTGCTAGCTACAGAATACTTTGGATACTGACAAAGGCAGAAGAGCCAAGGTCCCTTTCTTCCTCTCATTGAAGTTTAGTTCATGGAGACTTTGAGACAGATACCACCTGATTCCCATGATCTTAGCTCATTAGTTAATGGCCATCAAAGGGTCTCATAACAGGTTTTAAAAAAATTTAAAAAACACCAAACAATTCTGTGCAAAACAGAGAATTTCCTAAGGAAAATCCAGGGAAGTATATTTTCTTTATACCCTTTACCCTCAGAACTCTGTGTAATGCTGGATGCCAGGAAGCCTGTGACCCAACCCTACCTCACCAAGGCCAATTGGGGCTGGCACAGAAATAGCTTTCCCTTCCCTTCCCTTCACACAGAAAACATATGTTGGCCATAGGAATGCACATTTGCTGCAGGCTGCTCCCACCCTAGGGCATAAATCAGGCTGTTTCTAATTCCAGCTCTTTTGCTGGCTATCTCTGTAACCTGAGGCAAGTCATTCCAAGTGTCAGGGGCCTGAGTTTTTCATCTAGAGAATTTGAAAAATACAACCCAGCCTTTCATCTCCCCCCTCACCAGGCTGCAGAGATTTATAATAATTTGTGCAAACTGAGACTAGCTAGTTAAAGAAGGGTGCCATATATTTGCAGTCTGTTATTAGTGTTGGTGGCATCCTTAGGTGCCTTTCTCCCCACCCTGCCCTTTTGATGCTTCCTCTTTTGAATCAGTTTCCTGTCCCTGGGGCTAGTGCAGATTCAATCACTTCCTTTTCAGGAAATTTATTTTTTTTATTCTGAAAAATGTTAACTGGTATAAATATATCTATTTGTAATAAGTAAAAATATATTTGAATTTTCAAATCATGGCTTAAAAAAACATTCAGGGCTTTTTCAAAATGATAGATTTATAATGTTGAGGAGTAATGTTAAGTTCATTTGATTGCCCTGTAAAGAATGGTGCTTTTTTGGTAAATTAAAACAAAATAATGTCCAATTCACAATGTGGAGACAATTGAATTGAAATTCTAGTTATAAAACAGATAGGTTACAATGTGCCCATTTCAGTAATTGATATAAAAACAGTCATTTGAGTGAGAGCCATACACACACATGTATACACAAATATGTATATATACACATATAGATATATATAGATATCTATAGATCTCTCTATGCATATATGTGTATATCCAAATCTATATCTGTAACTATATCTATGCATCAATTATATATACCACTTCCAACAAAAGGAAACTATGCAATGTCATCTTGGTCCCAACTAACATCAGCACCTTTCTGTGAATTTGCCTAACTTCACTCTTTCTGACCAGAGGTAATGAGGCAATGGTAATTGGCACTGGAGCCTCCAATAAGCCTGACCTGTCTTTCCCACTGAATCTTCTGCCTCAGAGATATAGGTCACTGGAACCATAATCTTGGACAGGCTGAAGATGTCTGAAGTCAAAACACTGCAAAGTATTTTTAGTCACGGAATAATATGATGCCTCGGGAAGCTTAATCCAACATTGCAGATTTTGGGGGTGGGGGTTGTTGTTTATTCATGTCTGACTCTTCATGATTCCACATGGGGTTTTCTTGGCAAAAATTTTGGAGTGCTTTGCCATTTCCTTCTCCAGTGGATTAAGGCAAACAGAGATTAAGTGACTTGCTCAGGATCACACAGCTAACGAATGTCTAATGACAGATATGAACTCAGGTCTTCCTGACTCCTGACTGAGAGTTCTATCTACTGAGCAACCCAGCTGCCTCATTATTATAGAAAGGAACAAGATTTTACCTGATTGTTTTTTTTATTTTTATTTTTGTAAAAGCCATACCTCAAATTTCAATATTTTACTACAAATATGTGCTGTGTTCAGCTCATTTACATGGGTATGACTGAGTCCATTTGATCAGAACCAAGCATTTGTATGTTTTAACTGACATTTTCTTGATTAATTTTTTTTTCTATTTGAAATTCAGGGTTCAGGTAGTTAGGGATGGGAAAAGAGAATATAGAATGGAAAGGGTTTTGCTGCTCAAGAGAAAAGCAGTAGAAAAAGCTTTTCTATTTTCTGGCTTTTCTTAAAAAGGCAGACTGTAAAGCATCTTCAGGAAATAACTTTGTCATATTACCCCAATATGCAGTGTATGGTATTGATTGAAATAATTTAGATGGACCATTCAGTACTGTTTTGTTCCCAAGGCACACTATGAAATCTGAAATAAGTATAGTTCAACTTTTAAAAATGCTTTTCAAAATGAGGGTTAAATAACTATGCTACAGCTAACTACAAGGGCTTTGTGCCTTTAAGTTGAAAAGCCAAGGAGACCTCCAAGGACAGAGAGAACATCATATACTACTTAAACACACACACACACACACACACAGAGAGAGACACATATACACATACACCTGAAATTCATCGACTTTTTAAGAATGATAAAAACCTTGACTTTCCCAGCATGTGGAACTCATCGTCACTAGACTGAGAGCCTAAGAATTCCTAAGCTTGTTCAATGAGAAAAAAGGATCAGGATAGTGGCTATCATTGTCACCTGATAGTGAGTGACATAATCACATTCACCCTATTTCTTTGGTCTCTAAATATTAAGGTTAAATGATCTATAGGAATGTTCAGAAAAGTTAGGGGCAGAGCCAAGATGGGGGCAGGAAAGCAGTGACTTGCTTAAGCTCCCCGCCAAATCCCTCCAAACACCTGTAAAAATATCTCTGAACAAATTCTACAGCTGCAGAACGCACGAAATAGCAGAGGGAAACCGGTCTCCAGCCCAGGAGAGCCTGGATGGTTGCTGGGAAGGGTCTATTGCATCGTGCTGAGAGCAGAGGGCAGCCCAGCATGGGCCACGCTAGGACAGACCAGACCCAGAGTCAGCCAGCCAGAACAGGCACTGGGGCCATGAGTCAGTGAGCTGTGGCAGTTACCAGACTTCTGAACCCACAAACACCAAAGAGAAGGTTAGGGGGAAAATGCGGGATCAAGTTCAGAGCAGTCTGGCCATCAGCCCTGGGGGTGGCGGAGGCCATGCAGCTGTGGCGGTAGCAGAAGCAGGAAGCTTCTGAGGCTGCCTCTAGAGTGCTGGAGTCAGCGGCTTCCCAAGTCCCTGGCTCACACGGTGGGAGGAATCTAGCCTCAGATCAGAGCGGGAATGCAAGGAGCACTTTGTGGGCACAAAGGCAGATTGTCTTGCTGTGCCCTGCGTGGATCGGAATTGCAGTCCTGGTTGGCGGTTCTTGGGGGAGGAGGAGCGCTGCTGTGACAGAGCCTGGGGTAATGGTGGAGTAGAAGTAGCTCTGAAAACAGCAGTGCTTGGACCCTAAAGCTTGGGACAAAGTACTCTCTACTCTGCAAGTAGTCATATCCTGACAAAAAGCTCAAGGGTCAAATAGTTGGCTGGGAAAATGAATAGGCAGGGAAAATGAACTCAGACTCAAACTCAAACTCTAGATTCCTTTTCTGGTGACAAAGAAAATCAAATCATAAAGCCAGAAGAAGTCCACAAAGTCAAAGAGCCTACACCAAAAGCCTCCAAGGAAGATATGAATTGGCATCAGGCCATGGAAGAGCTGAAAAAGGATTTGGAAAAGCAAGTAAGAGAAGTAGAGGAAAAATTGGGAAGACAAATGAGAGTGATGCAAGAAAATCTTGAAAAACAAGTCAATGACTTGCTAAAGGGGACCCAAAAATACTGAAGAAAATAACACCTTAAAGAACAGACTAACCCAAATGGCAAAAGAGCTCCAAAAAGCCAATGAGGAGAAGAATGCCTTGAAAGGCAGAATTAGCCAAATAGAAATGGAGGTCCAAAGGACCACTGAAGAAAATACCACCTTAAAAATTAGATTGGGCCAAGTGGAAGCTAGTGACTTTATGAGAAACCAAGATATTATAAAGCAGAACCAAAGGAATGAAAAAATGGAAGACAATGTGAAATATCTCATTGGAAAAAACACTGACCTGGAAAAAAGGTCCAGGAGAGATAATGTAAAAAATTATTGGACTACCTGAAAGGCACAATCAAAAAAAGATCCTAGACATCGCCTTTCAAGAAATTATCAAGGAAAACTTCCCTGACATTCTAGAACCAGAGGGTAAAATGGAAATTGAAAGAATCCACTGATTACCACTTGAAAAAGATCCCAAAAAGAAAACTCCTAGGAATATTATCGCCAAATTCCAGAGTTACCAAGTCAAGGAGAAAATACTGCAAGCAGCCAGAAAAAAACAATTTGAGTATTGTGGAAACACAATCAGGATAATACAAAATCTAGCAGCTTCTACATTAAGGGATTGAAGGGCTTGGAATACAATATTCTGGAGGTCAAAGGAGCTAGGATTAAAACCAAGAATCACCTACCCAGCAAAACTGAGTATCATGCTCCAAGGCAAAATATGGATTTTCAATGAAATAGAGGATTTTCAAGCTTTCTCAATGAAAATACCAGAGCTGAATAGAAAATATGACTTTCAAATACAAGAATCAAGAGAAGCCTGAAAAGGTAAACAAGAAAGAGAATTCATAAGGGACTTACTGAAGTTGAACTGTTATGTTTACATTCCTACATGGAAAGATGATGTGTGTAATTCAGGAGACCTTTCTCAGTACTACGGGAGTTGAAGGGAATACAGATAGAGGTCACAGGATGAGTTGAATATGAAGGAATGATAGCTAAAAAAATGAAATAAACTTAAGGGGTAAGAGAGGAATATATTGAGAGAGGGAAAAAGGGAGAGATAGAATGGGGTAAATTATCTCACATAAAAGTGGCAAGAAAAAGCAATTCTGTTGGAAGGGAAGAGGGGGCAGGTGAGGGGGAATGAGTGAATCTCACTCTCATCAGATTCAAACTGAGGAGGGAATAACATACAAACTCATTTGGGTATCTTACTCCACGGGAAAGTAAGGGGAAGGGTATAAAAAAGGGCGGGATGATAGAAAAGAGTGTAGATAGGGGGAGAATGTAATCAAAAGCAAACACATTTGAAAAGGGACAGGGTCAAGGGAGAAAATTGAATAAAGGGGGACAGGATACGATGGAAGGGAATATAATTAGCCTTTCACAACATGAGCACTGTGGAAGTGTTTTGCATAATGATACATGTGTGATCTATGTTGAATTGCTTGCCTTCCTAGGGTGGGTGGGTGGGAAGGGAAGAGGGGAGAGAATCTGGAACTCAAAGTTTTAAAAGCACAGGCTTAAAATTTTTTTTTTAAATTTTTGCATGCAGCTGGGAAACAAGATATATATGGAATGGGGCATAGAAATCTATCCTACCCTACAAGAAAGTAAGGGAAAAGGGGATGGTGGGAGAATGGGGTGATAGAGGGGAGGGCTGACTGGGGAATGAGGCAATCAGAATATCTGCCATCTTGTATTGGGGGGGAGGGGAGAAATGGGGAGAAAATTTGTGACTCAAAATATTAAAGAATAATAAATATAAATATAACATATTAAAGAAAATATACTGAAAATAGCACATTTATCTGATTAATGAATGCCATTGGTGTGTCCATTGCTAGAATTCTATAAATTACCATTTCAAACTTTTATGCTAAAATGAGAATATATAATGTGATCACCTGAAAATGATCAAGGAAAATTATAGTTTCCTGTTTCTTACACGTGCTTTCCAGAATAATGTCCATTCCTCTCCAAATCTGAATACTGTTATTTTTGAATGTAGGGACATATTGCTGACTATTTCCTGGGGTGGATCTGGTTTTGGCTGAATCAGTGCATGCATTAGGTAGGCAGTCCCTACACTTCAATGGGCACAACTAAAAAAAACGACAACTTCCCAGAAGTAAACTGGAGTTGAAGACCAAACTATAATTTTATGCTGTATAGGACCATCTGTTTGTTGCTTCTCAGCTGCATATTCATTACCTAGAAAAATAAATTAGGGTAAAGTATGGAGTACTTTAGAAAAATAACAGAGAAAAAGATTGTTCTTATTGCTGCCATAGCTTTGGAAGCTACAAGCAACTGGGTGACAGAATACGCCATAGATAAATGCACAATCTGGCTTCCTAACACTTTCTAATGGTTTTCTTCTACCCAGTGTAATGAAAGCCCTGATCTTTAGCCAGTCTTCCCAATCATGATCCACACTTGGCCAGATAATAGGATAGTTAGATGACTCATCCATCATAAGAAGTTTAGAAGCAGAGAAAATGGATGGCACTTCATCAAAAATGTCTAGTTCTTTCTCCAAATAATTTCACCTATGTGGATTTATGTATATGAATTGAATGTGGGAGATATGTTTTAGAAATTCAAGAAAAAATACTCATTTGAAACTATTACACAGAAAGATTAGCAAAAGAAAAACTAAGTCAGGAAAATGCATGTATTTTTAAAATGAACCCAATTAAGGTAATCTTAGCAATGGGAATGTTTCTCAACCTAATCAAATTGTGAATACTTGACAGTAAAGTAAAAATAATCATAAAAAGGAAGAGGTGCTGCTTTCTGATGCTTTGAAAAGGTGAAGTTAGTAGCTTGAAAATGTAATTATTCTAGGTAAGTACAACTTCAAGACTCTACTTATCCATTTGACTATGGGAAAGTAACTTAATTTTACTGAATTTACATTTTGTCATATGAGAAATATACCTAACAGTACTTGATAAAATGCCTCATAGTGTTGTCACAAAAAAGTGCTTCATAAATTGTAAAGTATTGTACACTTTGGCTTGAGTGGTTGATGGAGCTGGAATTTTATAAAAATGAGAGACATGAGAATATTTGTGGAGAGGGGAAAGACGTCAGTAGATAGGAAGCAACTGAAGTTGAACAAGAGGAAATTAAAGATGAGGGAACGCTCTGAAGGAGCTGTGAAGCAAAGAGAATTACTGGAGCAAGTAGAGGGCAATCAGTGAAAGGAGCCCCCTATTTCTTTGAGACTGAACAAGAAAAAAGGTCAAAAATGTTAAAAAAAAGTTTTGCACTATGAAGAAAGGGGAAATAGGTTAAGTCTTAATTGGTTAATCTCAGTAGAGTAGAAAGGTAAGATCTTCTTCTAAGAGGGAGGCTGATAAGGTTAGATTTGGAGACTTGAGGAATGATGAACTCCATGAGATCTCAAACAATCTCCTCTTGGATCTCTAATGTTCAAACTTCTGTCTATGTCTTCATTCGAGAGATATTTTAAAGTTTGAACAGCTGTCCCAAAAGTTTTCAACACAGACCAGAATGATAGACAACAGCTAATGAACCCAAGTTCCATTTTTTAAATCAGGGTAGGTAACTTTGGGGACACAGACTCCATCCACTGATGTACATTGGTAACTTATTTGCAATTTATAACCTCAAACAGTTATCTAGACCACTGAAAGGGTATTAGACTTGTTCAGGGTCATATAGCCTAGTGTGTCAGAAGTGTTACTTAGCGACTAGCATTTGTATTGCTCTTTACGTTTTGCAAAGAAGTTTCAAATATCTCATTTTATTGTCTAAATAACCCTGAATGATGGGGCTATCACTACCTCCACCTTACCTATATGGCGGCCAGAGGGCAAATGACCTGCTCAGGGTCACATAGATATTAAGTGTTAGAGGCCAAATTTGACCTAGAGTTTTCCTGACTCCAGATCCAACACTGTATCCACTACATCCTACCTTCTTTGAACCCTATCTTCCTGACTCCAAAACCAGAACTCTATACATCACTTCTTGCTGCCTCTCGAGATGAAATTTAACTTTAGGGATAAACACACACACACACACACACACACACACATCCACCTGATTTAGAAAGGTCAACTTCACAAGTAAAACTTTAAAAAAAAACTGAGGTAGGTAGGATTCAACAACTGTTTTGTGAAAAGCATTTGGGGGTTTTAGTGGACTAAAAGTTCAAAATGAGCCAGCACTGAGATATGGCAGCCTAAAAAGTTACTTTTATCTTAGCCAGGATTAAGAGACTGTATTGTTAATGGGATAAAAAGATCTTCCCCACCCATTAATAGGCCTCACATGGACCCCATTAAGGGAAGCTTACTTAGGGGAGGCTTACCTGTAGAAAGGCTTTCACACCTTTTGGTACCAAGTGTTTAGGTTCTGAGTCAAGAGGGTTGTGATGCCTTCTGGCTATGAGAAGTGTATATATACTCTGAGTTGGTATTTTGCTTTGGTGGTTCAATTATGAGAAAGACTTCATGATTCCCTGGTCAAGATTGTGAGTAGACATATGTTCAGCTCCTTGACTGCTCAGATGTAAAGGCTCTCTCAATCCAGCGATGCATGTAAAGCATATAGCAATATTGCTTTGGTTCAGGCAGTTAAAAGCCCTGTCTGTTGGTCTTTACACTAATTTCTCTGCTTGTATTTTCTCTGACATTCAGGAAGCTGACTTTTCCCCCGAGCTAGTGAATGTAATTATAGAAGATTGTTGACCCCTTTAAAGTCACTTTCCTTTAAAAGCAGATTAAAGAATCTGTGCTAGCAGGCCATCCTGAGTATGCTAGGGTGCTTGCTGTTACAGAGACTTATATCATTCAGTTCTCAGGGAGTGACAGGCCTGGTGTACTTTGACCTGCACAGCCTCTACAATCGATGTAGACAGAGTATTGTAATACTAAGCTGAGTATTGTGTTCAGTTCTGGGTATCACATCTAGAAAACACATTGACAAACTAGACAGCATGCATAGGAGAAAAAGAAACAAATATGGTGAGAGGACTAGAGACTATGCCACAGGAGCACCAATTGAAAGAGCTATTAGTGTTTAATCTGGAGAAGAGAAGGTTGAGAGCAGACACACTAGGTCTCCAAAGGTTTGCCATGTGCAAAGAACATTAGACCTATACTACTTGGGCCTGGTGAGTAGAAGTAGAAGCAGAAGTAGGATGGCTGTTATAAGGAAGATTTTGGCTTAATGTAAGGGGGAAATAACCTTGCTAATATTTAGAACTGGGGACAGCTAGGTGGTAGAGGGGATAGAATCAGGCCTAGAGTCAGGAAGAGTTCAGTTCAAATCCAGCCTCAGGCATTTACTAGCTGTGTGACCCTAGGCAAGTGACAATCTCATTTATCTCAGTTTCCTCATCTGTAAGATAAGCTGGAGAAAGAAATGACAAATCACTTCAGTATCTTTGCAAAGAAAACCTCAAATGGGGTCACAAAGAGTCCAACAGGACTAAAAAGACTGAATAACAACAACAAAATATTTAGAGGTATCCTACAGGGAAAAGGCCACATCATATGATGTCTATAACACTTTAGAAAAAAAATATATATGCCCTAACTATGTCATTGGAGACACATAGCATCTTCTGCAGTCCCAGCTACTTACATAGGGTTTTATGGTTTCTAATTTGGTGTGGAGAATTAAGAAACAGACCAAGAACTAGGAAGCTCCAGCTTAAAATTCTGGCTCTGATCCATGCAGGCTGTGCAATGCTGGACTAGTCATTCATTGTCTCAATGCACTAGAAAATTCTTTAAGATACTAACTTCAAACCAGGGACTAATCTGCTTGGAGGAGAGAAATTCCATGCAACAGCAAATCCAATCATATTTAAGGGTTACAAAGATCTTCTGTGCATTATCTTATTTGAACCTCACAACCATGGTTTGGGGAGGTCTGAGAATGCCCCTTTCACAGTTGAAGAAACTGAGGCTGAAATAAACTGAGGTTAAATAATTTGCCCAAGGTTACATAGTTTATAAGTTTCCAAGGCAGGGCTAAAACATAGAATTTGCAAACTCCACTCTATCTACTACACCACTGAGGTAATGATCAAGTAGCTGTCAGTGGACAGATAGGAGTCACAGTTGACTGATGGGTGGGTCTGTAGTCAGGGAGACCTAAGTCCAAATATGGCCTCAAACACATAGCAGCTGTGTGACCTATATAAGTCTCTTACCCTTTCTCTGCCTCAGTTCCCTCAACTCTAAAATGGGGATAATAATCATACCTACATCACAAGGTTGTTGTGAGGATCAAATGAAAAATTTTGGAATGCATTTACCACTTTGCATGGCTCACAGAAACAGCTTGATAAAAACTTATCCCTTTCTCCTCCCCACCCCCATAGGAGTACTAAAGTAACCACCCTTGTACTACCTGGATGCTTTTATTCTGCTTCAATTAGGCTGCAGTGCAAAGTAGATCCATTATAATTTGCTAAACTAGTCCATAAATGCCCTCAGTTCTTATCCTGCAGGGAGGAAGTCATTCAATTACCTAATAATCAATTATTAAGCACGTTTTACATATTAAGTTTTGCGGATACAAAGTAAGGCTAAACAACCCTTGCTTTTAGGAAGCTCAGATTCTAGCATGGGAGAGTAGAGGAAAGGAGGAGAAGCCTCTAGGAGTTGGGGGACTGAGCTTCTGAACTTTCTGGATAAGACGACTTTTGATTTCAGCTGCCTTTTAATCCAAGTGACAGGAATGCCTTTCAAACCACCTTTTTAATCTCTGGGCTGTTTGTGTTGTTCAAGGAAGGCTTTTCTACAGGAGAGAATTTCCCCTAGGTTTTCAGGAGTCTCTTAAGGGAAGCACTCCCCTGAGCAAACTGCAGGGAAGTAATTCAGAGAAGTGGATGACATTTGTGCTACCAAACTCAAATAAGAGGCGACTGTTGTCTGCCAAGCAGGCCTGGTAGGGTTCATATTTAGAAAAGCAGACCTTTTGTAGCTCAGTCAGTTAGGATCTGATTCACATTCAGAGATGTATAGCTCAAAAACTTAAAATTCCCCTGACCAAATTATGTTTCAGGCACTGAACACCGTGGCACAAGTTTTAAAAGCTTGTCCATTGGCTAATTCAGGAAGGTTCTTCTATATGAAAGCATAAGTAGAATTTTATGATTTTTTAAAAAAAAAATTAACATACTTAGAAAAGTTTTTTTGACAATATGGAGGTCAACATTTTATTTCATCCACTTACTTTCTGCATGTGTCATCAGAGTCTCAGTTAACCAACTTGTGACCTTTAGCCTAGTTTTGATTGTGGACTAAAAATAGCATGATGGGCATAGTAGCTGTTTATTTCAGGCATCAAATCAGGGCTGATACCTTGTCTTCAGTCAGCCAGAAGACAGGATTAGCTCAAAGCAAAAGTATTTACTGAGTTAGCATAGTCAGAAAAATAACAGTAAAACATCTTTGTAAACCTGGGATATACTGTCCCACAAACATGCACTGTGTCCGTAAGAAGAATTACTGAATCTGAGAGGTGAAAGGGATCTCAACAGCCATCTAATCCAAATCACAAACACAAGGAAAGAGTGTTGTAACATAACTGACAAGTGGTCTTCTAACCTTCACTTGAATGCCTCCAAGGAGGACCCCACCCCCACCTCACTTCTCACAGAATTTTATTTTAGACAGACCTAATTGTTAATAACTTTTCCCTTTTATCAAATATACATTTGTCCTTTCGCCTCAAATTCCTAGTCATGCTTTCCTTTAGTGCCAAATTTACCAATCTTTTATCCACTTGACAGCCTCTCAAATGCTCGAAGATGACTACCATCTTTTCCACCCAGTCTTGTCTCTTCCCAGGCTAAAAATACCCAGTTTCTTCAGCCAATGTTTATATGACATAGATTCAAGACCTTTCACCATGCTGGTGACATTCCTCTGGAAACTCTGAAGAGCATACACACACACACATAGAATCCACAAATGGAAAGGCAAATACATAGGCAACATATGTGGTTAGGATGCATATCAATAGAGAGAATTCATGCCTTCAGTGCTGCAGGAAGTCAGGGCCACTGATGTGCTAGCATTACAATATTCTTGATTGAGTCACTCTGATAAATGTCTAGTAACCAATAACTATCTCTCTAGAGGGAGAAATGTAAGCAGGACACCCTTCAAAGTTTAATATGCATTATCTATATTTTTTTTAGATTCAGACAACAAAAAATATCAAGCCTGATTTGCAGCACTTTATGATTTCTGACATATAAATGATCACATTCAAAATGTAATTATTAGCTCTCATGAGCAATTCAAACTGACTCCAGCACATCCTAAAGTTTCAGAAGAGATGAATGGGAGAAAGAAGAAACACAAAGCTTAGATACCATTTTAGAAATTCTCACCAGGAGAGGGGTAATGAGACCCTTTGACTAGGGCAGTAGCCACGAGGCTGAGGAGAAAAGGGATCATTTCACAAATATTATAAAAGTAGAAATAGCATAACTTGACAAATGGTTGAATAAGACCAAGGGAGAGAGAAGAGCTAAGAATGAGTCTGAATTTGTTAAGTGGGGTAACTGAAGGAATGTTCTTCCCTGTAATAGGAAAGTTTCCAGAAGGGATAAGTTTGGGGGAGTAGAGATCGCAGCATCCGTTTTGGACATGTTGAGTTTGAGTTGCTGCTGGGGAGATGTACAATATACAGAGATGCAGGAAACGGCTGTGGGAGTGAGGATAGGTCTGGGTATTTGAGAGTAATTTTTGTAAAGATGGTCACTGAACATAAGGAATCCATGATCCAAGTCAACTAGAACCTTGTCAATAAAATTTTTCTTAAAACTCTCAGTTAGAAGTGATTTTTTCTTCCTAGATCATATGTAATAACTGCGTGCTTCTTTCATACTCTCATTGTATTCTGTTATATATTATAATCATTTTATACTTATATTTCTGCATGTTTTGCTGGAACATTACATCACGTATTTTTAGGTGGAAGGGAAAATTTAGTCCAACCCTTCCTTCACCTGTTGTCAGCCAATCAATGAGAGCCAGAGGGAATTGGGTTTAAGGCATGATCTTTAAGAAAGAAATCTGCCTTTTGACCCAGCAATACCACTTCTAGGTCTGTATCTGTAACAACAAAGTTACTAGCAGCTGCTGTGGAAGTGTAAGGCCAATAACAATAGCACACAAGAAGGCTGCTAGCACAGATTCTTTGATCTGCTTTTCTAAGGAAAGCAACTTTAAGGGGTTTACAATCTCACTTTAATTAAACATGCATACATTGTTCACTTAGTTCAGGGGGAAAAGTCAGCACCCTGAACTTCAGAGAAAACACAAGCAGAAATTACAAGCAGAAATTATATAAACAGAGCAAATAACACAAATCAGCAAACAGGGCTTCTAACTGTCTGTCCACAGCAATACATACATAGTTACCAGAGACAGAGAGGCACCAACATCTGGGTTTTCAAAGTCGGGGCGGGGGGGCTCCTTTACACCTACTCAGAGTCTCATCTGGCCAAATCGCATGAACACTCTTCCAATGAGTGAGCCCCCAAAGCAAATTGCTAACCTCCGAGTATATATACGCTTCTTCAGGGTCAGAGGGTGTCACAACCATGTGACTCAAACTCATATGACCTAGACTTTCTTGTAACTTAAACAGATCATCAACGACTCTTGATTCAATCAAAGACTCTTGATTCAAGCAAAGGCAATGCTCAATCAAAGGCACTTGATTGCCTTAGTGCTGAGAAGCACTCCAAAAGAAAAAAAACAAGTATCACTTTGCTTGCCATTACAGTATTCCAAAGAGATCATAAAATGGGGAAAAGACCCACATATACAAAATATTAATAGCAGCTCTTTTTGTAGTGGCAAAGAATGGGAAATTGAGGAGATGTCCACCAATTAGGGAATAGTTGAACAAGTTGTGGTATACGAATGTAATGGAATACTATTGTGCTATAGGAAATGATGAGTAGGCAGATCTCAGAAAAACCTGGAAAGACTTATATGAACTGATGCAGAGTAAAATGAGCAGATCCATGAGAACACTGTACATAGTAACAGCCACATTGTGTGATGAGTAATCTTGACAGACTTTGCCCTTCTCAGCAATGCAATAATCTAAGACAACTCCAAAAGACCACTGATTGAAAATGCTATCCACATCCAGAGAAAGAACTTTGGAATCTGAAAGCAGGCAGAAGCATGTTATTTGCTCTCCTTTTCTTTTGTTATTTTGTTTTGTTTCTTCTTTCTTGTGGTTCCTCCCATTAGTTCTAACTCGTCTTTATATCATGACTAATGTGAAAATATGTTTAATATGGATGTATAAGCAGAGCCTATATCAGACTGCAAGCTCTCTTGGGCAGAGAGGAGAAGGTGAGGGAGAAAATTAAAAACTCAAAATGTTATGGAAGTAAATGTTAAAAACTAAAAATAAATAAATTATTTAAAAAAGAAATAAATCTAGCCCATAAAACCCAAGATATCTCACCAAGTTTCAGCCATCCAAATTTAAATTCCTTTGGGCAGAGCACCTGCAGTTTAGGGTATGATACCCTATGTGGACAGAGGGAGAGGGAGAAAAAGGGGAGGGGATGGAAGGGAAGGGGAAGACAGGGGAAGGAAAGTGAAGGGAGGGGAGGGGAGGAGAGAGAAGAAAGGAGGAAAAAGGGAAGAGGGAAGGAGGGAAGGAAGGAAGGAAGGAAGGAAGAAAGGAAGAAAGGAAGGAAGGAAGAAGCTGCATTGTCCAACTGGAACTGGCCAGTTGAGTCCCCAGTGAGGCAGCTCAGACCATTCACAAGTTGTTGTTTGTCCTTCATTTTAGAAGACCACCATGAACTCAGGAAGGTGATGCCATGGCTTGCGAGTGAATTGCATTTAAGTGAGGGAGGGCTGTGAAAAGTCACCTGCCTCACTTTCTTTTCTGGAGCCATCTGGGTTCAGTGGCAAGATATAAATCAGGATAACTGGAGATGACCCCTATATATGGTGTATCCTTTCAGTAGATTGTAACTTTCTAGATGACAGGGACTATTTCATTTTTGTCTTCATATCTTCAATACCTAGCATAGTCCTGGCACACAGTAGGAACTTAATTAATGTGTATTGATATGAATGATTTTAATACCCTTCACCCTAATGGTCACTCTTTTTGGATGTTCCCCATCTAATTAGTGTCTTTGCTAAAATGTAGTACCTAGAACTGAGCATAACACTCAAGATATGTTCCGTCCCTGGACACTATGCTTAAATGTAACCTCAGGTAACATTACCATTTTTCTCTACTACATCACACCATTGATTAATACAGAATTAGCAGTGCCCTCAGAAGATTTTCAGATGAACTCATATCTAGCCACGCCCAGCCCTCCTGCATTTTGAAGTTGGTTTCTGTACCAAGTCTAAGACTTCACATGTATTTCTATTATATTTCAGCATTTATTCAGGATCTGTTCCTCCTCCAGGTGCATAGGATATTTTGTAACACATTAGTTTTTGTGTTTTTTTATTTAGTTTAGTCACTCCTTTGCCACCCATTCTGTGGACTGGGGCACAGTGAATAAAGTCCTAAACGATAGTTTGGGTCTTTTCATTAAATTAAAAATATTATTAAATAAAACTATAGTTTACTATGTTGTCTTTTAGCAAAATTAATAACACCACACATTGGCAAAGACAGTTGAAAGGATTTTAAATATAATTGTATTTAAATAAGAACAGATGGAACAAAAAGCCTTTTTGTTCAGAAGTCATGCTTACTAGTGTTTATTTTGTAAAAACAGTACAACAATGGCAAGGCAAGGCAAATATAGGAAAAGAAAAGGAAATTGTGTATTTTAATGTATGTAATGTATGTAGCTCCAATTTAATTCTTAGAGCTTAGTTTTGTTGAGTCTGAAAGTGAGTTGCACTTATGCTGATATTATTCTAGTGTAGTTTTATTTCATCATCAAGCATCATGGTGTCTGGAAATCAGAAAATTGACCTTATAATACGAAAGATCTGGGGTCTAGTCCAGGCTTATGACATACACTGACTGTGTTACCATGAGAAAATCACTTAGCTTGTCATTCCCCCTTACCCTCTCTCTCCTCCTCCCCAAAGTACTTTCCAGGGAACTTTGTGCTGATCTGCTTTTGCAAAGTTCATCACTAGGAACTTGCTGTATAGACAAAATCATAGGCCTAGTTTAAAATAAACTCTACGGATATAGTCAAAATTCTCACTTTCTGAAATCTTTTAGACTCTATCCTTGTTAATCAATATTGGCTCTACTTGTCAGATTTACACTATATACATATTGGATAAGCATGCTTTCTATGCTTTATCCAAATCATTAATAAAAATGCCAAACAACACACAATCAAGCATATTCTCTGAGACACTTTATTAAAGAACTTCCTTCACAACCTGGTTCTTTTTCACTTTTCTAATCTTCATATACTTTACCCCCTCTCACATACTCTGCCTTTTAATCACACTAGCATCCTTGCTGCTTGTTAAATAGGGCATTCAATCTCCCAGGTCCAAGTATTTTCAATGGCTGTCCTCCATGCCTAGAATTCTTTCACTCCTTACCTCCACATAATGGCTTCCCTGGCTTTCTTTGGGACACAGATAAAATCTCAATCTTCGCAAGAAATCTTTCCCAATCCACTTTAATCTAGTGCCTCACCTCAAAGATTCTCTAAAATGTATACTGTATAAATGTATTTGTATATATTTGTTTTCCCCTCCATAAGATTGTGACTTCCATAAGAGCAGGAGCTGGTTTATTTTGTTTGTTTGTTTTGTTTTGTTTTGCCTTCATTTGAGTCCTCAGCACTTAAAAAAGATCCTGGAACATAATGGATGCTTAATAAATACTTATTGACTTGACTTTGGACTTCCATTTAACAAATTTCAAATCCATCTAATTGCGCTATAATCTCACCTACATGATACTATCTTGTCTATATGAATATCATGAAATACTCTGTCAATTGTAATATTAAAATCATGGAAACTACGTGTATGGCATTCTTATTTCTAATCTATGTAACTCTTATAGTAGAGCAGCTAGGTGGCACAGTGGATAGAGTGCCAGGCCTGAAGTCAGGAAGACTCACCTTCCTGCATTCAAATCTGGCCTCAGATACTTATTACCTGTGTGACCCAAGGCAAGTTATTTATCCCTGTTTTCCTCAGTTTCCTCATCTGTAAAGTGAGCAGAGAATGAAGTGGCAAACCAGCCTGGCATCTTTGCCTAGAAAAATCCAAATGGGGTAACAAAGAGTCAGATATGATTGAAACAACTGAACAACAACAAACTCTTATGCTACAGACCATGAGGGTTCATCCAACAGAACCTATTCTTATGAAATCCATGCACCCACAGGATATGAACTTTCTACTGTAACACATTTTAATAATTTGTTCTTTAGATGTAAACTACTTAAGGGTACAAATTGTTTTTTTTTCCTTTCTTTGTATCCACAACACAACTATGCCTCATGCATAACCAGCACTTAAGAAATGCCTGTCAATGCCATGATTGATGAAATGATTGATAGAATTTTCTCTGTCATTGGTTATCCTCCTCCATAGTGGGGCAAAAAGTCACTAGCACTTAGCTAAATATATCTTATTACTTCTTAAAAAGAATGAAATAGGGAGGCATACAGATAGAAAAATTCCCTTTGCTAGAGAAAATATACCCTTCTATGGTCTTGTAGCTACTTTAGTTTGCCCCTTTCCATTATCTCCCCATCACAATCTATATCATAGCATACAACACTAAATCTTTATATTAACATGTTACTATATGCTAAAAGATGTTTGATGTGTGTCATTCCTGTTACATACATTTCCTGTCCCATTCTGGCACTTCCTCCAGGACAACAGTCAACTGTTTCTTTTGTCTTTCACTGAAGCCCCCACACCAAACCCAATTATAAGCAGTGTTCTGAATGGATGGAGGGCTCAATAAATGTCAACGATTAGTTGATTGACTGGCTGACTGACCTTCTCTGAAGAAACTCAAAACCCATGCTTCATAGAGCATAGTTTCATTACTAACATTACTAATAGAAATGAGAATGCCACTGCTATTATTCTCTTAAAGACGAGAAGTCAGCCACATTGAGTATCTGACTGTTATCCTTTAAAAAGTGAAGAAAAAATATGCAAGCTGTCCAAAAATGGGAAAAATGCTTATTTCTTAAGCATACAGGCCTCCCAAGTTGGGACACCACAAGTAAGTTATGGGTACAATTGCACTTTACTTTTTTGTTTCCCCCCTGCCTGGAGGTTAAAGGGGTAGGAAACGATTTATAGACTGCAAGGAATTGTTATGCCAAAGTTGGAGTCCTGGCTTCGAAGGACCATGGAGGTCAGTCCTGTGATGAGAAGGTCAAACAAGGGACCCTGCAGGCATAACAATCAAGATCTGCAGGCAGCCTCACTCATGAAATACAGTCTTACATGTGGCCTGGATTCTTTGGGATGTTTTAAACATAAAAAGTCTGCATCTCTTTGCCCCAAGGAACCTACCTTTCCTTAAACTATTTATGACTGTCAATTCTAGCCTTGACTATGTGTCTGGAACGAGGATGTATGAAGTCCTTTTAAACCTAGCTGCTACCTTCTGTTTCAAGTGCAGAAGGAAAAAAAAATGTATGGTTACCAAGGCTCTTCCTTCAGGGAAGGTAGAGGAGTTCAGAGTGGTCAGCTAATTTATTCCTGATAAATCTAGTGATTTTCACTAGAACCTTCCCAAGTGACACATGTAGGCCTACAAATAGTTCAAAAGGTCACAAATAATTGGTACACTTATATCTTATGTATGCCTACATGGTCTGCGCCATCTATCCTCAGGAAATTTTTAAGTTAAAAATTTAACACAGTTACTACACTTTATGTCAGAGATGGCCTTAGGCAGTTGCCTACATGAGTATTTGAGAAGCGCTGAAGCAAAATCCTCACAATCATAGCTTTCTCAAGTGTTAATCATTGCATAGTCATTCCTGCTTACCCGGCCCCAAAGTGTCACCACTGGAGTTGCTCTGTCCTCACACAACAAAAATAGGATATAGTATTTCCAGACAGTCACTGTTACAAAAACCACTTGTTATCCAGGAAGAGAAAAGAGACATATAGTCTAATTCAGGGGTGGGGAACCTGTGGCTTTGAGGCCACATGTCACCCTCTAGGTCCTCAAATTGGGCCCTTTGACTAAATCCAAACTTCACACAACAAATCCTCCTATTAAGGGGATCTGTTTTGTGGAGTTTAGATTCAGTCAAAGGGCCCCATTTCAGGACTTAGAGGGCCTCATATAGACTTAAGGCCACAGATTCCCCACCCCTGGCTCTAATTCTTCACATTAACACATCAGCAAAGATTTCTATATCACAATAGAAGAACAGGGAAAGATTTGAACCCAGGATGGTTCATTTTGCATAGAGAGGGAATAATGAAGTCTTAAATCAATAAGTTTACATTCACAGAATCTCTCATACAGGCTTCTTTCTTTCTTCTGAACGTACATAGTAACAGTCCTCATCACCTCATGCTTGGTCTGCCTACCTCAAATCTACCCAGTCTCTAGTCGATTCTCTGTCTCATCAGCTGCCAAAGTGATCTTCCTACACTGTAGTCTAACCACACCATTCCTCTACCCATTAAACATTATTAACATTGAGATAAAACATTAACTATTCTGCTTGACATTTAAATCCCTTCCCAATGTGGCCCCTTCCTATCTCTCCAGTCACTTTACATTTTAGTCTCCTGTATGTGTGTACTCTTCAATTCAGAGACAGTGGCTCACTTGCTCTTCATCACACATGAAACTCAGCTTCAAATTCCCTGACTTTTCACTAGCCTAAAATGCTCTCCCTCCTCAATTTGTCTTCTGGCTTCCACGGCTTCATTCAAGTCTCAAATAAAAAACTTATCTTGTACAAGAAGTCTTCCTTGTCTCCCTCACTCTAGGGCATTCCCTTTGAAATTATTTCCAAGGTTCTCTATATATGTGACGTGTATGTAGTAGCTTTCATGCTATTTTCCCCATTAGAATGTAAGGTCCTTGAGGTCAGGAACTGCTTTGGTCTTTCTTATTATCCCCAATATTTAGCACTGAGATTTATAGATAGTAAATGCTTAATAAATGCTTATTGCCTAGTTTACTTAAAGCATGGTTTTCTGATCAAGAAGGTCAAGTCCAAGATTAGGAGTTATTTGTGGTGATTCAATAGGATGTAATATAACCTCAAGAAATATGAGAGCATCTGGCCAGCAGCCTGGGCAAAAGGCCTTTCTTTTAAGTTCTGTCATCTTTACTCATCCTATCTACCTACTATTTTCTCCTCAATTCCATCCCACACTGGAATGTTTTCTAGATCAAAAGTACTTAACCTAGGGCATATGAACTTTTAAAAAATTGATTACTATTTCAAAATAATGGGTTTCCTATTTAGTGTATTTTATTTTATACATTTAAAAACATTATTCTGAGGTAGGATTCATAGGTGTCACCAGAATGCCAAAAGGTACCATAACACAAAGATTAAGAACCTATGTTTAGATAATGGCAAATAACACAAATAATGCCATGCATAAAACATACCTAGAAAACCCCTCCCTGAAGAAATTTAAAAGGTGAAATGTGACTTTAAAAACAATGAAAAACCAAAGAATTATACAAACGAACATTACAACAAATAAATAGTCATTATAAAGCATGACATCACTCTCCCTATTTTTGTTTTGTTTTGTTTTGCTTTGTTATTTTACTTTTTACCTTCAATCTGAGTACAAAGAACTAGGAGACAATGAAGGGAAGGAATAGAAGAGAGGTCCTCAATCCATCAATTTTTCCACTACATTGTGTTTTCTTCCCAAACATATCAATTTAATTCAGCAAAAATTGATTGAATGCCCACTCTGCTTAACACTTTGTTCTGCACCGGTGACATTACTAAATGAGTAAGGTATGGTCCTGCTAACAAGAATCTTATAATCTAGTAAATTACCTTCATCTCTGCAGTAAATTGTGAATCTTATAATCTAGTAAATTACCTTCATCTCTGCAGTAAATTGTGACTCCCTTGAAACAAGGCCTGTGATGCTTGCTTAGCCAATGTAGAGCACCAGTCTCATCAATTCTCCCACATTATTAAAAACAAAGGACCATATATCATTTTAATTTCATGCAAAAGTCAGGATATTATGAGAGAGTTATCAAAAAAAGAAATGAAGAGAGGTACTTTTTGGTTGAATATATGCTAAGACTAGGTACAGTATATTAGTTTTTGCATGAAACTTTTGTTAATTAATACAACTCAGCTGATTAGTGTGAATGATATGCACCATGCACACATTTGGTAACTTTTTTCCAGGAAGAATATTCTCAGAAGAAGTAAATAACAGACACTGCAATAAAATCATATGCTATTTTTAGAGTTGTTGCAGCATATCTTTTGCCCTGGATAGCTTTCCAAATATTCTAGAATCCCATGGTTGCTATTTTATTGATAAAAGAAAAAACTGGACAGATCAGGACATTTTTATGATTAATGTGTTGGCACCCTTCTTTTGTACAGTACAAAAAGAAAAATTGACAGAAATCCATGGCACTAGTTGCTAATGTTGCCATAGAAATGTTGAAGTGATACCAAAATATGCCCAACTATTTTATACTGTCATTAAATTTAAAAAAATATTTTCTTCCTCATTTATTAATAACAGAGTTTATGTTTTTCTTTTGACTTTAAAGTGATATTTTCTACCACAACTAAGGCTCCTCCTTAACTTTCTGAATGCATTTAGAGACGATGTTTTTCTCCTGTATCTAAGTAATTTCCCAGTAGTACATTAGGTACTAGGGGAAATATATTAACTCTTTCAACAATAATCCATTAAATGGTCCCCTAATAGCCTAATAGAATGCAGGAAATGATTTAATTCTAGGAAGTCATTTAGAATTAAGAAGAATCTGACATAGAGGATTATTCTATTTAACAACTGTTTTCTATATTCACATTATTCCAGGAATTGTATATTAAAATAAAGCATATGGAGTAGAGGATAGAGCACTAAATTTTAAGTAGGGAAAACCAGGGTTCACATAATAGCTGTGACATTCTTGTCATGCCATGTAGCTTCTCTAAACCTCATTTGGATTTTTATCCGTAAAATGGGAATCCTTATAGCCTCTAATTCACATGCTTATTATGTGTAACAAATGAGATATTGTAGATACCCCTAGCTCTATGTAAACAACTATAAGTAAATGTGTATTTATTCAATAATCATTTTTGAGGAAGGAAGATATCCTACCTTCCCACCCCATCTCAAGGAGATGGTTTGATCTTTAAGATACCCTATCTTTAAGAGCCATATTGGTCCCTTCTAGTGCATTCTGATAACCATTTGGTAGTTACAGATTAAAGCAGATGCTGAAACCTTCCAAGAGCAAATATGACCAATCAATGTGGTCATAAAAACAGCCTAAACTCAGAGAGATCTTTTGAACTGATGATATAAAGGAACTAAGCCTTCTGATTTTATTTTGGAATAGATCGAAATGTCAAATTTGTCACAAAACATATTCACACACCAGTCTTCCTCCTTCTCTGGATAACTCAGAAGGTAGCTGTTTAGACTGTGATTTTATCCTTATAAGATAGGGAGATAATATTGAAAAAATCCAGGCTTTTGATTATAATATATGTGCATATACAAATATAATATGTGAGCATGTTTATGTTTATATATTTAAGCTACACAGACAAAATGTATCACTAGTTTATTATGATCAACTTTTTAAATGAGAAAAAATATATTATTATGATAATTTTTAAATCCTACATACTATATTGTATTTATAGATCACAAGCAAAATTTTAAATATAATATATAACTTAATACTGGGGTGGTGTGGATGTCTAACAAGAAATTCAAAGAATTTCATCACAGTCATAAATATCTTAGTATCACTAGCCCAGGAAGAGATATAAGTATAATGTACTGCATTTGCAGTCTGCTAATTGACTGTACCATGCACCTGAAATTTTGTTTCATTCAAAAAGTTCCAAACTATATTCCTCACCCTGAACTTTGCCAGATCTTCACTTTATGTCTATAGATGCAAAATCAAGACTTGAGTTATATCACTAGCCAATTATTTAGGGTGAATAAAATTTAAGCTTAAAATTTTTATGCATATCATATCATTTAGAGGTGAAAATCTATCCAATCTCCTGATTTAAAAAGGCATGGTGGTATCCTAGGTATAGGGTTAGGCTTGAAGTCAAGGGACCCAAGGTTCAAGGCATGCCTCTGACCCATACTGGTTATGTAACTCTGGGAAAGGCGGAATTGCAGGCAGCCCCACAAGTTGCAGAGAAGGTCCTTTCCTGTGTTGGTGGAAGGAGGTTTCTGTAATTGAACATTTTTTATATAAATGAAATCACGGTATCAGTCCTTATTCTCTATTTTACAGATGAGAAAATTGAACCCAGAAAGGAGAAGAGACTTAGCCAAGGTCCCACAGGTAGCAAATACCACATCACTGAGAAAAAAAAAGAAGATACTCATCTGTAAAATGAAAGGGTTAGGGGGCAGCTAGGTGGTGCAGTGGTTAGAGCACCAGACTTGGAGTCAGGAGGACCTGAATTAAAATCCAGCCTCAAACACTTGATACTTGACATTTGACACTTACAAGCTGTGTGACCTTGAACAAGTCACTTAAACCCAACTGCCTCACCAAAAAATAATGAAAGGGTTAGGTTGATGATGATCTCTCAGGCATTTTTTTAGTTCCAAATACATGATGTTACTATTCTAATAGTTCAAACACTGGAAAAATCAGTGTAACTCAAACTCCAAAGCCCACCAATAGGGGACTCTCTCCTCAGTAGTGAAGGTCAATGCCCAGCACCTGAATAAGAAGCAGGGCAAAGTTGGCAAGAACAGGAGAAAAGATAGATATGATCTCCTAACTCTCTTCTTATTCTTCCAACTGAGAAGATACATCATGCCAACCTCTCTCCATGTCACTGAAGGAGCAGAAAGTCTCTAGAAAGAAACTGAAATGAAAGGAGCTAGCAGAATCTGTCATGTTCTTATCCTCAGTTTGCTAAACTAGAGACTTTAAGGAGGCTTCTCCTTTGTGTAAGATATGGCGCTCTCTCTCTCTCTCTCTCTCTCTCTCTCTCTCTCTCTCTCTCTCTCTCTCTCTTTCTCTCTCTCTTCTTGAGCTAAGAAACCTTAATCCCAGCGGGAAAGCTCCTTCAATATGGATTATCTGATATACTCTCATATGTATACTTTGTCTGATTTCTGCTTTGCTATCAACTTGGATAAATGGGTCTTCTTACAACTTGAAATGTGCATTAATTATGGAATTAGTATTTGGTGGAAAGGCTGTCAAGTCTTGGATATAAAGCTTGGGGTCTCCTTTTCCTACTAATGAATACTGATCAGAAATTTAGTACAAACCCTAGTTACTTCCCCTAGAATAACAATATTTAAGTCAGCAGAAATATAATTCTAACCTGGTACTCTTCCCTTTCTGAGGAAAGCAGAGTGGCCAGCCTCTGACTCCAACCTCCTCTTCCTCCTCTTGGTAGGAATTAAACTCCCCTTTGGAGAAGGGTAGGGGTAGGAGTAATTGGAGATTCTTTCCTTCCACATTGACCCACATTGAGACATCTGCATTTTATGGAAAAAAAGTTTATTAGAATCCAAGTCGGAAGACAGCAGTTTTAATGTAGTGCAAAATATGGGATAGTGGACACAGGGAAAATCACTTAAAACCTCTGATCCTCCTCTTCCTCCTCCATAAAGTGGAAAGAAATCCCTACACTACATACACCATCATGGCTGAAGGAAATTACATTATTACCTATAAAGTGCTATACAAATGTGAGCTCTGTTATTATTTGACTTACCTTAATCCCCCACTTTATTTTTGAGTATAGTCAAAACCACCAAAGATAATGATCGAAAGCTACTTGACGACGAACCTCTATAGCTTAGTTTTATACATCATTGGCTTTGCTAGACTGACATTTTATTTCTCAATGATTATGGTTAATATTCACTGTGGAATTAGGTTTTATTGAGCTGACAATGGAACTTTTGATTGAATACAACTGTCAATACAGAATTCAGGAAGATCTGAGAGTAAGGAGAGCTTTGGTGGCTAAGACAAAGGATTTGACAGTGTGCTCATCGCTAATCGAACATTTTTCTCTTCCCTTTAATTCAGCATTCAAAAACATTTCCAACTGTCTTCCAGGAGCCAAAATGGCTGAATAAGCAGTAAGTCATTCTCACTCTCCCTTACTACCTTGAAAAACTCTGAAAATATTGCCCCAGGAAAAGTCCTGAAACAGGGGAGCCAGCAGAAAGAGGGGATGCAGCAATTTTCTAGTTCATGAGGCTAGGGGATTAATGGGAAAGGTTCCTCTTGGTGGTACTGAAGGGGACCAGTAGAGGACAGGAGCCATGCAAGCAAGCCAGTGTCAAGCCCCACCTCAATGGACCAGCAGGAGATCCTGAGCCCCAGAGTGGTGGAGTGGGCAAGTGCCAACACCAGAACCCCCTCTAGCCTGTGCACAGCCAGGGGAACCAGCAGACACTAGCACAAAGAACCACCACTTGCACACAGGGCAAGTGTCCACCGTGGCTGAGCCTATCCATACTCTAGTACAGTCCCCAGCAAGGCAGTAGGAGGCGAAAGGGGAAAGAAAAGTGAGGGGTGGTTAGAAGGGACATAGAAGGGATGTAGAAGTAGTAAGGGAAAAGGGAAAGAAAAGGAAGAGGGCTGATAAAAGGCAGGGAAGATTGAGGAGGCAGTGGTCAAAAGCAAAAATCTTTTGAGGAGGGAGAGAAAGGAGAAATAAAAACTTTTCCTCTTTGATTTTGTTTCAACCTAATTACTTTTATTATTACAAAAGATAACTATAGCTCATGGAATGATTTTGTAATTCAAAGTCTGACAATGTTATAATATTTTTCAGTTTAGAAATGAGAGCTTTGAATGTCAGAGTATACATATTAAGGCTCTGAATGGAGATTTAGCAATGCAGTGCTCATTAAAGTTAATGAAATTATGCATCTCAATCCCTGCTCATCACATTTAATATTTATCTTTTTTATTTAATTACACAGCAGAATGTGGACATTTTAGAAAAATACATTTTTATTATTGAGAGGGGGGATGATCTGTTATTCTATCTAATTGATGGAAATGGTGCTTTTAGTTTTAAGGAAGGGGTTTAGGTCTGAGAAATGTTTTAAAGTAAAAAGTCCACGGTCTCTCACTGAGTGGATATTTGTTGCCAAAGCATATATCATGTTCATTTCCAAATGCCCTTCTCCCTGATCCTGCCTCATCTCATCACTGAATAAAATTAGTCCTGTTTTTTTTTAATCTAGGGCTTACTACACACTATTTCTAGCAAGTTCAAGCAAGATGTTTAATTTTCTATTTTTAACTCTAGTGAGAACATTTTTAAAAAATGGAAATAGTATTTATCTAGCTCTACTAAATCTCCTCCCGTTAATAAGTTGTCCAAATAGGGACACCATTTACCAATGCCAAAAAACAATAGCCCTAGCTCCCAAGCTTCAACAAATCTACAAGAGTATTCCAAGAAATATCACTGATACAGCTGGGCTATTGCTAATTACCTTTGTTTTACTTTATATAAATGCAAAATGAGCCAGATTTTCTCAATTTCTAGATGACTTCCTCATACTGCATTTAGATATTGAATAATTTCTGTCTACGAGGGCAATCGTGTTGAAAGATGGCAAAAGCTAGGCTGAGGACATGTGGTGGGATAGAGGGGAGAATCTGGTGATGCTTCCTGTTCTATAACCAAACCATGTAGAACAAGTTCATTTCTAGGGAAAGTTTCCTCTATTTAGTGGAAATCAGGTTTGCTAGTTCTTACATTACTTGGATAATAAATAAGCCTCCATCCCAGTGTCATGGGGAGAGAGACAGAGAAAGAAATAGAGAGAGAGAGAGAAAAAGAGACAGAGAGTGAGAGCGCCAGAGAGAGAGACAGAGAGACAGAGAGACAGAGAGAGAGACAGAGAGAGAGACAAAGAGAGACAGAGAACTAATGCCCAATGTGAATAAAGTTGGAAAAAGTCTTTTATTTTAACATAGAAAGCAATGCTAACCAAAGATAATCATGGTGTGCATTGAATGATTTAAGTAGGATATAGTAACCCAGCTGATCACTACATATATAGTTGCCTGGGTGTTTGATAGCTGGACCTCATCACAGCATAAAACAGCCTTTACAAGGTTTCTAATTAAGTATCTCATTTCACCCTTGAAATTAATTGAATTTGATAATTCTAATAGATCCTGCCTTTATCAATAGTCAATCCTGCCACTGCCACACCATAACTGCTCTAATAGCTGCTACATTTGACCACTACTAATGCAACATTTCTTAACTGTAACAATATTTTAACATTGTCATGTTATACTATAATACATTGCATCATTTTTACTTAATATTTTTATAACTTGCTTTACTATAATTGGTTTCCTTTGTAATTGTATGGATTTTCTTTATACATTTAAAAATGTTATACTGAAAAAGTGATCATAGGTTTATCCAGACTGCTAAAAGGGTATAGAACACACAAAAAAGATTAAGAACTTCTGTACTAAAGGAAAAGAAACACAAAAATGTGTAAAAGGCACTCAGGGGTCCTGACACACATTATCTGCTTAAGTCCTGTTGCTACATGAGCAGGAATGCAATGGCTTTGGGGAAAAGACCACAGGAAAATGTGGAGACCAGAAACTACTCTTATAAAAGGTCCACTGAGTCCTCAACTAATCTGACTCATCAGTCATTTAAGATATTCTCAGAGATGAGTCATACATGGCTAGAAGCCACCCTGTCCTGCTACAGTAGGCAGAGAATATCTACACATTCCCCAAGAGAAAATGAGGCCCGGGTATGTCGCCATTGAAACTATTTTTTCAAGTTCATCACTACATTCGACATGGAGAAATACTCAACCATTTCCTTTGAGTGTCTGTAACATTCACTAAATACTTGTTCCAGAAACTCATGATATTATTAGAGATGTACGACATCATCTTGTCTAAAACTTTCATTTTATACATGAGGATACTAAGACCCATAGAAATGAAATGGTTTGTCCCAGGTCCCAGAATAATGCAAGAATATTATAAAAAGGGACTCAACAGCTTGGTAAAAGAGTCACTAAAAATAGTGAAGAAAATAAAAATGAAAAAAACCAGAATTGTCAAATGCCAAATGAGGCAAAAAAAAATCCACTGAAGGAAAAAAACTCCTTAAAAAGCAGAATTAGTCAAATAGAAAAAGAGGTACAAAAATTCACTGGGGAAAAGAACTTTTAAAAGGTAGACTTGGCCAATTGGAAAAAAGAGATAAAAGGCTAAATGGAAAATGAGGTACAAAATCTCACTGAAGAAAATAATTATATAAAAATTAGAACTGGACAACTGGAAGCTAATGACTCCAAGAGACATTAAGAAACAACAAAGCAAAATCAAAAGAATGAAAAGATAGAGGAAACTGAAATATCTCATTGGAAAAACAATAAACCTGGAAAATATAGAAGAGATAATTTAAGAATTATTAGACTACCTGAAAGCAATGATAAAAAAAAGTGCTTAGGCATCATATTTCAAGAAATTATCAAGAAAAACTGCCATGTTATCCTAGAATCAGATGGTAAAATAGAAATTGAAACAATCCATTAATCACCTCCTGAAAGAGATACCAAAATAAAAACTCCCAAGAATATTGTAATCAAATTCCAGAGTTGCCACATCAAGGAGAAAGTATTGCAAGCAAATAGCAAGAAGCAATTTAAATATCCTGGAACCCTAGTCAGGATGACACAAGATTTATCAGCTTCCACATTAAAGGATTGGTGGGCTTGGAATACAATATTCCATAAAGCAAAGGATCTAGGAGTACAACCAAGAATAAGCTACCCAGAAAAATCAGTATAATGTTTCAGAAGGAAAATGAATATTTAATAACATACAGCTCTTTCAAGCATTCCTAATGAAAAGAACAGAGCTGAATAGAAAATTTGACTTTCAAATACAAGACTCAAGAGAAGCATAAAAAGGTAAACTTGAAAAAGAAATCAAAGATTTCAATAATGTTAAACTGTTTACACTTCAATATGGGAAGATGATACTTGTAACTCCTAAGAACATCATCATTATTAGGTCAGTTAAAAGACATTTACATAGACAAAGGGCAAGGATGTAGTAGATTATGTTGGAATTATCTCCAAAAAAATTAAAGGGTACAAAAGAGAAATGCATTAGAAGGGAGAATGGTGAGGTAGAATGGTGAAGAATCATCTTGCATAAAAGAGGCACAAAAGAGGGAGATGAGCATGGTGAGCTACACTTACTCTCATCAGAATTGGCTCAAAGAAGGAATAACACACACTCAGTTGGGTATAGAAATCTATCTTGCTGTACAAGGAAGTAAGAGGGTAGAAGATAAGAGAGGAAGAAGGCTAATAAGAGGGGAGGCTGGATTAGAGGAAGCAGTGGTCAGAAGCAAAACTGATCTTTTTAGGAGGGACGGTAAAGAGAGAGAGAGGAAGATAAAGACAGGAAAAAATAGGATGGAAGAAAATACATAGTTAGCTATCATAACTGTAAATGTGAATGGGATGAACTCTACAATTAAAATTAAAAAGAAGATAGCAGAATGGATTAAAAACTAGAATCCAACAATATGTTATTCATAAGAAACACACTTGAAACAGAGAGACAAACACAGAGTAAAAATAAGGGGACAGAACAAAATCTACTATGCTTTAGCTGAGATAAGATAGAAAAGCAGAAGTAGTAATTATGATCTCAGACAAAGCAAAAACAAAAATAGACCTCTTTAAAAGAAGTAAACAGTGAAATTATATTTTGCTAAAAGTTACCACAACAACAAAAAAACTCAGTACTAAACATATATACACCAAATGGCACAGTATCCAAATTTCTAAAGGAAAATTTAAATGAGTAACAGGAGGAAATGTACAGTAAAACTATACAAGCGGGGGGATGGAGGGGCTCAACTTGCTCCTCTCATAAGTAAATAAATTTAACCAAAATAAATAAGAAAGAAGTTAAAGATATGAATAGCACTTTAGAAAAAAATTAGATATGATAAACCTGTGGAGAAAATTGAATGGGAATAGAAAGGAATATATGTATATCTCAGCTTTAGATTGCACCTTCAAGAAATACAATGACCTATGCATTAGGACATAAAAACATCACAAATGCAAAAACAAACCTAGAAATATTAAACATATCATTTTCAGACCTTGATAAAAAATTCAATAAAGGACCATAGAAACATGAATTAAAAATTAATTGGGAACTAAATAATCTAATCCTAAAGAATGAATGCATCAAATATAGAAAAAATAAACAATTTCATTAAAGGGATTGACAACAATGAGACTGCATGTTACAATTCATGGGATGCAGCCGAAGCAATACTTACGAGAAAATTTATATTTAATCACTTCCATCAATAAAAGAGCAGATCAATTAATCTGACACGCCATTAAAATAAGGAAAAGTTGATGAACAAGTTAAAAATCCCCAATTAATCACCAAATTGGAAATCCTGAAAATCAAAAGAGAGATTAATAAAATTGAATTAATAAATAAAACTAAGAGCTGGTTTTATGAAAAAACAATAAAATAGATAAACCACTGGTAATTTGTAGGGTTCTTTTTTAAAAGAGAAGAAAACCAAACTGCCAGTATTAAAAATGAAAATGATGAATTCACCACCAAATAAAGGTAAAATTAATTATTATGATCTATTTTGCTACATGGTATGTGAATAAGTCTAACAATCTAAGTGAAATGGATAAATATTTACAATAATATAAACTCCCCAAATAAACAAAAAAGGAAATGGAATACTTAAATTACCATATAGGGAATATAAAATGGAAATAGAAAGGAATCTCCCTATTTCTCAGTTGTGTGTGAGACCTACACAAAACAAAAAACAAACAGGCAAAAACATTGCAAGCAAATGGGAAAAAAGCAGAAAGAGTAAAAGCATCTTTTTCAGACCATAATACTTACACATATACACATATATTATATATACATATATCCAGTATATGTATACATAATACATACACATTAACTGGAAACTAAATCACTTAATACTAAAGAATTGGTGGCTCAAAGAAAAAAAAATCATTTAAAAATCAATAATAATACAGCCAAAGTAGTACTTACAAAAATCTGTATTTCTAAACACATTTATCTTTAAAAGGGAGGAAGAGCAAATCAACACATGGAGCATGCAACTAAAAAAATTAGAAAACCAACATATTTTGAAGAATCCATAATTCAATGCGAAAATAGAGATGATGAATATCAAAGAGGAAATTTAAAAAGGAAAATACAAAAAAATGAATTAACAAATAAATCAAGGAGCTATTTTTAAAATAACAACAAATAGATGTCATTACCATACCTGATTTGAAAACAGTTGAAAATTAAATTACTATTATTAAAAATGGGAAAACAGGGGGGCAGAGCCAAGACGGTGGCTGGAAAGCAGGGACTAGCATGAGCTCCCTGCCGAGTCCCTCCAAAATCCTATAAAAAATGGCTCTGAACCAATTCTAGAACTGCAGAACCCACAAAACAGAAGAGAGAAGCAGGGCTCCAGCCCAGGACAGCCTGGATGGTCTCTGGGTGAGGTCTATCCCACATGGAGCTGGGAGCTGGGAGCAGAGCAGAGCCCAGTGTGAGTGGCATGGACAAACCAGACCAGGAGCCGGGCGGAGCGGGCCCTAGCGCCTAGTAGCTGCAGCAGTTACCAGACTTCTCAACCCACAAACACCAAAGACAGTGGGGAAGGGTAGTGGGAAAAGCTAAGGGAGTAGAAGGAGTTTGCAGTTTGGCCAACACCCCCGGGGCAGCGGAGGTGGGGCAGCTACAGCTGCAGTTGCTTCCAGCCCCAGGCCCACCTGGTGGGAGGAATTAAGTGGCAGATCAGAGCAGGAGTGCACAGCCTGCTGAAGATCTAAGCCCAGTCTGGGTTGGGGGTTCTTGAGGAAGGAGGAGCGCTGGTGTGGCAGAGCTGGTGCATCTCCCCCAAACATGGAACATAGAACTCCTTAGTCTACAAGCAGTCATACCCCGCTGAAAAACTCAAGGGTCATGTTAGTTGGTTGGGAATATGGCCAGGAAGCGAAAACACACCCAGATTCAGTCTCAGACTTTGGATTCTTTCTTTGGCGACAAAGAAGACCAAAACATAGAGCCTAAAGAAGTCAACAAAGTGCAAGAGCCTACACAAAAAGCCTCCAAGAAAAACATACACTGGTCCCAGGCCATGGAAGAGCTCAAAAAGGAGTTGGAAAAGCCAGTTAGAGAAGTAGAGGAAAAATTGGGAAGAGAAATGAGAGTGATGCAAGAAAACCATGAAAAACAAGTCAATGACTTGCTAAAGGAGACCCAAAAAAATACTGAAAAATACACTGAAGAAAACAACACCTTAAAAAATAGACTAACTCAAATGGCAAAAGAGCTCCAAAAAGCCAATGAGGAGAACAATGCCTTGAAAGGCAGAATTAGCCAAATGGAAAAGGATGTCCAACGGACCACTGAAGAAAATACTACCTTAAAAATTAGATTGGAGCAAGTGGAGGCTAGTGATTTTATGAGAAATCAAGATATTATAAAACAGAACCAAAGGAATGAAAAAATGGAAGAGAACATAAAATATCTCATTGGAAAAACCACTGACCTGGAAAATAGATCCAGGAGAGATAATTTAAAAATTATTGGACTACCTGAAAGCCATGATCATAAAAAAGAGCCTAGATATCATCTTTCAAGAAATTATCAAGGAGAACTGCCCTGATATTCTAGAGCCACAGGGCAAAATAGAAATTGAAAGAATCCACCGATCACCTCCTCAAATAGATCCCAAAAAGAAATCTCCTAGGAATATTGTCACCAAATTCCAGAGCTCCCAGATCAAGGAAAAAATACTGCAAGCAGCCAGAAAGAAACAATTCGAGTACTGTGGAAACACAATGAGAATAATTCAAGACATGGCAGCTTCTACCTTAAGAGATCGAAGGGCTTGGAATATGATATTCCAGAGGTCAATGGAGCTAGGATTAAAACCTAGAATCACCTATCCAGCAAAACTGAGTATCATGCTCCAAGGCAAAATACAGATTTTCAATAAAATAGAGGACTTTCAAGCTTTCTCAATGAAAAGACCAGGGCTGAATAGAAAATTTGACTTTCAAACACAAGAATCAAGAGAAGCATGAAAAGGTAATCAAGAAAAAGAACAAGAAAAAGAAATTGCAAGGGACTTACTAAAGTTGAACTGTTTTGTTAATATTCCTACATGGAAAGATGACGTGTATGATTCATGAGACCTCAGTATTAGGGGAGCTGAAGGGAATATGCATATATATATGTTTATGTGTGTGTGTATATATATATAAGTGAATGTGTATGTATGTATGTATATATATATATATATATATATATAGAGAGAGAGAGAGAGAGAGAGAGGGAAATGGAGGGAGAGAGGGAGAGAGAGAGAGAGAGGACACAGGGTGAGTTGAAGATGAAGGGAAGATATCTAAAAGAAATAAAATCAAATTAAGGGATGAGAGAGGAATATATTGAGAGAGGGAGACAGGGAGAGATAGAATGGGGTGGATTATCTCGCATAATGGTGGCAAGAGGAAGCAGTTCTGTGGGAGGAGGGGAGAGGGCAGGTGAGGGGGGAATAAGTGAATCTTGCTCTCATCAAATTTGGCCTGAGGAGGGAATACCATACATACTCAATTGGGTATCTTACCCCAAAGGAAAGAAGAGGGAAGAAGATAAAAAAAGGGTGGGGGGGATGATGGAGGGGAGGGCAGATGGGGGTGGTGGTAATCAAAAACAAGCACTCTGGAAAGGAAACAGGGTCAAGGGAGAAAATTCAATAAAGCGGAATGGGTTGGGAAGGAGCAAAATATAGTTAGTCTTACACAACATGAGTATTGTGGAAGGGTTATACATAATGATACACATGTGGCCTATGTTGAATTACTTGACTTCTTAGGGAGGGTGGGTGGGAAGGGAAGAGGGGAGAGAATTTGGAACTCAAAGTTTTAAAAACAGATGTTCAAAAACAAAAAAAAAAGTTTTGCATGCAACTAGAAAATAAGATACACAGGCAATGGGGCGTAGAAATTTATCTTGCCCTACAAGAAAGGAAGGGAAAAGGGGATGGGAGGGGAGTGGGGTGACAGAAGGGAGGGCTGACTAGGGAACAGGGCAACCAGAATATACGCCATCTTGGAGTGGGGGGAGGGTAGAAATGGGGAAAAATTTGTAATTCAAACTCTTGTGAAAATTAATGCTGAAAACTAAATATGTTAAATAAATAAATTAAAAATTAAAAAAATGGGAAAACAGGTAAATTCACAACCAAGGAAAAAGTAAGATTAAATTATTATGAATATTTTACTTAATTATATGCCAATAAAATAGATAATCTAAATTAAATGGATGAAAATTTACAAAAATATAAATTGCAAAGATGACTGAGTGCTTAACTTTCTTAGGAAAAAAATTGTTCAAACCACAAATCAACTACGAAAGTAAAAAAAAAAAATAGAAACAACAACAGCTAGGAACAGATGGGTTAATAAGCAAATCCTTTCAAACATTTAAAGAAAAATCAAGCACAATACTACATCAATGTTTTGAAAAAATATCAAAAAATTCCTAAATATTCCTAAATATCCTAAAAAATTCCTTCTGTTTTATAAATATGATATTGATATCTAAACCAGGGAGAATAAAAAGAGTGAAAGAAATGTGTTGGCCAATATTCCTAGTGATCATTGACTCAAAAAATTTATATAAAATATAAGCAATGAGTCTACTGCAATATATCACAAAGAGTATGACACTATTACTGGGTCTGAGTTGGACCAGGGATATAGGACTGTTTGATGTTAGGAAGATTATAAAAATAGTTGACCATATTGATAGCAAGAATAACCAAAAAATATGACTGTATCACACAATGTTTTTGAAGAGATACATCACCTATTCCTATTAAAAACACTAGAAAGTATAAAAATAAATTGAGCTTTCCTTAATATAAGTAGTATCTATTTAAAACCAAAGGCCACTATGATCAGTAACAAGTATAAAATATAGGCCTTTCCAATGATTTCAATGGTAAAATAAGGATGTCCATTATCTACATTTACAATTCATTATTGTGATAAATGTAACTATAACAATATGACAAGAAAAACAAATTGAGGGGATAAATATAAACAAAAAAAGAAACAAAATTATCCCTTTTATAAATACAATGATTTACTTGCAGTATTTCTTAAACTGTGAGTCACAGCCCCACAAGGGGTCGTGACCCACAGTTTAGAAGCACTGAAGGGGTAACAGTGGAAAAAGTTTAAGAAGCCCTAAAGAGAGCTTTAGAGAGTCAACTAAAAAACTGAAACAATTAAGAAATTCATTAAAGCTGAAGGAGATGAAAAAACCCACATACATAATCAGTGTTTTTATGTTACAAACCAATTCCAAAATAAAAATATAGAAAGTATAGAAAGAAAATAAAGAAATTCAATTCAAAATAGCTACAGATAGTATAAAATACGTAGGTGTCTTCCTGCCAAAACACACACAGGAATTACATTAACATGACTATGAAACACTCTTTATACAAATAAAGATAGCTCTAAATAACTGGAGAACTAGTAATTACTCATGAGTAGGCAAAGCCAATATGACATATCATACCAGTCAAAATACCAAGATTATGGAGCTAGAAAAAATAATCAAACCCATTTGAAGGAACAAAAAAGAATATCAAGGGAATTAATTACCAAAACAGAAAAAACGAGAAAGAAGGGGGCCTCACAGCTGTAGATCTCAAACTATACCACCTAAACAATTTAATATTGGGTAAAAAGTAAAGAGTTTCATCATTGGAAGAGATAAGGTACACAATATATGAAATCAACAGGTAACAGTAGCCTGGAGTTTGATAAATACAAATATCCTAACTATTATGGTAAGAATTCACTATTTCACAAAAACTATTGAGAAAACTAGAAACTATACACTCACTGACATTTAACACTATAGCAAGACAAGCTCCAAATGGATGCATGAGGTAGACACATAAAATGACATAACAAATTCAAGAGCACAGAAAATCTATAGATAGAGGAAGAATTCATGACCAAATAAGAGATAAATTATTTTACAGAAGGTGAAATGTACAAATTTGAACACATAAAATTTTTTTAAAAGATTTGTTATAAAAAAAATCAACTTAATTCAAATAAGAGGTGAAATAGGAAATTGAGAAGAAATTTACCTAGCAATTTTCTCTGATAAAGGCCTCATTTCTAAGGCAGATAGGGAATTAATTCAAAATTATGAGAATAAGAGGCATTCTCCAATTCATAATCAAAAGATGTGAACAGGCAGTATAGCAAAAACTATCAATAGCAAAATGAAAAAAATGCTCCAACTCACTAATATTTAGAGAAATGAACATTAAACAACTCTGAGATACCATCTCATTTTTATCAGACTGATAGAGTCGACAAAATGGAAAATGACAAATGCTGAACAGGGAGTGGGAAAACAAGCACATTAGTGCACTGCTTATAGAGCTATGAACTGGTCCACCCATTCTTGAAGAACTGGGTCCTAAAAGCTATGAAACTATGCATACCCTTTGACCCAGTAATACTGCTACTAGGTCTATAAGACAATGAGATCAAGGGAAAGAAAAGTACCCATATGTTCAAAAAATATCCATAGCAGCTTTTTATGAGGAAAAACATTGGAATAAGGGAGCCACCATATTATGGAGAATGGCTGAACAAATTATTGTATATAAATGTGCTGGAATGATATTTTGCTCTAAAGAATGATGAAGGGGATGGTTTCTGAGAAGATTTGAGTGAATTAATGCAGTGAAGTGAGCAGAACCAGAAGAATTTATATAGTAATATGATAAAAAGAAACAACTTTGAAAGACTTAGGAACTATAATCAACACAATGACTAACATAATCTCAGAGAACTCATGATGAAGCATGATACCCATCTCCCAATAAACATGATGGATTCAGAGGGCAAATTGAGGCATATTGTTTTTACATATTCAATGAGGGAATTTATCTTTGCTTAGCCATACTTGTTTGCAACAAGGTTTTTCTTTTTCTTGCTTTATCAATGGAGGATTAGAAGGAAAAGATGGAGGGAGAAAATGCAGACCTGAAAATAAAATATGAATAGAATTTTAAAAGAAATAAAAACTGCTTTCAACATGGAAAGGTTGCATGACCAATTGCTTATCACTTAACCTCTCTTTGTCTCAGTTTGCTCATCTCTAAAGTTACAGAGTTGGAATTGATGGCCTCTGAGGTCTCTTCAAGCTCTAAATCTATGATTCGATAACTTAACCATGGTCAAGGGCAAGCAGTAATGGATTAATTTGGTCAAGAATTGTTATCATTATACACAGAGTAATGATACACTAGATTGTAATAAAATGAGATTTAGTAATAGCTATACAGTAAGAAAAACAGAGATGGGGTCACACACTAGGGGTGAGTTCTTGGAACTAGGTAGGGAGAGAGAGAGAGAGAGAGAGAGAGAGAGAGAGAGAGAGAGAGAGAGATGTAGAGGTAGATGTAGATAGATATAGATATATCATAAAAGGGAAAATATTCAAGGAAAGTTTATTGTTGAAATCAGCACTAGGTTAATATTTTTTAAGTTGATTTCTTCTCTTTATAGTACAATGTAGGGGAGAGTATGAATGACTGGCCGGGTAATAGTACAGCTTGCTATAGTTCAGTCAAAGTGACCTATTTCTGTTTGCTCTTTTCTTTGGTTTGTATGGCCATGGCTAGGTGGCACAGCAGATAGAGCACTGGGTGTAGAGTCAGGAAGACCTGAGTTCAAATCTAATCTCACTAGCTGTGTGACCCTAGGCAAGTCACTTGACCCTGTTTACTTCAGTTTCCTTGTCCGTAAGATGAGCTGGAGAAGAAAACGGCAAAGCATTCCAGTACCTTTGCCAAGAAAACTCCAGATGGGGTCATGAAGAGGTGTACATGACTGAAAAAGACTAAACAAGCAAGCAAGCTAATGAAGCTACAAACAGCAGGAGTCTCTAGTCATATACTCTGTGGGAGTATCAGGCCAAGGGGCAGCTTTCATCAGGAACTTTATGTGAACTGAAGTTGGGAGAAAAGAGTAGAAAAACAAGAAAATTAAGCTGGCAAGGCATTCTCAACAAGGAGGACAGAGCTCACTAGAAAGAAAGAAGTAATCATGAAATAACAAAGGCTTTCCTTGACAATTTCATTCTATTGGAAGAGATACTTGGGGCCTCAGACAAGATAGAGAAAAACAGTTAGACTTTGGATCGTCCACAAATTATATTGCTCAGGACCTGTTAGGTATTAGAAAGTAACAACCTCCCACAGTCAAAAGCTGAATAAATACAAGATAAAGATGAAAGTTAGGCTTTGGAGCTACATTTAAAGGGCCATTATATACTCGGTAAACAGATGGTAACTGAAGACAGGCACACCTGGCAATAATCAATCAACATGAAACTGGCCAGGTTCATTTCCTTTGTCGTCATTATGAATATAAACTTTGTAGGAGACATCCTGTCATAATAGAGTGGATTGTTACTTGACTAGGAGTCAACAAGATTTGAGTTCTAATTCTCTTCTAGACGTTTACTAGTGATCTGACTCTAGGCAAATCACAGGACCATAGGTCCAGAGCTAGATGGGATTTCAGAGGTCACCTTGTCCAATGCTAGGTGGTTCAGTGAATAGAGTGCTGGTCCTATAGCAATAAAAGCTTGTTGGATAACACTGGGCAAGTCACTTAACCTCTTTATCTCTTAGGTTTCTCAATTATAAAATGTAGATAATAATAGCACTTACTTCCCATGGCTATTGTGAAGATGAAATGAAATATTTACAAGTCCTTAACAAAGTGCCTGGAACATAGTAGGTACTTAATAAATACTTGGTTCCTTCCTTTTTCCCTTCCTCCATTCTTCTTTTCCTCCTTTCTTCCTTCTTTCCTCCCTTCCTCACTTCCTTCTTTCCTTCCTTTCTTGCTTCCTTCCTTCTTCTTCTTTTATAGCTGAGTTAAATGAGACCCTGGAAGGTTAAGTGGTATTCACTAGGTAACACATATTATAAGTTTTAAAGGAAGGATTTGAATTCTGGTCCTCTGACTCTATTCCAAGCGGGACCAATTAAGAAAGTATTGCAATACTTCCGATGAAAAGTGTATAGGCTAATAGCCCCCTATTTAGACACAAGGAGATGGTTATAATAGACATTGTAGAAAGTAATTGGAAATGGCTTAGAAAGTAATTGGAAATGGACAGGAGGAAGAAAGAAGATTGAAGGATGACAATGAGGTAATTGCCCTAAGTTTAGAAGTAAAAATGTAGGTATAACAGCAGTATGACAATATAGGTGACTGCATTCTACCCAATATTTTACCCTACTAGGCACCAAAAAATGTGAATTATGATTTTTTTGTGATGGCTGTGGAATATTACATTTCTCCATTAAGAATATACATCATAACACATTTGATTTATAGGGAGTAACTATTATCAGCACTTGCTACCCATAAAACCAATTGGGGAAAAAAGAAAGATCACGTCTCTTAAAAATGTAATATAGAATGCCAAGAGTTATGAAATTACATGAAATCTTCCAGGAAAGTCTAAATTACTATAGTCTAATGTAGAATGAATTATTCTATTACATTAGTTGAATAGATGGGATGGAACTGGATTCAAATTGTGTGGCTGAAGTTGTACTTGATAAATTGTTCAGCACTTTCAAAAATCCCAAGCTGCTCCGTGGCACAAAACAACCATTCTATTGGTACCATTACCTTTACAGTGATGCTATATAATGCACACCATAATCTAAAGGACTGTGGTTCATCCAAAGGGCAATGAAGGGATGCACTATGGACATAAACAAACTCTACAAGAAGCCATAGTAATTAGAGAAAGGTAGAACAAGAGAAAACCAAAGTAAAAAGCATCAAGAATACCCTTCCCCACAGTGTCCTAAGGAAACCAGTCCCTGGTCCCTTCATTACCACTATTTCTAAGGATTCTTCTCAAAGAAGAGAATGAAGCATAGAAAAGTGAGACTAGAGAAGGTAGATAATAGGCCCAGCTAGTATATCCTCTCAAAGTCTTCCTGTAGTATCCCAACTGCACCTTGAGAGCAACAGAAGTCATCCAACTCTTGTGTTCTAACAGAGAACCAATGTCAATTGCTTATAAAGGGGGTAAATATTGGGTCTTCAGAAGGGAAAAGATTATTGATAAAAGTTTCAATGCCAGCAAAGATATCATGTAAAAATCAGCTGTTTTTGATAAAGACAAACAAAAATTGACACAGGGAAAGGAATGTAATTGTGAAGAGAAGAAATGTGAAAGAGCAAAGAAAACGTGAAGAAGCATTTCAAAGGACAACTAACTTAACAAAGGAAGTTGTTTAAAAATTCCCTGAAGAAGAGAAAGGTGGTAGAGCAAATTGTGAAAGGCCCCCCTTTAAAAATGAGAGGGTAAGGGGTGGAGCCAAGATGGAGGCTGGAAAGCTTAAGCTCTCCCCCAAAATCCCTCCCAACACTTGTAAAAAAATGGCTCTGAACATAATGCTGAGTGAGCGGAACAGAGCCAGGAGAACGTTGTGCACAGCCACAGATATATGGATTCCGTGAGGACCAACCCTGACATACTGCGCTCTTCTCAGCAACCTAAGGGGCAAGGACAACTCCAGGGGACTCACGATGGAGAATGCTATCTTCATCCAGAGAAAGAACTGTGAAGTTTGAATACAGATCGAGGCGCACTACATGATCGCCTTTTTTTTTGCTTCTCTTTTGTTTTTTGGGGTTGGTTTTTTTTTGGTTCTGTTTCTTCTTTCTCATGATTCATTCCATTGGTCAAAATTCTTCTCCATGACTTGACTAGTGCATAAATTAATTCAATGAGAAGTTATACATGACAGTTATATGAGATTCCATGCCGTCTTGGGGAAGGAGGGGCGAGGGAGGGGAGAAAATCTGGAACTCAAAACTATGTAGAACCATGTGTGGTAAACTAAAAATAAATAAAGAAATTAAAAAAAATGGCTCTGAACAAATTGTAGAGTTGGGAAAACCAGGAAATGGCAGAGGGAAACAGATCTCCAGCCCAGAAGAGCCTGGATGGTCACCAGGAAGGGTCTACCACATAGTGCTGGGAGCAGAGCTTAGCTCAGCACAGGCTGCACCAGGACAGACCAGACCCAGGGTCGGCCAGCCGGAACAGGCCCTGGGGCCATGAATCAGTGAGCTGTGGCAGTTACCAGACTTCTGAACCCACAAACACCAAAGAGCAGTTTAGAAGGAAACTACAGGATCAAGTTAAGAGTGGTCCAGCCGCCAGCCCTGGGGGTGGCGGAGGCCATGCAGCGGTGGTAGTGCCAGCAGCAGGAAACTCCTGAGGCTGCTTCCAGAGCTACAGAGTCAGCTGCTTCAAAGTCCCTGGATCACATGGTGGGAATGAATCTAGCAGCAGATCAGAGCAGGAGTGCAAGGACTGCTTTGTGGGCACAAAGGCAGATTCTCTTGCTGTGCCCTGCTTGGATCTGTATTGTGGTCCTAGTTGGTGGTTCTTGGGGAAGGAGGAGAGCTGCTGTGACAGAGCCTGAGGTGACAGTGGAGTAGAAGTAGCTCTGAAAACAGAAGTGCTTGGACCCTAAAGCTTGGCACGAAGTACTCTCTATTCTAAAAGCAGTCATACACTGACAAAAAGCTCAAGGGTCATGTAGTTGGCTGGGAACATGAACAGGCAGTGAAAATGAACCCAGCCTCAAACTCAAGCTCTAGAGTCCTCTTTTGGTGAGAAAGAAGATCTAAACATACAGCCAGAAGAAGTCAACAAAGTCAAAGAGCCTACATCAAAAGCCTCCAAGAAAAATATGGTCTCAGGCCAGGGAAGAGCTCAAAAAGGATTTGGAAAAGCAAGTAAGAGAAGTAGAGGAAAAATTGGGAAGAGAAATGAGAGTGATACAAGAAAACCATGAAAAACAAGTCAACAACTTGCTAAAGGAGACTCAAAAAAATACTGAAGAAAATAACACCTTAAAGAACAGACTAACCCAAGGAATGAAAAAATGGAAGACAATGTGAAATATCTCATTGGAAAAAACACTGACCTTGAAAATAGATCCAGAAGAGATAATTTAAAAATTATTGGACTACCTGAAACACATGATCCAAAAAAGAGCGTAGACATTATCTTTCCAGAAATTATCAAGGAAAACTGCCCTGATATTCTAGAATGAGAGGGTAAAATACAAACTGAAAGAATCCACCGATCACCTCCTGAAAAAGATCCCAAAAAGAAAACTCCTAGGAATATTGTCGCCAAATTCCAGAATTCCCAGATCAAGGAGAAAATACTGCAAGCAGCCAGAAAGAAACAATTTGAGTATTGTGGAAACACAATCTGGATAACACAAGATCTAGCAGCTTCTACATTAAGGGATCAAAGGGCTTGGAATATGATATTCCGGAGGTCAAAGGAGCTAGTATTAAAACCAAGAATCACCTACCCAGAAAAACTGGCTGTAATGCTCCAAGGCAAAATATGGATTTTCAATAAAAAGAGGACTTTCAAGCTTTCTCAATAAGAAGACCAGAATTGAATAAAAAAGTTGACTTTCAAATACAAGAATCAGGAGAAGCATGAAAAGGTAAACAAGAAAGAGAATTCATAAGGAACTTACTAAAGTTGAACTGTTATGTTTACATTCCTACAAGGAAAGATGATATATGTAATTCACAAGACCTTTCTAAGTATTAGGGGATTTGAAGGGAATATAGACAGATGACACAGGATGAATTGAATATGAAGGGATGATATCTAAAAAAATGAAAGAAATACAAGGCGGTGAGAGAGGAATATATTGAGAGAAGGAGAAAGAGAGAGATAGAGTGGGGTAAATTATCTCACATAAAGGTGACAAAAAAGCAGTTCTGTTGGAAGGGAAGAGGGGGCAGATGAGGGGGAATGAGTGAATCTTACTCTCATCGGATTCAACTTGATGAGGGAACAACATACACTCAATTGTGTATCTTACTCCACAGGAAAGTAAGGGGAAGTTGATAAAAAGGGGGGATGATAGAAGGGAGGGCAGATGGGGGAGGAGGTAATCAAAAGCAAACACATTTGAAAAGGGACAGGGTCAAGGGAGAAAACTGAATGAAGGGGGACAGGACAGGATGGAAGGAAATATAGTTAGCCTTTCACAACATGAGCATTGTGGAAGTGTTTTACATAATGATACATGTGTGATCTATGGTGAATTGCTTGCCTTTCTAGGGAGGGTGTGTGAGAAGGGAAGAGGGGAGAGAATTTGGAACTCAAAGTTTTAAAAGCAGATGTTTTTAAAAAAAAACTGTTTTTTTGCATACAGCTGGGAAACATGATATATAGGGAATGGGGCATAGAAATCTATCCTGCCCTACAAGAAAGTAAGAGGAAAGGGAATGGAGGGGAGCGGGGTGAAATAAGGGAGGGCTGACTGGGGAATGAGGCAATCAGAATATATGCCATGTTGGAATGGGGAGGAGGGTAGAAATGGGGAGAAAATTGGTAAATCAAAATCTTGTGGAAATCAATGTTGAAAACTAAAATATTAAATAAAATATGATAAAATTTTTAAAAAGATAGGGTAACTACATAAAACCACCAAAATAACTCAAAATAATAATCAAAGAATAAGTGTATGCAGAAAGACACAAATTAAAGCCTTAAAAGGAAGAAATCAATAAATCAAACCAGAGAGTACCAAATTGAGAACGAAAGACAGGAATACTCTCTATATCATATCATGAGATTCCCAGAAAAAAAAATATTAGATTTGAAATGTGAAAATGTAAAAGCTGAAGAAAAAAGAGTAGAACTTTAAAAAAATAAGATTGGAAGAACACATGGAAACTCTACAAAATAAGGTTAATCAACTTGAAATTGGGATACAAAGATATAATTCAAGGCACAGATTCTTTAGCTTTTTGAATCATTAAAACCTTTGGCAGTCTAGTGAAATCTATGGGTTTCTTCTCAGAATAACATTTTTAGATACTTAAAATTAAGTATATCAGATTACAAAGCAAACTAATTATATTAAATTGTAATAATGAAAATATTTTAAAACAAGTTTAAAAATCACTGCTTAATATCTCCTAATCTAAGGCATATAGGTAAGTAAGGAAAATATCACAAAAAATAAAGTACTAAATCATACCTCCAAAAATTGTACATAAAACTATATAGAAACAATACAACTAAATGATATGATATAGATCATGAGAATCCAGAGTAACAATAGAAAAAATCAAGCTTCAATCACCAAGAAATATTTTTGTCAATTTCAATTTATGATGCTAAAGAACATATTTTTCAAGCAGAGAAAAAAGACAAATCTTTGAATATCAACCAAAAAATTAAAGTAGCATATTATTACACTGTCCTTATAAGAAAAAAAGAGAAAATGTAATTTGATATTGAAGGGAGAAAATGAGATCAATTACCGTCCCAAAAGAAAGTTATCTTGCAAAGTTAAACCCAAACATTAAACAGTGTAACTTTACATACAATAAAAGTGAAGAATTTAATTTATTAATTCAAAAGAATCCAATGTAGAGAATTATATTTAACATCTAAATGGTCCAAAATCATAAAGATAATGTAATAATAAAAGACTAAGAAAAGACATGTCTGTCTTTGTCTAAGTCTCAACAAAAAAATGGGGGAATGGGAAAGGTGATTGTAGTGGTATTTTTCTTGTCATATTTTTCTTTAAAAAAAAAAAAAGACTTAAGGTTTTCCTCCCACTGCCTGGCGGAGCTTATTCACATTCACTAACTAGAGTCTATGAATCCTCTACTCCGGGGACCATCCTCATGTTCCCCATCCCAGCCTTTTCCCTTTTGAAAACACTAAGAATAATGTCCTTACATCAGGTTTTACTAAAGCCGATCACCTGCCATGCTTGAAAGAGAGAGCATACTCAGATTGCCCTTACCCATAATAATCATGAAGTCCACATTTACAAGAAGAATGGGAACCAATGGGTGAAAGCCTATGAACTGAAGAAACACAATGGACACAATTGCCTGGGCTCCCAAGAGCGATCAAACTGTAATTTGTGGTGCAAACCATAATGCCTATGTCTGGAGCAAGAAAGATGGCTTCTGGAAACTAACCCTGGTGATCCTGAGAATTAACCGTGCAGCCCTCTTTGTGAAATGGTCTCTACCTGGAGAAAAAATTTGCCATAGGTAGTGGGGCTCGACTGATTTCCATGTGCTACTTTGAGTGGGAAAATGACTGGTGGGTAAGCAAACATAAAAAAGCCAATTCATTCTACTATCCTTAGTGTGGACTGGCACCCCAACAATGTTTTGCTGGCTGCTGGATCTTGTGACTTCAAATGCAGAGTTTTTTCTGCCTACATTAAAGAAGTTGATGAAAAGTCAGCTAGTACTCCATGGGCTGCCAAGATGCCTTTTGGTCAACTGATGTCAGAGTTTGGTGGTACAGGAAGTGGTGGTTGGGTCCATGGAGTTAGTTTTTCTGCCAGTGGGAACCATCTCACTTCAGTCAGCCATGATAGTACTGTATCAGTTGCCAATGCCTCCAAAAACATGATTGTTTCACAGCCGAAAACAGAATTCTTCCCACTCCTAAGTGTGTTGTTTGTCTCTGAGAACAGCATGGTGGCTGCTGTCCATGACTGCTGTCCAGTGCTTTTTAATTATGATAATAGTAGTTCCTTGGCCTTCATCTCCAAATTAGACATTCCAAAACAGAGCATCCACCACAATATCTCTGTGGAATGCTTCCACAACGTGGACAAGACGGCCATGACTGAGAATCACAACACTGCTCTAGACATGCTACACCAAAACAGTATCACGCAAGTATCTATTTATGAAGTAGACAAGCAAGACTGCCCAAATTTTGCGCCACTGGCATTGATGGTGTAATGACTATTTGGGATTTGAAGACATTAGAGCCTTCAATCCAGGGGATAAGAATCATGTGAAGCTGTATTTCCATTCTCTAGCATGACAGACACTTGACAGAATGCAGCTCCTGCATTTGCATGAAGACAGGAAAGATCCTACCACAAGTCAAAACTAAGAAAATGTCCCATGCAGATGTTTTGTTTTTGTTTTTTTGAACACAATTGGTGAATGTATTGGTTTAACAATGTCAGCAGCAATGTCTTTTAGATCGGTTATTTCATTCCATTCTTGACCAAAGTTGCTCTTTAAGTAGTTTATCATGGAAAGTTGTCACACTACATTAAAGGAGGATTTTGTGTAAATTGCTAGAAATTATTTTTTAAATACAGGAAGCAAATAAAAAGACTTACATATTAATTTAGATATATTGAAAATGTAAATAGAGGTAAATCAATAAGCTTTAGAACCTAAGGAGCAAAAGGAACAATGAGATAAAATCAAGGTGACAGTAGTTGAAAGAAGTGGAATGATATTTTAATAAAAAGTTTTACTGCTATATCAGTAAATCAGTATTGTAGGCATATGGGTCAAAATCGAAGGTATGTCTCTTGTGTGGGTAAAGGATAGATTAGGATAAATCATAACCGGCCAGAATTTAAGAGTAAAGGCAAACAAGAGACCTTCATCTCCTCTCATGCCAGCATTAAGAATGGCTAAAGAGCAACAATAGAACATGGTAGGGAAACGAAAACAATGGAGGGAGGAGTGAGACTTTGTTAATAGCCTGCAGAGAGAGAAATACTTGACAGCATTGTGAAGGGAACCCACATAGGTGGAAGGGGAGAGACAAGCATCTTACTGGGAGATTTGGATAATTTTGGTCATTAGCTTCTATTAGATAGGGTCAAGCACTTTAGTAATACCTCCATTACTGGTAGGGGTAGCCATGACTCTGAAATGGCAAGATCTGGGGAAGGTTGAATAGAAAGTCACAAGTTCAAAGGGAGGGTAGAAGATATTAAAAGGGATAAGCAATTAGAGAAAAGGTAAAGAACAGAACTTGGTGCCCCATATTTGATCATACAATAATTCCAACTATGCTACCTTCATCAAAAATTAACCTTCCTGAGAATAGAATATAGGCAGAGAACCAGGAGTGCATGAACTTGCCTTTAAATATACACATACATTTATAGGCATCTACACGTATATATGTGTGTATAACTGTTTTCCGTATATTGGTTTTCTTTGTAGCACTATTTATTTTAAGCATTTTAGGCAATGTTCTTCAATTCAATATTCTATAATTTAATATGCTTCAAGTTTCTGTCAAAAGGACACATAACACAAAAAGATTATGATCTGCTAGTCTAGAGATCTTTCTTATGTACAAGAAGAAAGGAATAAGGAAGAGGGTGAATTGAAAATAACACTTCTTGGAAAGAACATTAGAAAATAAAATAGCCAATAAAAATTGATGGGAAGGGGAAAAGGTAGGATCAGGGTTTATACTATGTTATTATTCTCCAGCTGAGAAATAAAAGGGCAAAATAAAGAGGGGAGAAGAAACCCAGATACAGAAAGACAGAGACAGAGAGAAGAGCAAATAAAGTAAACTCTTGGAATTGGGCAGGGTAATGGAAGAAAGGGATAGTGTGGGGAGGGGTGACTCTTTAGGCTTAGTCTACTGAAAGCAAAACAAAAAGTAAGGACTATTAACATGAAAGATTTGTGTGTGTGTGTGTATACTCTGGAGAAACAAAGAAAAGTAAAAAATACAGCCTCTGGCCTTCAAGGATATAAGGACATAATGGAGGACTCAACAAGCCAACAATCATGTACAAGCCAAACAGAGCCAAGATAGAGGGAAGATAATCTCTGAGGAAAGTCACAAAGTCTGTCAGGAATGATGCCTAGATGAGGAGCCCAGGTACCTGGGCTTGGTTCCCACTCTTCTACTGATTCACTGTGTGCCCTTCTGCAAATCCCTCCCCAACTATGGACCTCAATGCCCTCATTCATAATCATTTGGAGTCATTGAAATCCTTCCTCTGTCAACTAATATTCATGTTATCTTGGGGTGTTCAAGGAGGACTAATACCTCTGGTATGAGGACTTGCTGAGCCCTTTCAAAGCTGCTCATCCACTTTAGGTGTCCACTTAACTGAGCTCTCTCCTGTGGCTCCAGGAAGCTGTGGCATGCACAGTGGCCACAACCAGGTAAACTGTCTCAGCAAATGGACTAACCAGTTTGAGGGTATCTGACAACCCTCAAACTCTTCACTGAGTTAGGGTGATGTCTACCCCAAGCACATAAAGACTTCCCCCTGTGGAACTGGCAGATAAGGACAACTGTTCCAATGGCAATGGAGGGTAAAGCAAGCATTGTGGAGTGCTTACAGTTTGGTCAGACATCAAAGACTCCAAGGTCACCCACTGCATATGGGGCCATTGTCATTCATCTTGAATTTTGGCCTGCCACCATACTTCAGTGATTCTGGAAAAGAGAATGAGGCTAACGACTTTGCGCAGCTCTACTTCATTTAAATCCAATTCACGCACAAGATATCACCTCATGATGTCATTGGTCCTTTTAGGAAAAGGACAATGACATATACATTTACATATATGTATACATATATACATGCATACTCATATACACAGACACACACATATCTGCATATACATACATACAGAAACCTGTACATAGACAAATGTATCATGTGTATATATTTTACAGATATTGTTTTGGAAGAAAAGACAAAGTGTAATGAAACATTAGAACAGTAGATGTAAATACATAAAATCCCCTAATAAAATTAAGTATAGTAGAGGAATACACTTTGAAGAGCCAATTTGTGCATACCACAATCATATTGAAAACATAAAACATAAAAGAGGGCATAGAACAAAATCTATTTTATTTTGGGTGACTAATAAGAAACAGAACTTGCAGTTGTGATCTTAGATACTAAAGCAAAAACAATACTTGAAAATATAAAGTGGGAGAAAGTAGAAATTATATTATGCTCATAGACACATAGACAATAAAAAACTACCAAATGGCAATAAGAAAAATAATAGAACTATATGGTATTATGACAAAGTTCAAAAAAGAAGTTAGGTAAATTGTAAAATGTTTATGAAAGTAGTATAATTTCAATTTTCCTTGCACAGAGCTGGAAAAACGCAACAGAATCAGGAATAAAGAAAATAGAAAGCTAAACAAATATTTTAAAAATTAGAATTTATTGACCTATAGATATTTGTAAATATTAAAGAATATATACATATGTACATATATAGTAATCAAAATATATATATATCAATATTCTACAGTACCTTTCAACTAATTTATCATACTTTAAGGCTGCTAGGAGGTGCAGTGGATAGAGTGTTAGGCCCGGAAAGACTTATCTTCCTAAATTCAAATCTGGCCTCCAAAAATTACTAGCTCTGTGACCCTGGATAAGTCACTTACCCCTATTTGGCTCAGTTTCCTCATCTCTAAAATGGGCTGGAGAAGAAAGTGGCAAACCACTCCAGTATATTTGCCAATAAAACACCAAATGGGGCATGATGAGTTGGACATAACTGAAAATAACTGATGAGAGAAATCTTATTTTCAGAATTCCCATGTCAAGATCACCCCCTCTCTTTTCTTTTAACTCCTCTATTTTTTATTAGGAAACACCCTGTTTTCCAGAGCTAAGGCCCAGAAAGAAAGTTGTGCCCTGAGTGTAGTATAACAACAATCCTTTGCACTCACCCTCTGGATGAATACTGATGCAACTAAATCACAGGATTCCTGAACTTCAGCAAGCACCAACAGGCCCAGACATGAAGCTGTAAATGGCTGCTGTGAATGGACCTTGTCTCACTGTGGCTGTTATGCCTCATCACTGGTGCAAAACTACATTGTTTGATTCTTTGTCTAGCCACAAATATATAAATCAAGATTTAGCCCCACTATCTTGGGTCTGCTACTAGAGTAGGCCTTAACACATGTCTAATTTCCCACAACAACGGAATTTGCTTATAACCTGTGTAAGCCATTTTGGTAGTTTTGGACTCAACAGCAGTCACAAAACCTCTGTGACTCTTTGGTGATTTGTTAGCCGAGTTGACGTTATTCATAACAAATGATTTGGGGAGATCCAGAGTTCTCCTTTTTCTAAAGTCCTCATTTCAAGGCTCAGGCTTGGGTAAAGGATATAAATCCTTTGGATAAATTTCACCAAGGCTGGGGGTGATTTGGAAGTAAATGACATGATCAAAGTTACATCCCTCAGCCCCCATTAGAATAGGTCCACTTCTCGTTGTAAAATTCATTCTCTCTCATTAATTGTTAACCAGATTTGATTGTCACCCTCAAGAACTCCCACTCTATCAAGGGCATATAAACTGTGAGCCCACCACTGTGATTCATCTTTGGCATTTGAAAGTATCACTGACCCATTTTTGGTAATGTGCTAGCATTATTAATAAAATTATTAATAACCCAGAATTTATGTTTCTCAAAATTTTAAAATATCACACTGAACAACAGCAAAACATAGAATAATCATTAACAAATGAAAAAACAATGAAATAATAAAATAAACACTCTCTCTATATATGTACATAATGTATGCATATATAGACATACATAATAAATAATATATACATATAATACATAATATAAATCACATGACAGTATAAATATTGAACACATAAAATGTAAGAAAATATGTAGGAATAAACAAGGGAGATAAAAAGTATACAAAGAGACCTATAGACAAATATTCTAATAAATACTGGTACCAAATTTTTAATGAAATCCTTTCAAGGAAACTACAATAGACATAGGAAATAATCTACAATTACCAAATTGTATTCATATCAGTAATGAATGATAATTGAACATTAAAAGAACAATTAGCATAATTAGTCATATAAACAACAGCCTTCACTCGACCCCCCTGCAATCATGTAAAACATTTCCATATTAGTCATTTTGTGCAAGAAGACTGGAACAAATAAAAGAAAGAAAGAAAGTGAATAGTAAAAATTTGCGTTCAGACATCCATTCTGCTTCTGGAGGCAGGCAGCATTTTTCATCATGAGTCCTTTGGGATTTTCTTAAATCATTGTATTGCTGAGAGAAGTTGTCATTCACAATTCTTCATTGTACAGTGTTGTTGTCAATGTGTACAATGTTTTCCTGGTTCTGTTCACTTCACTCGGTATCAGTTCATGTAAGTCTTTCCAGGTTATTCTGAAATCATCCTTCTTGTCATTTCTTATAGCACAATAATATCCCATGACAATCATATATGACAATTTGTTCAGCCATTCCTCAATTGATGGGCATGATGTCGATTTCCAATTGTTACCCACCACAAAAAGAGCTGCTATAAATATTTTTGCACAAGTAGGTTCTTTTCCCTTTTTATCTCTTAGGGATACAGACCTAGCAATGGTATTGCTGGGTCAAAGGTTATACAGTTTTACAGTTCTTTAGGCATAAACAACAGCCTTTCAAATAAAATTATCAGGTCCCTCTACAAGTCTTTTCTTTGACCCAAACATCCCCAATTCCTTCAAGTTGTATCTTTCACAATATTGAACGTTCCCCACTAGATAGTATCCAGATGCTGGGGTGGATCTTCATCCAAGTTGCGCCTATTAACAATGGGTGTCTCCCAAAGCTCTGTTGTGAGCCCTTTCCTATTCTTTTTTTATACTATTTCATTTGGTGACCTAAGTAGCCTCCATGCATATTGACCTCTTTTGTGATAATTCTATTTATCCAACACCACTCTCTCCAATGATCTCCAGTTTCACATCTACAACTGAATTTAGATATCTCAAACCATATGTTCCAAACATATCTTTAACCCAATAAGCTGAAAAAAAAAAACTACGCCTACCATTATTGTCAAGGGCACTACCATCCTCCCAGTTTCTCAGACTTGCAATTGAGCTTTCATCCTTTAGTCTTCTTCCTCCATTAACAATCTGTTCCCAAGCCTTAACATTTCTATCTTCCCAGTATATGTCATATATCACAGCTTCTTTCCTGATTTTGGCATTACTCTGGTGCATGATCTCAAAATCTCATGCCTGGATAGCCTTCAGGTTGGTGCATATATTTCAAGTCTCTCACCATTCCAATCTATTCTCCACTCAGTTATCAAAGTACTGTTCTGAAAGTTCAGGTCTTACCACATCATGCCTCTACTTAATGAATTTCAATAGCTCCCTATTACATTCAGGATAAATAAAAAATTTTCATTTGATTTTTAAAGCTCTTCATCACCTGGACCCTTCCTACTTCAATCTTGTTAAACTTAACTTCCCTCCACATACCATATTGGGCTCGTTATTATTCTTCACAAAAGAAACCATCTCTAGATACTGTGCACTTTTACCAACTGTCTCACCTGTCTGAAATGTTCTCTCTCCTTATGTCTACCTCCTAATTTACCTGATTTCCTTCAAGTCTTGGTTAAAATCTTACTTTTCTGAAGAATCTTTTCCTGGACCCCTTTATGCTAGTGCCTTCCCTCTGAGATTACCTCAAAGCTATCCGGCATATATCTTTTTCATAGAAAATTGTATACATACCATCATTGGAATGGTGTCTCTCCAATTAGATTATAAGGTCTTTAAGGGTAGGGATTGGGATTTGAGTTTTTCCTTTCTTCTTTCTTTGTCTCCTCAGTACTTAGCATAGTACTTGGCAAATAGTAAGTACTTAATAAATGCTCATTGACTTCTTCTGACTACTTTGTGACTGTGTGATCCCAGTCACATATCCCTACCTCCTTGTTTCATTCTTTCATCTGTAGCACAAAGCACTTGAGCCACTGAAAAATGCAGCGTTTGGGTTGGAGCTGGGAATTCCTTGGTCCTTGGAGAGCAAGAAGATTAAATCAAACAATACTTAAGGAAATTAACACCCACTATTCATTAGAGGTACAAATACTGAAGTTGAGGTTTAAATACTTCAACCACACAATGAAAACATAAGACTCATTGGAAAAGATTCTGATGCTGGGAAAGATTGAAGGCAAAAGGAGAAGGGGAGAGCAGAAGTAAAAAGGATATATAGTATCATGGAAGCAATGAACATGAGCTTGGACAGACTTTGAGAGATAGTGGAAGACAAATAGGCCAGGCTTGCTATGGTCCACAGGGTTATGAAGAGTCAGACACAGCTGAATGACTAAACAACAATAGCGATTCACTGTTGGCAGAACTGTGAACTAGTCCAGCCATTCTGGAGTAGAATTTAGAACTATACCCAAAGGGATATAAAGCTATACATTCCTCTTGACCCAGAAATACCTTTGGTAGGTCTGTATCTCAAAGAGATAAAAGAAAAAGGGAAAGAATCCATAAAGACAAAAATATTCATAACAGCTCTTTTTGTGGGGGCAAAGAATTGGAAATTAAGAGGATGCCCACCAATCGATAAATGGCTGAACAAGTCATTGTATACAATTGCAAAGGAATACTATTGGGCTATGAGAAATTATAAAGGGGCTAGCTTGAGAAAATTCTTGGAAGACTTATATGAGCTAATGCAAAAAGTAGTGAGCAGAACTAGGAGAACATTGTACACAATAATGGCAATATTGTAACGACAATCAACTATGAAAGACTAAGCTCTTGTGGTCAATACAATCATCCACAACAGTTCCAAAGGACTTATGCTGAAAAATGCCATCCACTTACACAGAAAGAACTAGTACACTCCGAATGCTGATTGAAGCATATTTTTCACCTTATTTTTCTTGCTTTTATGGTTGGCAACATGAGTAATGTGAAAATGTTTTACATGACTTCATATGTATAATGGTTATCCTATTTCTTGTTTGCTCAGTGGGTGAAGAAGGGGGTGGAGGAAAGAAGAGAATTTAGAACTTAAAATAATTTTTGAAAAAGGAAAATAAAAATAGAAATATCCAATTATAGTGAAAATGTTAAAATACTTGAATTCTACATACAAGATTGTTCTCTATTTAAAATGTCACCAACAAAATATAACCAATAATAATAAAAAAGAAAAGGAATATTGAACATCATATGATTAAAGACACATCCCCGAAGAACTCCACAAGAGATTTTTGTTAAAATTCAAAGCTGTGCCCTTTGCTACCTGTGAAATTTGCACACATATCTTATTTTTGAGCCTTAGTTTCCACATTTGTAAAATGAGAAGTTTGTCCTCTAAAGTTTCTTATATCTCTAAACCTATAATCATTAGTATGTAAGCTATATGAAAAGAGGCATTGAGGGTGGGTTTTTTTGGTCTGTTTTGTTTTTTTTTTTCATTTTTCTTTATACTCAGCATAATTACTGATATATAGTACATATTTGATCAATTTTTCTTAATCAATTGCTTCACTGAGTGATTGTAAGTCATATATTGATGGCTCAGCATGAGTAGGGGTGATTCCACATTTTTAAAGTGTATCCTAGTATATCCCAAGCTCTATCATGTCCCTAAAAGTTGGAAAGGTTTGAAATATGGGCCAAATAGAACACTGTATGTCTGTATGTTTTTCAAGTACCAGACTAGTTACACTGAGAGAAATTCGTCATCGTAGAAATTGTGACCAATAGTGATAGAGGGTTATGGGTAGTGACATAGCAATCACCAATGCCGTCTATTAATTTGCAGGGTGCTTGCTTTCTTCAATAATGAAGGGAATACTCACACTGATAAAATAATGGAACTTGAATGTATTGAAGTGTTCTCTCATTTTATAATGGTAGAAAATTCAGTGAGAAAAACTCAAAGATAAATTGGAATAAAAGAATTATATATTTAACCTACATAAAATATAATCTTTAATGGCTGCAGAAAAGATAAAGAAATATTTTTTCCTCTTTTTAGTCTTGTTTGCTGAAATGTTGAAGAGTTCCTTTAAATGTAATTTTTTATGGAAAAACCTCTTCCAAATGAGAGGCATATATCTGACAGAAAAGACAAAAAGCTGCAGAAGTCTTAAATAAAAAGGCTTATTAAAGATTAAAAGATCCCCAGGAGAGATCATATATGCTTAAATCATCCAAAAGAGACTTCATATGTGCTTAAATCAGCCAAAAGTTAAACAGTATAATTCCAAATGAGATGTGCAATGACATAATTACTTATTTAAGGTGATTTGCAGCATCTTACAATGTGTTAGAACTTCAATACGAGTCATTTTAATGCTTTCTGAACACCTGATAAAATATCCTGAACTTACACTTCTGTAACAGACTGTGGATAAACAAAACATTTCCGATTTGTGTTTAAAATGCCTCATTCCTGAGAACTACTTCACATATTTCTCATTTATTTCTATGTGTTTCTCCTCACATGCCCTGTTTGTTTTTTTTAAGTACACATTCCCGCCCCCCCCCACTCCACTTTTTAAAATAATAAAATTTTAACATTAAAAATATCTGAAGAGGTTACCCAATCCAGCAATTACCTGGAATGGGAATCTCCTGATGAGTCTTTATACAACCTCAGTTGAAAATCTTTAATAGGCAGTTCAGTGGTGCAGTAACCAGAGGTCAAAAGACATGAGTTCTAATATTCACTTACACATTTACTCTGTGTGACTCTGACAAGCCATTTCACCTCTCTATTTCCTAATTTCCTCCTCCATAAAACAAGGCTGTGAAGGAAAAATGGCATATATAAAGTGCTTCGGAAACCTTAAAGCAGTATACAAATACTAGTAGTAGTAGTAATAGCCATTTTTATTTTCATCATCATATCATTAGTAAAAGGTAGTTCATATGGCAGCTTGTTTTCCATTTTAGGACAGGCTTAACATTCAGAAGCTGTTATTTTTTGCTTTTATTTTTCCTATAAAATGGATCCACTGACCATAGTTCAAATCTCTATACTCTGTATCCCAAAGAGATCAAAGAAAAGGGAAAGGAACTTACCTGCACACACACACACAAAAAAAAAAACTGTAGCATTTTTTGATGACAGCAAAAATTAGAAACTGAGGGGATGTCCATCAATTGGGGAGTGGCTGAACAAGTTGTAGTATTATGATGTAATACTATAGTGCTATAAGAAATGACAAGCAGGATGGTTTCAGAAAAACCTGCGAAAATTTATATGAACTGATGTAAGGAGAAATGAACAGAAGCAGAAGAAAATTGTACACAGTAGCAGCAATATTGTAATGATTGCCTGTGAAAGATTTAGATACTCTGATGAAGACAATGATCCAAGCCAATTCCAAAGGACCCAAAATGCTATTCACCTCCACAGAGAGAATTGATGAATTCAGTGTAAACAAGTGTGATGCCAGTCAGTGATTAGAGATCTTTCCCACCCATTCAATGGGCCTCAGATGGGACTAGTTAAGGGAAGCTTCATTAGAGGTTTGTTTGTAGGCAGGCCGACACCCTTTACTTACTAGGTGCTAAACCCCAAGCCTAGACTCTTTAATTACTAAGTACTAAGCCTCAGGCCTACACCCTTTTGCTGATTGGGCATGAATCCCTGGGGCCCTAAACAGAGTATATATACCCAGAAGGTAGCCATTAATGTTAGAATTCAGCCCAAGGAGAAGGAGAAAGAAATCAGAGAAGACAGAGCTGCAGAGAGAGTGGGGAGTGGGGAGTGGGGAGGGTGAAGAGGATGCAGGCAAGTGGACAGTTGGGATTTGTGAGTGTTTATGGGAAGGCCCCAGCGGGGGAAAGGTTACAGGATGACTTGGTTCTTTGCTGTAATACTGTGTTATAATTTCCTTGCTGTCACATTGAAGTGGACTTACTGGCTTTGGAATACAACTCTTGCTATGTCAGGTTGGAGTTATTGTTTGGGGATTTAATCATCTGGTGTCTAAATAAATGTTATACTTTCCCTGCCTTCTACCTAGAGATCTCTAATACTTTGCAATTCCAAACTACACAGACATGTTTATGGTCATTTTTGAGGTCATGAGTCTTGCCTTACTGATACAACAAGCAATATTTTGCTTTCTTTATTCTTCCTGTTTTGTAGGGAGTGGGGTTCTTTTGCAACATGATTAATATGGAAATATTTTCCATGACTTCACATGTATAATCAATATCATATTGTTCACCTTCTCAGTGGGTAGAGGAGAGAGGGAGAGAATTTGGAACTCAAATATTTTTTTTAAAATTAATGTTGATATTTTTACATGTAATTGGGAAATATTTTACAAAATAAAAATACAAAAAAGCACTATATATGTGCATGTATATATACGCACATATATGCATGGATATGTGCATATATGCATAAATGTATATGTATATATGTATATATATATAATATAATCAAAGTTGAAGTGAGCACATCAATTAAAGACTGGTAGAAAGTAAGGATAAATAAAGAATGAGGGGGGATAATACAATTTAGTAAACTAGCAGACTACCTGAATGTTGGAACATATCATGCTTTCTGAAAGTTTCCACTGTTCTAGCATAGGTACAGATAGAATATTCAGAGCTAATCCCCTACAACCAGAGGAACCCAGGTTGTAACAGATTGGTCCCTACTTGTACACAAATTTGCCTGCTTTTAGGATTTTCTACCACACACCCAAGATATCCCACCAATAACTGCTGACTTTAGTACATTGGAAGAGTACAAAAGAACTTCCATTGGGAAAGAAAGTCACTATAGAAGACGATGCTCTTGGTAGATGAGCGGTTTGAGTTATCATAAGAGAATTCCACAGCAAGGCAATCCAGTCATCTTGATTGCTGGAAATATATCACCAGATATGCCATCCAACAGTACAGTTCAAGCACTCTGTCTGCTTCTCAAACAGGGGATGATATCAGAATATGATAAAAAGGGCAAAACTAACCAAATTAATTTACAGATATAATGGAATATGAATCAAACTGTCAAAAAGGCTTCCTAAAATAATTAGATAAAGTGATAAAATTTATATAGATGAGCAGATGGACAAAAATATCAAGGGGAACGATAAAGAAAAGATGGGAAAAGATGAAAAGATGTGGTTTTTATTTAAATCGATTAATGGAATAGATAATCTGGAATAAGAACCAAAGTCATAAAATAGACTTGTGTTAATTCCTTGATCACAAAACATTCTAGAAGTGAATGCAATTAATATTCTCAAGAAAATGGGTAAATGGTATCATTAAAAATGTGATTATATGAACAACTCATTCCACACGCTATGATAAATTCTAAATATGCCAAAGAGAAGGAAAACATAAAATTGCTATAAGACCTCTGAGGCCTCCTTTAAAAAAGTAAGATGAAGCTGTTCTGGCATTTGTCAGATAATTTAAGTAACAATTCCCTGTGAAGATTAATGCTCCTAACATGTGGCATGTGGTCAAGAATTTTTTTTTAATTTTGCCTTTAAACCAGTCAAGTACATTTCCTCTATAATAACACCACAAATAAAGTGTCCGTCTGGTCCAGGTCATGCCATAATGCTTGGAATTAGAGATAGTATCCTCCTTATTCTTTGTTAGCCAACTTTGCGTATATCAGAATATTCCAAAATATTGTTGTGGTTGTCATCCAATTACTCTGTTCAAAAATTCCCAAAGCAGAGAGCTTTAAAAAGAGGTAGCAAACAATTCCTTGCTCCCCTACCAATTACCATTCCAGAACCCCTGAAGAGGAGGGAGTATCTCTAACAGATATGAGATAAAAGTTTTCTTATATGCAAATGGAAGGCTGGGAAATCATCTTTGCTACTACAATACTACTACATAAAGTAGATGTGGATTTTGAGGACTGAAGCATCCCATTCCAGTATTCAGGCCTCTTAAGGTCTTGGCTGGCTGTACAAAGTATTCTCCAATAAATACTGTAGGTCATATTGTGGGAGGGGGATGTTGTCTTGGAGAGGCCTTTGACAACAAATGTAGAAACTTACACAGGGGCATCAAGAGTGGTGAGTGCCTCGTAATTCACTTGTATAATTTTATTTTGAAGAGAACATTGCAAAATCTGTTCAGAAGGGAAGGTGGAGCTTCTTGACTTAAGAATCTAGGATAATGAAAAAACAATGTATGTCTGTAAAAAATCGTAGGTCAAGAAATAGTATAGAGTTGGAGCTAAAAATTATTGTATAAAAGTGATGACTAAAGTTTGAGGAGTGAGTAATAGTGTTTGAATTTTTAAAATTCCAAGAAAGGAAGAAAACATTACAATTGAAATTTCTACTTAAGGTAAGCCATGCTGTGAAAACTCCATTGGCCAAGCTAGCCATGACAGTGAAGGATAATAATTAACAACATTTGCTATTTACAGGTGGCATTATTTTGATGTGATTACTGAGCACCTTGAACTCAATTCAATATTTAAATATTCAGTGAAGAAGAAGAAGAAAGGAGGAGAATGGGAGGAGGAAGATGAGAAGTAGTAGAGAGAAGAAGGGAAGGAAGGAAGGAAAATGTTACAAGCTCAGGATGTGAGCTAGCACTTGAGGAGCTTTATTGTCTTTTCTTTAGTTTATTTCAGAACTATGATACAAGACACCGACCATGATTCTAGATCCTGACTTAGCCACCTCACCTAATGATTATGGGGATGATTTCAGAAAAGCACAGGTAGATCTATGTGAATTAATGCAAAGTGAAGTGAACTGAAGCAGGAGATCATTATACATGATAACAGCAATATTGTGAAGATAATCAATTATGAAAAACTTAGCTCCTCTGATCAATACAATTATCCAAGATGATTCCAAAAGACTCATCATGAAAAAAATACTATTCATCTCCAGAGGGAGAACTGTTGAACTCTGAATACAAAGTGAAGTATAATTTTTCACTTTATTTTTCTTGCTTTTTTGTGATCTGGCTAATACAAAGCTATGGTTTAATGATGTCACAAGTATAGTTGATATCTTTGCTTGCCTTCAGGAGTGGCAGGAAGGGAGGATAAAATTTGGAACTCAATTTTTTATAAATACATAATAAATGTATTTTTTAAAAGAAGAAAGCATTAAAGGACCTTTTTTAAAAAATGTCAATATTGTATCCAGTAACTTGGGTTTTTTTTATCAGATTAGCTAGATAGTCCTCTAACAAATGCACTAAAGAAAATGGGACACATGACAAGAAAGTTATAATAAGGATAAGCCTTTGGAATGGCATAAACATGCCAGGGAAGGCCAGATCAAAGAAGTTCCTGGATACTGAGAAATCCTGTGCAGACAGGGGCACCTTTTAAGCATAAGGTATTCTAGGATGAAAATTTGCCAAAGGAATCATAGGATGACAGAATGTAGGGTTAAGTGAATCTTAGAAATGCAGTCCAACATCCTTGTTTTATAGATCAGTATACTGAGGTATGAAGAGTTTAAGTGACCTTCCCAAAGACAATATAACTTTTAAGTAGCGTTGCCTGGACTCAAACCAAAATGTATCACTTCCAAATTAGGCCTCTTTCAACTACTCCACACTGGTGCTAAAACCAAAGTTTAATTTTACCTAGAGCCCATTCTACTCAAAGACCTTAATATAGATTGAATCAAATGCCTGTAAAAAATAAAATTACAATTTAAACACACATACACACATAATCACAACTAGGGGATGGAAGGAAGAAAAGAATTGCATCACCTTCCCAAGACAGTGTTTGGCTTTTAGAACCTCCTTACTTCTTTTTTATAATTAACTTATCTATTTTTAGTTTTTAGCATTCACTTCCATAAGATTTTGAGTTTTGAATTTTCTCCCTCACCCTCTCCTCCACCCTCCCCAAGACGGTGTGCAATCTAATATAGGCTCTACTTATACACCCATATTAAACATATTTTCACATTAGTCATGATGTAAAGAAGACCTAGAACTAATGGGAGGAACCACGAGAAAGAAGAAACAAAACAAAACCAAAGAAAAGGAGAACAAATAGTATGCTTCCATCTGTATTCAGTCTCCAAAGTTCTTTCTCTGGATGTGGATAGCATTTTCCACCTCCATTAGTCTTTTGGAGTTGTCTTAGATCCTTGCATGGCTGAGAAGGGCTAAGTCTGTCAAGTTCAGTCATCACACAATGTGGCTGTTAATGTGTACAACATTCTCCAGATTCTGCTCATTTCACTCTGTATCAGTTCATTTAAGTCTTTCCAGGTTTTTTCTGGATCTGCCTGCTCATCATTTCTTATAGCATAATAGTATTCCATTACATTCATATACCACAATTTGTTCAGCCATTCCTCAATTGATAGACATCCCCTCAATTTCCAATTCATTGCTACCACAAAAAGAGCTGCTATAAATATTTTTGTACATGTGGGTCCTTTTCCCATTTTTATGATGTCTTTGGGACATAGCCCTATAAGTGGTGTTGCTAGGTCAAAGGGTATGCACAGTTTTATAGCCCTTTGGGCATAGTGCCAAATCACTCCAGAATGGTTGGATTTACAACTCCACCACATCTTCTCCAACATTTACCATTTTCCTGTTTTGTCATGTTAGCCAATCTGATAGGTGTGATGTGGTATCTCAGAGTCATTTTGATTTTCATTTTTCTAATCAATAGTGACTTAGAGCATATCTTTTTAGAACGGACATTGTTAATTGCTTTTTTTGAGAAGACCCTACACATAAGAGCTTCTTAAGCCCTCCTCTCTTCTGAACTTCCCTATTACCCTCAAGGATACCATCAGTCTCTCAGTCACCTAGCCTCACCTTTGTTTCATCTTCAACTCCTCAATCCCTGTAGTCAATCTATCACACAATATCTATCATAACTGACCTTTTTCTCTCCATTTACACAGCCACCACCCTGGCATATGGCTTCATCCTCTCCTACCTGTCATATTGCAATTGCTTTCTAGTTTATCTCTTGGCCTCAAGTGTTTCTCCATTCCAATCTGGCCTCGATTACCAAAGTGGTTTTCCTAAAATACAATCTGATCATGTCACTCCCTACCTCAATAAATGCCAGTGGCTCCCAATTGCCCCCAAATACAAAATATTTTGCTCAGCACTTAAAGTCCTTCACAACCTGGTCCCATACTATCTTTTCAGTCTTCTTATGCTTACTCCCTGATATGTACCGTTCAGCACAATTACACTGGCTTATATGCTACTCCTGGAGAATGACACTTCATCTCCTGACTCTGCCTTTTCATTCTCTGGAATGCTCTCCTTCCTCACTGACTGGCTTTTCTGGCTTCATTCAAGACTCAATTCCCTTCTGTAGGAGACATTTCTTGGTACTCCCTACTACTAATGCCTTCCCTCTGATATGACTTTGCATCTGCTCTCTGTTTATTTTACACGTACATAACTATTTGTATTTTGCCTCCCTTATCATAATCTTTGCTTCCTAAGGGAAGGTACTATGGTTTTTGTTTTTTTTTTTTACTTTTCTTTGTATCCCCAGAACTTAGCATAGGGCCTGGCACATAATAAGTGTTTAATAAACGTTTATTGACTAATTGATTAAATTTCGTGTAAAGCATTTTTCCTGGGGCTCTGGTGTGCTGGAGCAATGAGTCAGAGAGTACAAGAAAAGTCTGAATGCCCTCTGTGGGATCAGGATTTCCCAGGATATGAACATGATATGGTTCAGTCTCCCTAGTGGGAGAGGGTACCATACCCAGTGGGGCTCAGGTTCTCAATCCTTTTTCATACACTATGGACTTCTCTCCCTCTTTCTTATGGACAAGGGGCACTGGAAACTAAACAGTAACCTCTGTTCCCATGCTCCCTCCTCAAGTGGCCCATCAGAAAGTCAGGGTATGGGTATATCTGCACACACGCTCCTTGAGGTAGTCACTACTCTATTTTGTTGTTGTTGTTGCTGCTCAGTAGTTTTTCAGTTGTCTGACTCTTCATGACTCCTTTGGGGGGTTTCTTGAAAAAATGCTGCAGTGGTCTGCCATTTTCTTCTCCCACTCATTTTACAGATGAGGAAACTGAGGCACACAGGGTTAAGTGACTTTCCCAGAGTCCCACAGCTACTGTCTGAGGCTGGATTTGAACTTAGGTCTTCCTGTCTCTAGGTTCAGAGCTAGATAGCAAGAAACCCCTGTCAATTAGTAAATCTGTTAACAAAAATTTACTAGTTGCCATACTAAACACTGAGCAACTAGGAGTCTCAATGAATTTGGCCTGGAGTCAGGAAGACTCATCTTTCTGAATTCAAATCCGGCCTCAGATACTTACTAGCTGTGTGACCCTGGGCAAGTCAGTTAACCCTGTTTGCCTCAGTTGCTTATCTGTAAAATGAGCTGCAGAAGGAATGGCAAACTATTTCAGTATCTTTGCCAATAAATGGGGTCATGAAGAGTCAAACATGACTAACACAATTGAACAACTATTATAATTATGAGGTAATTAAGCAGTACAATGGTGGAGAGCTTGATTTGGACTCAAAAAGACTTGAGTTAAAATCTGGCCTCAGACATACCATCTGTATGACTAAAAAGTCACTGAGCTTCTGAAACTCAATTTCTTCTTCTATAAAATGGGAAAAAATAATAGTACCTATATCAAAAGGCTATTGTGAGAATAAAGCAATATAAATATTTGTAAGATGCTTTGCAAAGTTTAAAGTGCTACATAAACATTGAGGGTCTTCCTTTCTCCCTTACTGAACAGTAATCAGATGTTTAGCTTACAAGAGAAAATTATAACACCAAGACCAATAATATTTAAAAGAACATATAGAAATAATTCTAGCCTAGTACCCCCTCCCCAAGCTTCTGGCCTCAACCTCCTGATTCCCCTCCTGGCAGGAATTAAGGTCTCCCTAGAAGAAGGGTGGGAAAAGAGGCTAGATGTCTTTTCTGCCTCCCTTTGAGCCAGGCACACAACAACAAAAAAACACCCCCGTGCTCCATGTGGGGGACGGTCTTGCTACACATGATTAGCAGTAGCCCCATTGCTTCACCCCAACATGACAGGAGATCTGGTATACTTAAAAAAATATTCTGCCTCTAGAATAAGCACCGTACTTTCCATCTCTCTGGGTCCTGAGGGTATTGGACCTCTCATAGTTTTGATACCCTAATTATCAGGATCTCTATAGACTTGCTTGGGATCCTTGGACAAAGGATTTTGCAGGGGTGGCTTATGGAAATACATGTTGAACAAAGGTTTCCCTAAGTTTCAAATATACAGTGGTGACCTCTGCCTGAACTGAGCCAATGGAATTCCCTTATCCATCTTTATGTGCTGTACAACCAGCCATGCCAAATCAGTACTGTCAAACTAAGATAGAAATGAGGCTACTAAAATGTACATATGGATCCCTGCAGTAGCATATTGACTTGGAAAAACACATAATAACATTATGCATATTCTATTGTGATTTTATTTATTTTTGTTAAATGTTTCCCAATTACATTTTAATCTAGTTCTGTCTTAAGACTCAGGAGTATTTGACACCTCTATAAACCACTAGGTAGTATGGCTCAGTGCCTGGCACATAGTCAGCATTTAATAAATGCTTGTTGAATTAATTTGACTCTTGTGTAAAATCCAATTGCTGAGCCATTTCCTAAACAAGAAACACAATTTCAGAGAAAAAGCATACCTCTGAATTGGTTCTGGTAGGCCCACATTAGACTCATTATTTTACCCTTGATGTTAGAAACTCCCCAAAGAACCAGCCAGTCATCTGGTTACAGAGGATTTTATCAGGACTTCCCTGTTTTGAAGTCACTGGTTATAAAAAAATTGAGAGCAAATTAATTTCAGTTATACATATATACCCCTATATACATATACACTTATATATGTATACACAAATGTGTGTATGTATGTATGTATGTATGCAAAAAATGTTGGTCATAGAGATTATCCAATTATATACATGCTTTGCTTTAGGACTTTTTGTTTTTGAATTTGTTTTAGGATATCAGCTTTTCATTGATCTTTGGAATATGGGAAATAGATTTGGGCTAAACTGTTTAATGGCAGATGGTGAGAAATTTTTTTTTAAAAAAACTAGATATAATGAAGAAAATTGGGGCTCATTATTCCTCTCATAAATTGGTACTCATTTGACTAGAAACAGATTTACCTCCTTATTTATCAGGGTTTTTGATATAACTATTTTAAATTTTTAAATTCTAAAAATCTTTTTAAAATTCTTATGTATCAATAGAGATATATTATTGAATGGGGGAATGTAAACTTTTAAATTGCACCAATTATTTGTATTTGTTCAAAACCCATAGAGAACTCTGACTACTGGAGGCTGATTTGTAAAATAAACTTTTTGTGGGGGTGAGAACTAGATAGTGATTTCATCAGTGCAGAGAGCTCCCAATAGGAAAAATGGCTCTATAAATTCAGACCGACACCTTCTCTGTAACTTATGGTGTCAGAGAATTGTCTGGGATCACTGGGAGATTAGCTGACTTGTCCAGGATCACAGAGCCAGTATTTGTTTATGGTACAACTTGAACCCGTGTTGTCTTAATTCCAAGGCCAGCTTCTTATACTTTATGCCATACTGCCTCTTTATTAAAATTTTAACATAACTTTTTATTTTCCACTGTAAGTATTTCTGTAAATTTTATCACTTAGAAATTAGAATGGCCAAGTGCTTTTCTGAATCTAATCCTATTATATTTGATACATCATCTTTCAGCTATGATTTCTGAAACAAAAGCCCATGTCAAGGGGAACAATAGTTTTTACTAGTCTCATGATAAATGTCTTTGGGTTTCTGGTAAATAATTTTAGCTCAAATAAAATTGCTACTTTAAATATAAAAACAGCTTCCTCCCACATACCCTTTTCTTTCACTTTGTAAGGTTCTTTTTGCTACTTTGAGTTATGACTCCCAGTGCCATGATGTTCCTGGAATTTACATCCTCTACAATATCTCTCTTATGGATATGAGTCCCTTTCAGTATGGTTCATGTAGCACATCTAGCTCCTTGAGAGACAGTCAGTCAATAAATATTTGTTGGGCCTACTATGTGTCCCAACAAATATTTATTGACTGACTGCCTCGAGTACCTTGAGGTACTCAAATTCTAATGGGAAAGAAAACAATCAAATATGTACAAATAAGCCACATACAGGATAAGTAGGAAAAAAAAATCAAAGAGGGGAAAAGCATGAGAATTAAGAGGGGTTAGGAAAAGCTTCCTATGAAAGATGAGATTTAACCGGGCACTTAGAAAACAAAAGGTGGAAATGAGAGGAGCAAGTATCCCAGGCATTAGGGATAGCCAGAGAAAATGCCCAGAACTGAGAGATGGACTATCTTGTTCTTATCTCTCCTTCATGGAACAGCAAGAAGGCCAGTGTTACTGGATCAAAGAGTACCTGATGAGGAGTTAGGTGTAAGAAAACTGAAAAAGTAGAAAGGATCCTGTAATGAGGGGCTTTTAACTCCAGAGGATTTCGGGTTTGATCCTGCAAACAATAAGGAGCCACTGGAGTTTATTGAGTGGAGTTATTTAGACCTATGCTTTAAGGAAATCACTTTGCTTGCTAAATGGGGAATGGATTAGAATGGGGAAATACTTGAGGCAGGGAGACCCACCAGTAGGCTACTACAATAGTCAAGGCATGAAATGCTAATGACTTGTTCCAGAATGGGTAGCAATGTCAAAGGAGAGAAGGGAGTATTTATTCAAGTGACATTGCAAAGGTGAAATTGGCAGGACCTGATAACATATTGGATATTGGGGGGTGAGAGGTAAGACATAATGAGGAAGTGAGGATGACACCTAGGTTGGAAGCCTGAGGGACTGGGAGGAAGGTGTTGTCTTCTACATTAATAGAGAAGGTAGGAGGTGGAGAGAGTGTACGGAGAAACACAATGGGTCCAATTGTGGACATGTTGAGTTAAAAATTTCTGCTAGACACCCAGGTGAAGATGTCTGAAAGGCAGTTGGAGATGCAAGATAGAACCACTGCTGTATGTGAGCCTCCTTCCTCACAGGCTCCTTGTTATCTTAAAAATGCTATTTTAGCAGCCTGTCTATTACCAGTTTCCTCGGACAGCAGCCTATGCTCTCATCCTTACTCTATCCCCTCTGTGGTAGGAACACTACTTTAACTCCTCTCTCAATGTGTTAGGTTAGTTTTCCCTTCAAATATATTGAAACATTCTTCAAAAATTCATTGGCACAGGTGACTAAGTGCTCAGGCTGTTAATGTAACTTCCTCATTACTCGAGTCAAAAAGCAGACATGAGAAGGAGATTGGAGGTGATAGGGAGGTGGTGGTTCACAGAACAGCTGTCTGGTGAATCATGATTAGTAATAAAAGCAAGGGAGATTTACTCAATCCAAACTCAAACTACCAGGGAAATTGCCTAAGTCTGGCCCACCTCTGAAAAACTTACATAGTCTTATAACACTGGAACCTGAAATGTTGAAGGTGGGGATGGGCAACGCATTGGAACATGAACCTGAGTTATCCTTCATACTTTTGGTAGTGGTGGTTGCTTACTGAGAGGCATTTCCCTTTCCTGGGAGATTAGAGAATAAACTGCCTATGGCCAGTCAGCAAGAAGATAAAGTGAGTATATATGTTCTGTGTCCCCTAAGAACTGTACCTCGAAGATAAATGAAGTCAACTGTGTTTTGAGTACAATGTCTTCAAGCCTGGTAATTTAAATCTCTTCCAATCTGTACAAGAGAATTTCTTCATAAATGAGATACCTTCAAAGTGGAGAAAGAAATGCTACCTCCATTAGAAAAAGAAAAATTCAGAAGAACTAATTATGCTTGACTTTCTGTGAATATATGCTTTTGTGTTACTAATGGTCAGTATCACCCAACTGGCCATTGGCGGAGTCAAGATGCAGCAGGAGCAGTACCCAGAATAGTCTTGCCAAAAACAGTAGGATGTGGACGCTCAGGCCCACAGTATCCTTCTACATGAGTGTGGAGGGAGGGGTCAGCAGATTCTCACACATACACCAAACACTGGGGTAGAGTCAGGTCACAGAAATGTCATGGCAACAGTGCTCAGGCCCACAGCAATACTTTGGTTGAACAGATGAGCTCAGGCCCTAGTAATAGCAATTATCCTGCCATCACATAGTAACTGACCATGGCAGAATGGGCAGCAGACACAGAAGCTGCCTCTAGAAGGAATGCAGGCCCAAGGGGCAGCAGTGGCCAGCTGGCAGAGATATGGGGTCAGCTCTGAGAAGCAGTTGTAGTCTGGTGGTAGAAGAATGGGTAGCGAAATATGTAGAAGTAAAAGTCAAGAACAATTCACTGATTACTATGATATAAAATTGTTTGGTCCCTCCACATTGCTGAAAATACAACACCCAACGATTATTGTACAACTTCTTCCCAGAAAAAGCTTAGAAGACCAAGGGTTGGCATTGTTGAGAGGTAAATGTGCCTAATCAGCCCATAAAGAAGAAGGCCACAGTCCCTTAGAGGTCTCTCATTGGACAAAGGATGTATTCCACCTTCCACATACCAAGGAATACTAATGGGAAGCAGTACTGGGCAAATATTCCTGACATATGATGAGGATCGTTAGTCACTGCAAGGAGTAACATAATCTTTGTTGCTGCCCTGAGATTCCTAGCTACTTTTGCATATAGTCACCATTTTATATTGAGAGACACTGTGAAATGCAAAGATTTGACATCACCCACCACATAGATCCATTCATCTTTATGATCATACGTGTCCTTCCTGGGTCTCTTCCAGAGTCAATCACAACTTTAAGGAACTGTTATGCAATTTTGTTTCACTTGTGTTTAGGGTTTTTTGTTTTGTTTTGTTTTGTTTTATGCTCTTCCTTTAAATGCTTCCTGTAGCAAGCTTCTTGAATACTAGAGGCAAGGCCAGAGGTGGAAGATAAGTGGAGGATAAGGTGGGCTAGGTGTCACACGGCATGAGGAGGGAGATCATAGATCCATCTAAATTTCTTATTTTTTCATGTTCATATATGTGTTTCCTTAGAATTATTCTCTAGTAATTTCAGCTGTTCATGCTTTATCTCCTAAATTAGACTCAAATTCTCTAAACTTGATCTGGAACACTTTTGCATCCATAGTGCCAAGAATAATTCTGGACACACGACTAGTATTAAGTAAAAGTCACAATAATTCAACTGTTTTCTCACCCTGGAACATCCCCCTCAATATGTTGCCTCCCTTCTCCCATTAATGGGGTCTCCCACTAGAGACCCAGTATCAAAAGAGTGGTGGAAAGTCCTCTAGAAGATCTTAAAAACTTACCATCAAGGGATGGAGTATGGTAAGAGCAATATCTTGACCTCTCCCCCCAATCCCATATATGTTCATCTAATCTCTCCTTAAAAGTTATTGAGACATTCTTTAGACTTGTTTGGCTCAGGGAACAAAGGACTCATACTGTTGATGCCACTTCCTCATCACTTGAATACACAGGCAGCCAGAATGATCTGAGGGATTGGAAAGGTTGAAGATTCAGCTAGTAGATTACAACAGGTAACACAGGCAAGGGAGACTCTCGGGTGAATCAACTAAAAGTATTCCCAATGTTTTTCTTTGCTGAATATTCTTCCCCTGTTATGGCTAAGTAAATCACCTTTTCTTAACTGCTGAATGACATTTTATTCTAATATTGAAAGTAAACTACTGGAGGGCAGATCCAAACCAGAATACCCTCCTTATGATAATTTATTTACCTTGCATATTTATTCTAAGATAAATAATTTCAATTCAGCAAACATTAAGTACCTATGAGAGGTACTATATACTACAAAGTGCAAACCTGATAGCTGATATACACCATAAACCAGGTAAATCAAGTAAACAAGCATTCGTTAAGGGCTTACTCCAGGCACTTTGCTATGCACAATAAATTTATATATTGTGTGTATATTATATATAATGAATTTATCCTCAGATAAACTAGCAATCTAATGCACTAATCTTTCCTAAATTGTAAATGAGCTTCTTCTCCCAGTGATATACCTTACCCCAAAGAATAGTGGCTATTAAGGAGACAATGGATTAGTCAGACTATTTGGCAGCCTTTAAATCACATCACAAAGAAGGCCACATAACCTGCCTAGATAAGAGGCTAGCAAAGATGCTAAAACTGCCCTAATTAAATTTTATCTGATTAGGCAATTATTCTGTCCAATAGGATTAATCATTATATATCAGCAGCAGGAAACTCAGGTATTTCCATCCTGCCATCTTCAATAACTCTAGTTTTTTTCATTGTTTAGGTCCAATTTTGTAATTTCACTGGTATAGGAAGTTCCAGTGTGGACACTCTCTCTGTCAGGGCAGATCAACAATTTATTTGTAGTATATGGTTACACTTGTTACAATATGTAATGGACAGTTGTAGAACATGTGAAGAGCAGTGAGATGCTATATAAGCTAATACTGGAACCAAGGTCTATCTAAATCCAAGGCTAGCTATCATCTACTAGGCATACTGTAGTAATTCCTTAGTAACATTATATCCATTGTGAAACTACTTATTTGTAATCAGATCATTATTGGTAGCAACAATTTTTGTTCACTGTCAAAAAATAAGCTAGTTATTATGTTGTTGTTAAATTAAGACTGAATGACACATAGATAATATGGAGTGTCTCAAGTCACAGCTGAATGATATCAATTATTATGCTCCAAACTACTAGTGATGAATTATGACTTGGCAACTGTTCTGTGGATGAGAGCACAGGCTGAGCACAAATTCCATCAAGTCAAAAACATTTGAACTAATTTTCAAAATAGCAGAGGTTAAATATGGAGTCAAATAACAAACACAAATTGGAAAGATTTTTCATATTATTCAGTGCATACTTAAGGTCATGTAAATAGGTAATGGTGAATGGATTATTTAAAAATAAACAGGAAATGATCATATTACTATCTGCAGAGAAAATCAAAAGCAACCCACAAATCCACATCTTTCCAGGCTCTTGTCTATTCAATGATGTCTACCTATTAATTTTTAATGATGTTATAAACTTAATATTAAATATAAATACATAAAATTAAACTTACTACTCAATTATTTACATTGAACAAGATAATTTCAATGTATAAAATGTCATAACAGGTGTTCAGACTCCCTCTGACTCTCCATCAGGACCCTTTGTCCATTTATTTAAATTCAATTTTCCTCTTATAGAAACATAAGTACATATCTATTCTTACATTTCTTTTTTTGCTTTATTTTGTATAGTTCTCATATTTCTTCATATTCCTTATACTTATGGATTAAATTACTGTAATATAATTATTGTATAATTATATTACAATATATTATAATGAAATCACATTGCATAATATAATTATAATATATATTCCACAAGTATAAGGAATATGAAGAAATGTAATTATAGTATATATACACATATAAAAATACTATATACAAATGTGCGTACATGTGTATACATATACCAAAAGCTTTTATTCCTCATAATTCATTTTTCTTAATTATAGAGTAGCATTATACTGTATTAATTAAGCTCTCCTCCCTCTCACTCTGATCCCTTCTTCTAATTGAAAAGTAAATAAGAAAAATAAAACCTTTGTAATAAATATATATAGTCAAGCAAAAGAAATTTTCATAAACATTATTTCTGAAAATATGTGTCTCATTCTATTCCTTGTGTTCATCACATCTATGTCAGGAGATGAAGATTATTCTTCATTATCAGTCCTCTGAAGAAATGATTGGTCATACACTGATCATAATCCTTAAGTCTTTCAAAGTTTAACAGAGGATCTTGAATTGATATGGTCCCTCTACTGAACTCTTCGTTGTTCAGTCATTCTCCAGAAAGCAACAAAGGTACGCTCAGCGAAAGTTCCTAATACGCAATCCATTTCATTATTAAAAGAGAGAGAAAAAAATTTTGTTGTAGAAGTCAGGCATTCTTTGTCTTTGCTAAGAGCTACAGTCATACAAGAAACAAACAAAAAAGAATGCTTTTTTATTATTTCTTCATTTGTCTTGAACACCATGGACTAAATATAATTCTTTGACAAATACCTATAGTAGCATATGATAGTGGAGAGAAGACTGACTTTGGAATCAGAAAGGCCTCAATTGAAATCCTTCCTTCACCTCCTATTGACCCTGGACAAGTCACCTAAACTCTCACTGCCCTAGGGTAACTCTTTTGGACAACAGGTTAAAGAGGAACTGCAAATCTGGATGGGCATGATCCCATATGAGGAGTTCCCTACACCAATGATAAATGTTCTTTATATTCATATCTAGTTAGTTCCATAGTTGTATATCAGGTTAAGTATAAAATAATTCTCTCTTCTCTCTATTTTGGTTGGGATTGTATATAGGGATGATTATGTAACTATATGTGGAGTATCATACTTATATTATCAAAACTCAGCAAATATTTAATAAGCAACAACTATGTGCTAGGCACTGTGTGATACTCCTAGATAAGCTTTTTTTTTGGTTGAGTAGAGCCTTTCTAACTGTGGTGTTAATGTGATTAAAACTCTTCTCCACCCATTAATCCCCTTAATAGGGCTCAGGTGGAGCTAGTTAAGGGAAGCTTGATTAGGGGAGGCTTGTTTGTAGGAAGGCCTACACCTTTTTGCTAATTAGGTCACTAGAGATGCGAAGCATTCAAGGACTCTAAAAAGGGTATATATACTCGGAGGGTAGCCATTAAACATTCAAGTTCTCAGGACTTCAGGAAGGGAGGATGAAGGCAAGCAGACAACTAGGATTTGTGACGGAGTGTTTATGAGAAGGCACCAGCAGAGGGGAAGGTTATAGGATGGCTTGCCCTGCTGCTTCAATATAGTGTTTTAATTTCCTTCCTGTTATAATGAAGCGGACTTACTTGTTTAGGGATACAATTGCTGCCATGTCGAATTAGAGTTAATTGTTTGGGGATTTGATCCTCTGGTGTCTGAATGAATGTTTTACTTCTTCTGCCTTCTATATAAAGAGCCTCTTATATTCTGCGATACAGAACTATACAGGCATATTCATGGTCACTATTGATATTGCTACACTTGCCTTGTGGATACACTAACATGGAAGGCTAATAACAGCTTACAGCTACATGACACAGTGGCTAGAGTACTGGGCCTGAAATCAGGAAGATGAGTTCAAATCTGGCCTCAGATACTATAGCTACATGACTCTGGGCATATCATTAAATACTATTTGTCTCAGTTTCTTTATATGGAAAATGGAGATGAAAATGGCAAACCACTCCAGCATCTTTGCCAATAAAACTCCAAATGTAGTCACAAAGAGTTGGACATGCCTGAAATTACCAAACAACAAATACTGACATCTGAAAATACTATCCTTAGATGATATGTCCTTCACCTGGAAAAAGAACTTGCAGTTGATTGAGTAAGACCAGGGAGAGATCTAGCTCTCCTTTGAATAAACTATGTTGACATGGATCTGTATTGTGCTATTACCAAAGAGGTTGTGTGATGGCTTAGCTTAAAATGAACTATTCTATGCAGTGGTTCATCCATTCTTCTGCTTTCCAGAAATCTTAACTCCCACGCTACTCAGCCAAAAATTATATTACTGTTTGTGCTCAATTGATTTCAGTAAGATATATCCAGGCAGGTATGCATACCTACACAAACATACACATATAAATAAACTATACAACTATAAATACAAATTTATTTCAATGTGGTATGTCTAAGAGTACATACAGAGTCTCACTATACTTTAACCATCTGTTTACATGTGTCAACAAAACATATCAAACATGCACATACGTGCTTTTATCTCATTCGACATGTCTAATTGTAAACATTTATATACATACAAATGTCCATATGGCATATCAAACACTGCCCAAACATGGACACACAAGCTATACTTGATAGGTGGTCATATCCAATGCATGTTTTATATCAGGATAGCAACATTGATATTTTTCAGTCTGCTGCTTAGTGAATATATGCAAAGATAATCCTCATATTCCAAAGAACACATTTCTGTAGCTCCGATATTATGCCCAATTTCTGATATGTGATTTATTAGCAATTTCATATAAAGCCTGAACAATGGCATATATACGCATTATTCAAACATCTATGGAAGAAGAGCCCTGCTTGTCCACTTTACCACCAGGAGCACATCTATGATAACTTAGATTTGGTTTATTCTCAAATCAAAATTTTATCCTGTCAGTGTTTTCATTAGATTTGCTGTGTTGGCTTTATACCTGATTTTGAGAAGCTTAAAAAAATCTATGTACCCTGGAAGCATTACATAGGCAGTAAAGAATAATAATAAAGTTTGGGTCTCCAACTTGGCACAATAAAAGAAAATTCCAAAGTGCGCCCCTAATCTAAACAAAAACTGACTGCCAAGCTTTATCTGTTGATTAAAGGCAAGGTACCTTGTAGAGAAAGCACTTAGATTTAGAGACACTGATTTCAATGGGAGTTCTGTCATTATCTTACTCTATGATCTTGGCTAAATCATTTATCATCTCTATTCTTTGCCTTCATCATCTATAGGCTTAGAAGACTGCCAGGTAAATTATCCTGCTTCCCACTCCAGCAAATGTCAGAATAAAACATCCATTAGCGAATGAAACAATATCAACAGAGTTTCACATATGAATATTCTTCTCTTTAGATACTAAACTTGACTTTTACTTACCCATAGCTAGTCTTCAAAGGACATGATGTAAGAGAACAGTAAGATGCATTCTCTTCCTCTCACATCACAATGCTCAAAGTTTATAATAACAAGGATTCAGGAATTCAAATATTCCCATTAAGTGTACTTTTGTGGATATCTGCCTCAACTCCATAATCCTGACAAAAATATTTTCTAGAGCAAGACAATGTCTCTCTTTATGGCCTCAGAGGCACACTGGAATCCAGGTGTCCCCCTTCCCTATGTTAAAGCATCTAGGAGAACACTGGAATTCTTCTAGTCAATCAAGAATCATTCAATAAGCTTTTATTACATCAGGGACTGCAATAGAAAAAGAAAGACAACAATTATTAGTTATTGGATGCCTGATATTAATTATTATATTTAGCTAGCCCTTCATTGGCTCCATTTTTAAAAAGCTAACCATAACAAGTTTGTCACACTTTCCAGCAAGTTTCACTTACTAATCAAGCAAATAATCTAAGCTTGGTATGTAAATGGACAGAGTGACAGATTCATATCCTGATTTATACACTTAATAGTTGTGTGACCCTGGACAAATAACTTAATCCCTCTGATCCCAGAGGCTTCCTCCTATATAAAATAGAAATGATAACAGCTTCTACTTCCCAGTATTATTTTGACGATCAAATGAGTTAGTAAAGTGTTTCACAAATCACTATAAGCAAGTCAGGTGCTATTATTACTATACCTTGAGTTTAGGAAACACTATTTACTTTTTTCCCCCCACTATCAAAGCATTCTGGTCTGTCTGCCTTCTACAGTGTAGAGTCATGTAATTCTGCCTCCAGTACATGAATAATATCTATCCTACCTACCTTCCAGCAGCTTTGTAAAAGCACATTTTAAAAGTCTAAAAAATTATAGAGTGCCATGAAAATGCAAAGCATTATATGTAGCATTTAAGGGGACCTTCTAAGTTTAATAATAGCCTCCCAAATAGGGTCAACATTCTCACTGAGTCTAAAATGAGAATCATATCCATTCCAGGCCCTCCAGCAAAATCTCCAGCTCAGATCAACTTCCCAGGCATGGAGTCTGACAGACTAGAAGTTAGAAAGAGGCAGCTTATGTATGGTCAGAAGCAAACTTGTGATAATCCCTAACTCTCACCAGTCTGACAGTTAAGCTCCTCCACCTGACACCCAGGCTCATCTCATACTACTGCCCTCCACATCCTGTCAATCAGTACCACCACTCCCTTCCCCTTCTGGAGATGAGGTTAACAATCAACAGGGGAAAAAAACAGGACTCACAGGGCAAAGAATTCTTCTGAGGAAATAGGATATAGTGCTACTTGTGATCCAAGAGAGCAAATGGGATGCCAAACTAAGTCAAGTCACAGTTGACAGGACAACCCAACCACAGGGCCAGAAAGAGGGCAGAAAGGGAGTTTATAGCAATAGCTCCAGAGCCAACAAAGACAGCTGCAAATGTCAGGCTGGTGAGAGGACCATTTGTCTCAAGTAACTTTTCAGCCCATAATTGTCCAGTTATGGTGACAGGCTGCTAGCCATGACCCTCCTTTGTCCTATCACATCACGGTCACCGTAGCACATGTCTGCACAGTCAGCTAGACTGTGTGCCATTGCTTGCACTTTTTCCACCATGACGCTTTTGCTCACACTATTCTTTATGCCTAGCATGCCTTCTCCCCATTTTCTGAAATATGATTGATCCTTTTAGACCCAGTTTAAATGAGAGCTCCTCCATAAAGCCTCCACTGATGTTCCCAGTCGAAAAAATCTTCTTTTCTTCCTCAGTCTTTGCAAAACACTTTGCCCTCTCTTTTCTTTCCGTATGCAATCCTGTAAGACTTGTCCCTATGCAATCCTGTAAGACTTGTATCTACATTGTATAGTGTTGCATATTTACATATATTTAATAAATCAATAAATATTTATTAAGCACCTTTATCAGACACTGTCTTAAGTACCTGGGATACAAAAAAAAAAAACAAGACAAAAGACAATCCCTGGCCTCAAGGAGTTTACTATGGAATGGGGGGGGGTGCGGAGAATAATATGCAAATAAATACATGCAATGCAAGCTATATATAGGATAAATAGGAAATAATTAGCAAAAAGATTGGAATAAAGAGGGTTTAGGCAAGGCTTCTTATAGAAGGTGAGATTTTAGTTGGAACCTAAAGAAAGCCAGGGAGGTCAGTAGTCAGAGCAGAGGAGGAAGAGTGTTCTAGGCAAGGGACAGTCAGAGAAAATGCCCAGAACCAAGAAAAGGGGTGTCTTGTTCATGGAACATCTAGAAGACCTGTGTCACTGGATCAAAGAGTGTGTGTGTGTGAGCTAGTAAGGTCTAAGAAGACTGAAAAGTAGAAGGGGACAAGGTTATGAAGGGCTTTGAATGCCAACTACAACATTTTATATTTTCTACCAAAAGCAATAGGAAACCATTAGGGTTTATTGAGTGGGGATGGGGAATAACACGTTCAGACCTACATTTTATGAAAACCACTTTAGTGGCTGAATGGAGAATTGATTGGAGTGGGAAAAGAATTAAGACAGACCCACTAGCAGGGTATTGTGGTGATCAAGGCATAAGGTGAAAAGGGCCTACACTAGAGTGGGGGCTGTCCCAGGGGATAGAGATGGATGCATTTGAGAAATGCTGGAAAAGTGAAATCAATAGGCTAAAGCAACAGCTTGGATACCGGGAGTGAGCGATATTGAGGAACCCAGGATGACTCCTAGGTAGTGAAGCTGGGAGGATGATATTGCCCTCTACATTAATAGAAAAGGTAGGAGGGTGGAGAATTTAGAGGGTAAGATAACGAGTTCTGCTTTAGACATGAGTTTAAGGTGTCTATTGGACATCCAGTTCCAGATGTCTGAAAGGCAGTTGGAAATGTAAGGTTGGAGGTCAGTACAGAGATTGGGACAGGAAAGGTAGAATTAAGAATTATCAGCATAGATAAGGTACTTAAATCCATGGCAGCTGATGAGATCACCAGGTGAAGTAGTGTAGAGATAAAAGAGAAGGCCAGGACAGAACCCTGAGGGATACCTAAGGTCAGAGGTACAATCTGGAAGATGATTCAGCAAAGGAGATAAAGAAGGAGCAGTCAGATTCTTCCTCCCCAATTTAAGCTCCAGGAAGGTAAAGAGCATGTGTTAATTATCCTTGGGTTTCTACACACACACACACAGCCCCTCAGTAAAATGTTTCCCAATTAGTTGTACAGAATCACGGGATTCCAGAGATGGAAGCAACCTCAGCATTAAACCTACCCCTTGTATCAGGAGGGCAGAGTTTATAATCTCAAAGAGGATCATAAACATGTCTGAAAGGTTCGGAATCGCCGGATAGAAGAAACTCTCAAAGTAGAAGGCAGAAGAATCAAAACATTTATTTAGGCTCCACAGTAACCAACCCATGAACCAGAAGCCCCATTTTGATATGTTGATCGAAATCTTCCAGGCCCAATAAGTACGCCTTGCAAGAGTAACCAGGAGGCTACAGAGAAGCATGATTGCGTAAAGCAAAATCATGCTTCCCCCTCGATGGTAATAAGATTACCCACTGGCCTGAAGTCTTTGTTCAGCTTCCTCCCGTAGATCAGCTCTGCTACTGGCAGCTCCTGCCTCAGCTGTGTCTGTGTCTGTAACTGACGTAACTGCCGTAACTGCCTCTGTAACTGCCTCTGGCTCCAACTGTCGCTGTAACTGTCGCTGTAATGGCCTGAAGTCTTTGTTCAGCTTTCTCCCGTAGGTTAGCTCTGCTACTGGCAGCTCCTGCTTCAGCTGTGGCTGTAACTGACGTAACTGTCGTAACTGTCGCTGGCTCCAACCGGAAAAGGAAAAGAGAGCTCTTCAAGCTGTCCTCTCCCCTCTTATAGAGTTTTTGACATCATCAAGCTCCGCCTGAATGACCAGGGCTGATTGGTTCTTGACTTGGCCCCTCCCCCTAGCATAGCCGTTAACACCTCCCCTCAGCCAGCCCCATGACTCATCACACAGGAAGTTGTCTGCTTCCTGGAATGCTCTTCCGGGGCAGGAAGCCCAAAGCCCCGGAAGAGCAAGCCACAGTGTCCAGAGGCTCAATGAGGTAAGCTGAGTCATTCAAAGAAAACAAAGACCATTCTGGTTACACTCCACCCCTTGTTATAGGATACATAATCTAATCAGCCATGTATCCTAGAACATACATTGTGATTCAATTACAAAGGAAACTAAAACATATCATTCACAATAAAGCAAAACATATCATTCAGTGACATTCCCAAACATTGGTTAACGATTCAAATGCGATCCACCCCTAGATCCCAGCAAAATAATCTCTTCAATCAATCATCCCCAAAATAATTATTAATAATTCAAATGTCCACCCCTAAATCCTTGTATCCATTACATAGGATCAATAATATCATAACAATAAAACAACACAGCAAGGATAACACAAAATAAGTAAACAGAACACTATCATCATTTCCACCCCCCTTGAACGATTGGGGCTCAAAATCTTGGGGTGAGGGGTGAAGGTCTCATTTTCCATAGCTTCTTCATGCTGAAATTGGATGTAGAGATGGCCCTGCCCCCAAAAAGTCCCATTCCAGAGGTCATTTCTTTAACAAGCTGGCAGGAATTCCAAGAATGCTACATGCTTAGGCAGTCACCGGAAAGTGCAGGGTGCTTAAGCCTGAAGGAAACAAAACTAGCAACAAGGTTAGCCAAAACAAAGGACAAAAAGAATAGACAAGTATGGACTATAATTCTTCAAATAAAATCATCTCAAGTTTGGTTGAGATTTCAGTTATGCAAAGATCCAACATCAGAGCCAAACTCAGGTGGGAAATGTTTCTTTTCAAAAGGAACATAATGAGGAAGCCAAGAGGATCCCACCCTAGATATAGACTAAGATTGTCCTCCCAGCCTTTCCCCAAATGTACAAGTTTTCATCCGTTAATCACACAAGGTCACCTTCAGTCTGAGTGGCTTGTAGGCTTGCAGGAGCAGTTCTTATTTCCCTATTTCTCGTGTTATCAAGTCCTCTATACATTCTGTATAATTCATTGGTTGGAATTCCATCTATCATTTCAAAACCTACTCCTGCTCTCAATAAAGCAGTAAACATTTCTTTCCTTGTTACTCTCCTTTGGCGCCAAGTTTGCTGGTTATTCACCCTTCTCTCTCGAGGAGATCTATCCCCTCCCCAGTCACCTAAGTCATGTAACTGTAAAATCTTATTTATCACTGTTGTAAGACGGCTCCCTACTTCTCCAAGTAATAAATTCAAAATTAGTTGTTTATAAGCAGGGGGAGCTGTCCTAATTATTAAATTCCTATGAGGCAGTTCCATTGAATCATTGTAATATTTGTCTGCAGTTCCTGTCATAATGGCAGTCTTCATTACCTCCTCCTTTAGTCTCATGATACAATCTCTAAGTGAATACCAGGGTCTGTGCTCAGTGGGCCACATAGAATCAGTAGCATATCTCTTATTGCATCCCACAGCGGCTAATGCCAACAGAGTAGTCCTGCTATCACCATCTCCTTGCTGATGATGTTCCCTAAAAGCTTGTTGAACTAGAGGATCATGGCTGATACCTATGAATCTCATGCAGTCTGTCCCATCTACTGATATTCCACCGGCCCCTTGATCACTGAGTCTTACCATCCAAGATATCAATGGTTCTCCTATTCTTTGGCTGAATCTACTCAAAATATCTGTGACCTCTTGCGGTGAGAAATCTTCCTGAATTTCCCTTGTAACTGAATCTTCACCTCGGGTTTCTGTCTTCCTCCTTTGTATGGGTCGAGCCCTTGTCTGATCATTTAACCATCTCCTATTCTCTGTGTGAGGCACATCCTGAACCCCAGTAGTGTTTTGTGCCTCAGCCCCTAACATTGTCTCATTCTCTCCCCACTCACTTCCTCTGCCACCATGGCTAGGACGAAGCAGGCAGTCAGGCTCTTTCTGGGCTGGGTTGAAATACACTCTGGGCTTTTTTGGTCTCCTGTTGCTCTTAGCCACATTAATAGAAAAGTTCTCATTTGAGTCAGTTTGGTCTTCTGCTATCTGAGATTTCCCTTCTTCCTGTGGGGTAGGAGTGCCCCCATGTCTTTCACTTAATCTCAATCTTTCGTATAATAGCCGGTAGGCTGATAACACTATCCAGCTTTGCCTAGATAGTGATGCCCCTGACTGAATCCCAACTTCTCGTAAACACTTTTCCAAATCCCTAGGATCTCCTCTCCGTAGCCTTGGTTCCCAGTTTTCACAGGGTCCAGCTTTTTTAGCCAATTCTTTTGCTAGGGAGGAATAAAATGGATCCTCCCATCCTGGGATATTCATCTCTTCCTCTGAAATTGTTCTGCTTCTAAATAGAGATCTTATACCTAGCGATCCTGTTCGTGACGCCAAATGTATCAGGAGGGCAGAGTTTATAATCTCAAAGAGGATCATAAACATGTCTGAAAGGTTCGGAATCGCCGGATAGAAGAAACTCTCAAAGTAGAAGGCAGAAGAATCAAAACATTTATTTAGGCTCCACAGTAACCAACCCATGAACCAGAAGCCCCATTTTGATATGTTGATCGAAATCTTCCAGGCCCAATAAGTACGCCTTGCAAGAGTAACCAGGAGGCTACAGAGAAGCATGATTGCGTAAAGCAAAATCATGCTTCCCCCTCGATGGTAATAAGATTACCCACTGGCCTGAAGTCTTTGTTCAGCTTCCTCCCGTAGATCAGCTCTGCTACTGGCAGCTCCTGCCTCAGCTGTGTCTGTGTCTGTAACTGACGTAACTGCCGTAACTGCCTCTGTAACTGCCTCTGGCTCCAACTGTCGCTGTAACTGTCGCTGTAATGGCCTGAAGTCTTTGTTCAGCTTTCTCCCGTAGGTTAGCTCTGCTACTGGCAGCTCCTGCTTCAGCTGTGGCTGTAACTGACGTAACTGTCGTAACTGTCGCTGGCTCCAACCGGAAAAGGAAAAGAGAGCTCTTCAAGCTGTCCTCTCCCCTCTTATAGAGTTTTTGACATCATCAAGCTCCGCCTGAATGACCAGGGCTGATTGGTTCTTGACTTGGCCCCTCCCCCTAGCATAGCCGTTAACACCTCCCCTCAGCCAGCCCCATGACTCATCACACAGGAAGTTGTCTGCTTCCTGGAATGCTCTTCCGGGGCAGGAAGCCCAAAGCCCCGGAAGAGCAAGCCACAGTGTCCAGAGGCTCAATGAGGTAAGCTGAGTCATTCAAAGAAAACAAAGACCATTCTGGTTACACCCCTATATCTGAATAAGAATCCTCTCCACAACATATCCATCAGTGCCCCCTCCAGGGGTTGGAAAATACTATTTCCATAAACAGCTAGTTCCATTTTTAGCTATAATTTTTTGAAAGTTTTTTCTCTATGTCAAGCCTAAATCTAACTCTTTGAACTGTCTATCATGCTGGTCAATAAACATTTATTAAGTGTTTTTTGTATACCAGATTTTGTGCTAAATACTAGAAAACAACAAAAGGCAAAAGACAATCCCACCTCTCAAGGAGCTAATAATTTAATAGGGGAGTTAACAGGAAGGCCACTATATACAAACAAAATATAGGCAGGATAAATTTTTAGATAATCAATAGAATGAAGGCACTAGAGTTAAGGGGAGTAAGAAAAGCCTTCTAAAAGGCATGATTTTAGCTGGAACTTGAAAGAAGCCAGAGAGAAACTAAGAGAAAGAGGTCAGGAGAGAGAATATTACAGCCATGGGGAAAAGACAGTGAAAATCCTTGTAGTCAGAGGTGAGGTGCCTTGTGCAAGAAACAGCAAGGAAGCCAATGTCACTATATCTATTTATTGAATCATAACACTTTGGTACTGCATGTAGAGGCTTTTAATGACTACAGTATCAAACTGCTACAAACTAGAGGATTAGACTATTACAAACTCCATTCAAATAATCATTAGGAAAAAAATCATTTTAAAAGGTAAATGTGATTCACAGTTTAAAGACTAAAATCATCTCCTTTCCTTCCATTATTATTTTAAACACATTTTAAAAATAGCAGTCATTTACCATAATCTCCCCCAGAAGATCATGCAATATTATTACTGCAATATATTCATTTGATCTGGACTCTGGATTCTAGAGCAATTAAAATGTATTTATTTTAGTTAGGGTATGTAGGGGGAAGATGGTTCTTAATGCTTCTAGCACATAGCATTAGCATCAGAGTACATGTAGGGCAGTAGGGTATAAGAAGACTGGAAAGGTAGGAGGAGGTTATGTTGTAGAAGTTTTGAATGACAGAGGATTTTATATTTAGTACTAGAAGTAATAGATTGGCTGTTGGAGTTTCTGGAACAGAAGAGTGACTGTTAGATCTGTGCTTTAGGAAGATTATTTTAACAGCTAAATAGAGGATGGATTGTACTGAGGAAAGACTTGAGTCCAGGAAACCAACCGCTAGGCTTATTGCGTAGTCCAGGCATGAGGTGATGGGTGTCTGCACTGCTACCCTTTGGGGCCTAACAGAATGTCTCATACCAAGTCCACTTAAATACAAATCTACTAAACGTATGAACAAGCAGAGGACAAATCCATTAAGCAGAATTTTAAAAAATAATTATTGAATGAACGTTTTGCAGAGAATGCAAATACTCTTTCTTTCAGAGCATCTAGCTCCCAGAAACAGAAGGAGCCAATATGGCAAATCTTTTTCTGGAGGCTCCAGAAAGAGGATCATAAAGCAAAGAAGAAAATGAATGCTGTTTGGGGAGCTGGGGAAAGACCCAGCACTAAAATTAAATATACCAAAGACAAGAGCTCAGTTAAGAGCTTTGTTAACTCTGAAAGGTTTCTCATTATCATCTGCCCACTCATTTCTTCACTGGGATCAATGACTTGTTCCAGGTTTTATTCCTAAAGGAATAAAAAGAGAAGACTATTCTAATGAATGTTACTCTCTGCATAAATGCTTAATGAAGTCTTTAATTTTGGAGCTAATGGCCTTAGGGCCATCAAAGAAGAACACAGATTAAGAAAGAGTTTGAAGAGCTCAGATACTGAAGAGCTGTGCTTGTTTGCTCTGGGTTTCCCATTTCCTTCTGTGGTCTAGTGAGCCTTACTGATGAGGGAAGTAGCAGGGTTCTAGTTTGTCAATCAGGTCTTAATGTTCATTAAAACTGGATTTGAAAATTACTCTGTAGTTGCATGCCAATTATTATTCCAAGGGATCTTTGTGAAAATATAAGTATTAGCGAATGATACGGATGAGGTGGCGATAGCTATTTTTGATCCACTTGCTTCTTGATCTTAGAGGAAGTTTACCATTCTTTTAACCCTTGAACATTGTCACAAAGGGGACTATGCATCAAGGGGCAGGGGGGCTGGACTAGTAACCTCAAGCATTGTTTCCAACTTCCAAAATTCTATTATTCTGTAACTCTGCTGAACATGTTAATACTCAAAAGAGGAATGATCCAAACATCTTTTCCATTTCTCAAAGGGCAGTTTTGTTGGCAAATTAGTATGTCAGTGCATTCATTGAATATTATTATTAGTTAGTTCAAATTCACTTGAAATACAATGTAGTGCTTTAAAAAAATTCAGCAGGAATAGGAGAAAAATATTGTAAAGCATTATGTTCTGACTGGACAAACTGATATAGAACTGAACATTTCCAAAACAAAGGGGACGTTCTGTTCCTGCGCCTGGGGAAATTAGACTTATAAATTTTTTTTGGAGAATGAATGCTGTAAAATGTAAACTCCTCGAGGGCAAGCATTATTATTATTGTTTATTTTTGCATCTCCAGCTCTTGGCACAACTTCCTAATACACAGTCTATTTAATCAATGCTTAATGAATTAAGTAAAACTGAATTTTCTAGTAAGTCTTAATTTAGCCTTTCTTCTTTCCTCACTACTTCCCTGAACAGGTATAAAATCCTTACCAGGAATGGGGAAACCTGTGGCCTGGAGGCCACATGTGGCCCTCTAGGTCCTCAAATATAGCCCTTTGACTTAATCCAAACTTCTGTAGCAACAATCCAGCTAGCAGCAGCTGTTGAGGTATAAAATGCAACAAGACCAGCAACAAGGGCTGACAGCGCAGATTCTGGGATCTGCTTTACTAAGGAAAGTAATGTTAATGGGTTAACAATCTTATTTCAATCCAACATACAAATATCATTCACTTGGTTCAGGGGAAAAAGCTAATACCCCGAACTTCAGAGCAAATACAAAAAAAATTACAAACATACATTATAAACAGACCAAATACAATTCATAGTTACCAAGGAACCATCAACATCTGGGTTGAGCCGGGAGGCTCTTAGTGCTGCTGCCCAGAGTCCCACACCAACACTCCTCCAGGAGTGAGAGCCTCAAGCAAATAGCTCTGTTCTCTCTTTTTATGCACTCTTTAGCCATTATCAAGCTTCATCTGAGACCAGAACTTAGGTCCTACTATTGGCTCTGGTCTTAGCCACTCCCCTTAGGGCCCTGAGGGCTTCATGCCTACATAGGCTTAGTACCTAGTAGATAGGGGTTTTGGCCTGGAGCTTTGTACCTAGTAAGGCTCAATCAAAGACACTTAATTCATTTGCATTCTAAAACAGTATAAAAAGTCCCAACTTAATTAACATTACACTAGTTGTTAATTACACACTACACAAGTGATGAGTTGTAGAAAGAAAAGTTTGGAGATAGGGTGGGGTATGGTGAAGCCCTTTGAAGCCAGAAGGGATAGTAAAGAGAAAGGCTACCTTGGACAGAGATTATTAAATCAGAGAGAAGGTAAGAGGTGGGATTGCATAAAGAGAAGCTTCAACTATTTCGTATTAGCTAAGGAGTTTCTCTATTAACCATCACACACATACGTGTGTGTGTGTGTGTATAAATATATATGTGTGTGTGTGTATACATATACACATATACATATATGCATGTGTGTATATACATACACATATCTATGTGGAGAGAGAGAAGTATAACTACTAGAGAGCAGAATCCTTGCAACTACCCAGTAAATAACTCACTTCATGAGCTACTGTAAGCATCTTCTGGCGTCTGTCCAGAATCCAAGCCGAATGTTACTTCACAGTCACAGCAGTGAGCAGATCAAGAACATTTTTACTGGAGTAGGAGATATTCTCCCAGCTCCTTTCAACCCCAGGACAGATGAGTACATACTAAGGATTCATTATCCTATTAAAACAACCCTCTTGTCTCTCACATAAAGAGAATCAACATGGCTCAAGTAAATTTCTTCTCTTACATTATCTATAGGCCGAGTATAAAGAAATTATGTTTTCCTGGTTATTTCTATCTTTCTAACATGAAAGGAAAAACCTGGTATCATTTCCTGGAATACCTTCCACTTATTTGGTATCACCCTAGAGATTTCAGGGAAGAATGGATGGGAAGGATATTTGTCACCAGCTAGTGATCTGGGAGACAATTAAATGTGACTAAGTCTTTGCCTTCAGGCTATGAAGAGGGAATAATCCACTCTTGATCTGTAACTATGCACAAACAGAGAAACGAGGAACGTTATACAAACTGTTATTATCTTCATCACTTTAACGGGGTGATGGTTTGCCCATGGAGAAGCAGATTTTTATATATGTATTACCTGCAGTTGTATAGACCACAAGTCATCCAGATCATCCCACTCAATTAGATTTTGTCAATGCCATTCTATAAATGCCCCATAGAAAATTTGTTTTATGTTCTGGAGACCTATCTTACTTTTTTTGTGCTTGTTTGCTTGTGTTTGTTAAAAAATATTTCACCAGTGCAGCATTTGGGCTGTCAATTGCCAAGTTCTTATTGCTTTCTCTTCTCAGCATCTCTGCTAACTGTCCCCTTCTCACTATTCACAACACAATCACCCTAGCCCAAGCCCTTGTTTACTTCTTCCATAGACTACAGTATGGCAATGATCCCCTAATTGTTCTCTTTGATTTAAATCCATCCCCTCTGCAAACCACCCTCCACACTGTTGCCAAATTTATATTCCTAAGACTCAGATATGACTATGTCATTTCTTTGCTCAGTGAAAGCCCTATAATGTTTAGTTCTAACCTATCTTTTCAGTCTGATTACTCATTTCATCTATTCATATACTACTCTCTAGCCAAACTTGTCTACTTACTGCTCCCTATACATGGGATTCTATCTCTTGTCTTTATGTCTTACAAAGGTATCACCCATATCTGGAATGTGTTCCCTCATCTCTGCTTTTTGGAACCCTTACCTCAACTTCAAGTTTTGGCTTAAAAGCCATGTCTTTCAGGGGGCCTTATCTGACTTTCCCAATTGTTAGTACCCCTGTCCATGTAAGTATTTTGAATATATCCTATATTTATATGTCTATGAACATATGCAAGCTCAAATCCCACCTGCTAGCTGTGTGACCCTGGGCAAGTCACTTAACCCTGTTTGCCTCAGTTCCTTATTTGTAAAATGAGCTGTAGATGGAAATGTCAAGCCATTCCGGTATCTTTGCCAAGAAAATCCCAAATGGTGGCACAAAGAGTCGGACACAATTGAAATGATTCAACAACAACAATATGTTATTCCCCCTTCCCAGTGGAATGAAGCACCTCACTTTTGCATTTATATCCCCATACTGACTGAAGCATTCTCTACTCACAAGAACAGCTAGCACAGATCTCTTTATGATCACACATGTCCTCAAAAATATTTTTGTACCACTCTTTGCTAATAATTTGCTGCACTCTCCTTAGACCTACCATAAATTTTTCCATTGCCCTCTGGATTACCTATTTTCTTTCTTCTGAGAGGGCAACATTCTATGATTCGCAGTTGTGTGGTATCACATGAAGAATATCATAACAATGGTAAAGAGATGGGTTTGGTGGCCGTGGAAAGTTCAGCATCATCAAAAGTATTAAACATTTTCCTAAATGAAATCCTGTTTTATGTCCCCCTAATCAATTGTAGCTTCACCTTTGTTATTTTCTATTTGTCCTCCTGTAAGGACTAAAAATGTTTTCCAGAAGTTGTCCTTTCCCAAACCCACTCTCACCTCTTTTGTTGTGATATAACAAGTGGAGGGCTACTGCTTCTGCCAACTGGAACCAACAGAGAAAAATCTTCATTTTTTATCAGCTGATCTGATCTGCATAGTCTCAACTCCATGAACATCATGCTTCTCCAAGAATTAGCTCATCACCTTGTGCTGACTGACACAGCTCTGACACTCAACACATTTGCAGCATCCTCAGCTGCCTCTCTTCTTTGATTGTAGGGCTGAGCAACAAACTTCTTCCAAACTTTCTTTGATAGGTGGCTCAGAACTTTCCAGATAATGCTTCATTTTTCATCAGAGGCACCATTTGTTTTTAGTTTTATTCCGCAGAACATCATACCTCTGCACTGGGTACCTCCTGGTTACCCCTTCCTTTTTTGAGCTTCCTTTGTATATTGTCTTCCCCATTAGACTGTGAACTCCTTGGGGGCAGGGGCTATTTTTCTTTTTTATATTTGTCTCCCTAGAAGTTAGTACAGTACCTGGCACATAGTAGATACTTAATAAGTGTTTATTGACTATTTACTATTGACTAAATATAAGCCCTTTTCCACATGCCAGCCATACAAATATTTTAAGCCAACTATTATGATTCACCTGAGTCTTCTCTTGTCTATGATCCTCAAGGCTTTTACCATCTTGTTTGTCTTTTGACGTATACCTTCTAAGGTGCTAAGGTCCTTCTTAAATCACAGTGCTCAGAAATGAACAAAATTCTACAGTTGAAGGCAGGGTTTTGTGTAACTATTACCTCTCTATTCCATTAAGCTATCAGATCTGCATTTAAATCCTAATTCAGACACAAACTAGTTGTTGTTTTGGGGTTTGTTTTTTTTTAATAGGAAAGTCATTTAACCTCTCAGTGTCCTAGACGACTAGAGGTAAGTTGTTCATCTGCATTAATGGAGCTAAATTCCATCATGGGAAATCTCTATACTCATAAAACCAGATCAGGAAAAAAAATGCACAATATCAGTATTTGTGCACCTATCTATCTTTCTATCTTGTCTTCGGGGAAACATCATTTGTTATAAACATAGTGATCAGTGGCGTAAAAAAAGCAGCAACACAACCACCACAAGGCCAGATTAAAGTGAATATATTGACTGTATAGATCAAAGTAAGTGTTTGCCTCCTGCTCTCCCTGATTAGTAGCCTCATTTTTCCCCAGAACACAGATCATTAATGCTTGTAATAAATATGAATCTTTCATGTACCTGCCAGAAAAGTTAAATAATGTGACATTGTATATTCCTAAAAAAAAAATCAAGCAATAATTCTTTTTAAAGTTTTAATCTGTTATCGCATGGATTATTAGATTAAGGTAGAAACAACAAATTCACAAGACGCAGTTTCCCCTATGTTAAGTCTGTAGTGCCCTCTGGTGGTCAATTGTTCCGACCGTGTTTCTGATAACATTATCAGGAGTCTTTGCATTAATTTTGGGCAGTTTCTTGATCCTTCAGCATTTTCTACATAAAATGAATCGTTTGAAATAGAATCT